>NC_067472.1:67350317-67660317 GCF_947179515.1 Apodemus sylvaticus | reverse complement strand
GTGTGTGTATTCATGCATATGAATGGTATAGATGTGTGCATGTCATGGTGTATGTGTGGAAGTTAGAGGATATCCTTGGGTATCATTTTTTGCCTTTCCACCTGTTTGAGACAGGGTCTCTTTGTTGTTTGCTATTGCATCCTCTGAGCAGGCTGACTCACAAGCTTCCAGGAATTCTCCTGCCTCTCCCTGTAGGATCCCTGCGATTACAGATGCACATTACACATCTGGCTTTACATAGGTTCTGGGAACTTGAGCTTGCCTGGCAAATCCTTTACCCACTGAGTCATCTCTCTAGCTCAATTTGGTATTTTTAAAGACCAATAATTGCTCTTATTTACCATGTTCTGAAGCCTGGCAAAGCAATATTCTGAGGATTCTGTTGCCGTCTTTAAATCCCAGAACAACACAGAAAGTGACTCCGTATGTCCATTATGAGGACGTAATCTGGTAGACATACGCTTGCTTGACCACCGGATCCAGCGAGTGGTGGTTTATACTTGAGCTGTGGTCCCAAGCCATGTTTGTTTTGTCAGTGGATTTTATTGGATTTTTATATTTTATTTCCCTCTTCACCTTTTTCCTCTTGTGATCTGGAAAGGAATTCTTCAGCCAGTCACCCAATTGACCAGTGAATTCTTTTTCCTGAGTTCAGTTCAGTTCTTGTTTCCTGTTGACTGTTTAATCCCAGGGTCCTGCTCTTTAACTATACACACTCACAGGCACATATCCCCAGAGGCTTTCTTTAAAAATTCAGAATGATGAATGGAAGAGACTCTCTTCAAGCCATTGCAGGACATCTGGCTCCCAGGAGGAGGCGGTTGTGGTCCTGCAGGTGATTATCTTTCTTTTAGTTCTGAATCACTGCAAGGGAGATTTCCCTCTGTGAGCTATTCCTGCAGAATGCTGCAGACCCCATGGTCCTTGCATTGACCTACCAGAGTCTGATGCATACCACACATGACAAATCAGACACACAAAGGAGAAGGCAGGGTTGATGCTCTGGATAGAGGCCGGGGGCGGTGGTAAGGGGCAGAGGTTCCATTTCTAAGCATTCACCTTTTGTTGCTTTGTGGCCTTTTCATACAGGTTGGCTCAGCGCTCAGCTCTCCATAGCTAACACTAAAAATTCTCCAAGACCTGCCTGGCCTTGGCCTAACATTGGGCTGTTCAGCTTTGTGTGCTCATCAGAGGAAATGGGGGGACCAACTGGGAATTTGTGTAGCTTAGTGCAGATCCCCTGGCCCTCAGAGAGTGCGTGGACATTTTTAAACATCCTGCAGTATGAATTCCTTAAATATAGTATGAAATCCTGTCACTGTGGACTCCAAGCTGCACACTATGACTCTAGCATGTGGACGCTAAGCACAGCACACCCCAAGGCGGGCCTCCCAGGTTCACCCCCTTTCCCTATTGTTCAGCTTCCTCTACCAGAAATGATTAAAATCTACTCCTTGGAAGTACTTTCTGCTTCTAGACTGAGAGTCAGCGCAAACCTTGCTTATATTCTCTAACCAGCCGTTCCAGTCAAACACCTCGTCAGTCATTCCTAACCGCCCTTGTTCTTGAACCCCTGCTTCCCAGGCCACTCTGCTCAGAAGAGGTCAGCTCAGGACCTTCTCTGTCTTTGCTTATACTCCTAGAGAATTGGGGCGGGGGTAAGAGGCGTTCTGCTCTGCCACCATCAGCATGCCCAATGCTCAGGGTTTACTTTCAACCTCTCAGCATCATACAGCTGATGCAACTTGACCCTTATCTATCTACAGCCCACTAAACTGCACATCTGTCTTGACCTTGTGGTCTGTTCATAGCCTGTTCAACCATGCATCTGTCATAATCTTGTGGTATTTATACCCCTATCAAACCACACACCTGTCTTGACCTCATGGGCTCCTCACACGTTGCTAAACCACACATCTTTCTTGGTGCTGTTATTGATCTTTGAACTTCAACATAGGGCATTCTGTTAAGTCTTACTTCACGTACACTGGTACACTGAGCTGCACCTTCCTCCAAGCCCCTCCCACTGTACACAGCGATGTGCACAGATTAGCTTCACTTCTTCCCATTCTCACAAATCTCCAGTTGGGAAGCTGATGTATCTTAACTTTTTTTTATTTTGGGAATTAAAATATAGTTACATCATTTGCCCCTTTCTTTTTCTCCCTCCAACCCTTTTCCTGTATTCCCCCTCCCATTCTTTGTCTCAAATTAATGGCCTCTTGTTAATTGATCTTATATATCTATAATAATATGTTCTCAAATATATAAACACAATCTGCTTAGTCTATATAATGCTACTGGAATGTAAATGGTTCCAGGGCTGATCACTCAGCATTGGATAGCATTTAGCTGTCTGCAGTTCTTTGTGCAAGATTGGGGCCCCAGGAGATTTTTTTTCTCTTCCATGTTCACACGTCTGATCTTCTTTCCAAAGATAAGAATACAAATATCTGGAATATTTTTAACATTCAAAGACACTGTTTAGAGAAACAGTGACCCTGCCCTTGTGTAGGCTTCTGTCCTGTCATGGGAATCACCCCTGTGTCCTGGGCACTTGCCTTCTGTTTCTGTCTCAGATTGACTTCTGGGTAGTAGAATAGGATGTTCTGTAAGGTGAGGCTTTCCATTTCAAACCATTTCCCTTCTCAGCTGTGCTTTTCTTTGAAAGGAGTTCCCTGCTATGACAACTGACACACAGAGCAGATTAAGAAGCAGTTGACCCCTGCATTTGCCCCTCAACCTGCAGAATGGCCTTGTGGTCCATCTTACTGGAAGGAAATGACTGTGTTCTCCTTGCTTTTGGGGAGTTCACATAGGTCTGGTTTCTCACACCCCAACCAAACATTATTAGGATACACCCCCACTCCTCCCTTCATCCAGAATGCACAAACCACTTCTTACATGGGGTTTCCTGGGCTCCCCAGGAGGGGCAGGCTCTACTTCCTGTGCCTGAGCAGCCTCATGTTGAATGATCTCATCACACAGAATGGTCCAGCTTCACCCAAGTACCCATCACAGAGGTAGCAGTTCCAGTACAGGCTGCTTATGCCTTCACAGAAGCACAAATACCCAGCCAGTGCACCTAGTGTAGGTTCATGGCTTGAGGACAGCTGTGTAACCTCTGTATAGATGCAAAAGCAAGGGTACTACCAGCAAATGCCACTAAATATTTAAGGGAAAACTGCACAGAGTCCGAGCACAGCAGGTGAGGGAACATTCTTAAGTCATTTGGAGGCCTGAGAGAACTCTGAAATCAATTATGTGGAAATAATAAAGGGAAATAAAATTATAGACTAAAAGCCATGTGCACTGAGATGTGAAAGTTAGTAACAATAGATTAGCATGCAAAAATTTGACACCGTGCACACATGTATACATGTAAACAATTCATACTTGATATACATACATTCAACATGCCACTGACATTCATACTAGCTATATAAGCCACATACATACCTACTCCAAAAGTATACCATACACAAATTTTATATATGTGTATGTGTGTGTATAATATATATTCAAATGTATACCTTACATAGATTTTGCATAAATTGTATACACATACGTATGTGCACATGCTGCTGGGGTTAAGAGGAGAGTTTCCTGGAAGTGTTCATAGACTTCAGAGAGGAGAGGGAAGCAACATGTGCTACAGGACAATCAGAAAGGGAATCTCGGGACTTGGGAGCTCAGTCAGTGGCAGTGAGCCATAGAGGAAGGGGCTCACACACAGGGCCTTACCTTGTGTGTTTCCTGTGACAAGGTTAGAAGTACCCATCTGCGGGACATGGGGTGCAAAGCATGGGACCTGAGCTTTGTCAGGGCTGCGGCAGAGGTCACTTATGGCCTTATCCACACTGAATGAGCAGTGGGAACTGAATAGAGACTGTTTCTAAGAAGGGAGGTTAAGGGCAAGGGGGCTATGAGAAGACAAGACTGGTGTTCAGACACCAGAACTATGAACAAGAGTACTGGCAACTTACTGGAAAACCATAGACGTGTCTTCCTAAGAGGAGACTGAAGGCTCACTGCTGTTGAATCACTTATTCAACACTAGTTGATTAGTCCTAGCCAGGGAAATAAAAGTAAGGTAAGAAAACTAAGTATAGAGCTGTAAGGGCAGCATGGCAGAGTGATCCTGACAATTGCCCAATCGCATGTTAGGAGAGCATTGTAAGCCTTACATGTGACCCAGCCCAGTACATGAGTTAAGCAGGAAAAGTAAAACCTGGCTGGAATTAGCAGACAGAAATTGTTTAGGCACTGCTCTTGTTTATTAAAAGCAATAAAGACCAAATTTAAAAAAATAAAGATCTGAAAAATAATAGATCTGAAAAAGAATCAGTGGGTGTCTTTAAAGTACAATGGACCAGGCTCGGGGGATGGCTCAGTCAAGGTGCTTGTCTTGCAAGTGTAAAGATTTGAATCCATTCCCAGAACCCCAGAAAGCCAGGTATGGTGGTATCACTTGTAGTTCTAGTGCTAGGGAGACACAGACAAGCAGATTTGGAGGCTTTCCTGGCCTGTCAGTCTAGCTTACTTGGGATATCCTGACCCACAAGAGATTCTGTTTCAAGAAAAAAGAAATACAAAGGCAGACAAGATAACATCTGCAAAGTATACCCAAGATTGTCCTCTGGCCTCCTTGTGCACATTCACACACATACATGAACAGGCACTCATACATATAAGAACAGAGACACACACGTGCACGAACATGTACACACATATACAGAATGCAGTGGATTAAATCAATGTAGTCACAGTCTAAGTGACCCTTAGTAAGTTGGAAGTTTTAAAGGAAAACTCTTAAGAATTAACCCTGCATGCAGAAGACAATGAGGGGAACAGAGGGTATGGCTTGCTGGTCTAGTATACATGAAATGCCAGACCAGGAGACCTAAGTCTTGGCTTTGCCAGCTACCTGCATCCTGGTGGCACAGCAAAAGGTGAAAGATCAGATGAGTAAACAACGAGTAAACAAATCTCCAAACCACGAGAATAGCAGGCACATCTGGACACAGTCTCTGGGTACCTGAGACGAGAAACAAAGGGAATGGCATGAAGGCAGCCAGACGAAACACCACTGAAAGTGGAAAGCAGCCAGGATCTTGGCCAAACGACAGACAAATAACTAGAACCGGACTGTCTTCCAGAGATAGCCGATGTGATCACCACAAGAGCACATCACCATGCACATGGGCTATGTTGCAGTTGGCCAGAAATAAGACAGTCACTCCTTAGACTCTGGTAGGAGGCTATGTTCACTACGGGCCACTCAGTCTTCAGGCTGTGGCCTTTGCTCTGCCCTCCGACTCCATCCAGGAAGTCTATACTAGGCTACATTCTTCCCCTGGCAAACAGAAAAGAAGCCATGGTTGTACAGATGTCAAAGCAAAGTCACAACACAATATTGACACACTCTATTAAGGTACTCAGGAATAGTCTATAGAAATGTACAGTGGTGCTGTGTGGGAAATAAGAAGAGAATTAAATGGCTAATAAGTGTGCAAAATTCTTCAATGTTTCCAGAAAGGAGGGAGATGTAAATTAAAGCCGAAATAGGACACTAACCTCCAGTGGCTGAAATGTAAATGACAGAAGGCTTGGTGTCACACAATGACAGGTGAGAATCTACTGATCCCTGTGATGGGAGGAAAAAGACCACAGACCCAAATCATTGTGGCCAAATTAATTAAAGCAAAGTTTTCTATTTGTGTACATGGGCTGCAACTCCCTAAGGTGGGGTTTGAGAGGTCAGCACTGGATGTGAGGAAGACAAAGCTTTTATAGCCTAGGGGTGGGGGTTTCCAAAGTGGGGGGGAGTTGGTGGGTGTGGTTACAGGAGCAGATCACAAACATAACAAGTTAGTCATAACAACCTCTCTCCTGGTTGTAACAATGGGTAATTATAACAAGGTAGCCATAACAACCCTTTTGAAAGTAAGGTATGGTTGCAAGTTGGTTAACTTTTTGAAACAAAGACATGGTTGCTGTTTCCTGGAGCAGGCAGTACAGAAGCATTTTTAGTCAAGGTTACAGGTGAGACATAGCTCCAATCCTTGAGAAACAGAGGTTTAATCATAAACAGGAATGAGCCTAGTTTATCTTTACTATAAGATGGGTCTCAAGTCTCAGATGGAGGCAGGCTGGTTCATCAAAGTCAGGCAGGAAGACTGATGGAGATTGATTGCATTAATGTGAATTGAGACTTTAACACCAAGACAATGCTCACCTTCTAGAGAGGGGAGGGCTGAGGAGAAGGGAGGGGAAGGGAAGGGAGGGGAGAATGGTGCTGTGACTCAAAGGGCATCTAGCCAGTGTCTGGGCTGGGGTGCTGACAATGAGCCACGGCGTGACTCTATACCCCTGTGGTCCTCATTTTATAATAGTGCAGCTAGAAAGCTTCACAGGAAATTCCACAGATACTGACTCTGCAGCGTCCACATAATGGGTAAGGAGGGGGTGAGAAGCCATCTTGAATGGGTCAGGCCAAACCTACCGTCTTGGGAATGATGAGCTTCTCCATTTCAGAAGGCAGGACAAATCGCTGAGCACTCTAGACCTGAGGATGCTGTTCCACCTCCTAGCTGTGGAGTGTGATCAAGTCCTCGACAGAAAACCACTATAGCCGCTCTGGGAAAATGACCTGGTCCCCATGCCCAGTGCGGAGCTCCACCCCCAGCTCCGCTCCAACCTCACCCCTCCCTGGCAGCACTTCCATCCTCTTATCCCTGTCCCTCTGAGGATCTCTCCTTGCTTGGGGATTAGCAGAAAAAAGGAAAAAGATCTGATACAGCACTGCTAATTACATTAAGAAATAAATGCTAAAAAAACAAAATAAAACAATACAAAAACCAAAACCAAAATAAAACAAAGGAGCAGCACAGTATCTACTAGGGCATGGTCTGTGAAGCAAAGTCTTGGATGTAGAACTCTGCAAATGAGGTCAAGAGAGGTCAAGTAAGGTCAAATACATTCCCCCAAATAACTTTTACTTCCTTGAAAAGACCCTTTGAAGAAAGAATCTTAAAGGGGCAGGACAACATTCTTGGAACTAGTCTAACAGATAACAATGCTTCAAAAGGAAAGCATTTCTCTAGTACAGAACTAAATGCAAAAACCCATAAGTCAGACCTAACAATGAGAGATGTGAATAAAACATATAAATGTTTAATTATGGTGCAGATAAGCCAGATAGAGATTTCCTGAAGCAGGGCAAGCGCTGATCGTTTGTAGATTACTTTGAATAAGGGTCAATTTTTGTTTTAAGGAAAGGAGCTGAAATGTTAAATATTTATGAAGCTGAGTCACTGCTGCAGGGGGTGGCTGTGGTCCTCTCTGAAGGTCCAGGAGAGGCTGCAGAACCACACTGTGATGTCTAGTATTCTTCTGGGCTACGAGAGGGGGTCAAGGACAGTATAGGGTCATTTATCATCTAGGAGAAAAATAACACCAGATGTATATTTTTCTTTGAATCGACCCAGGCTGAAAGAGGGGATGTAAATTGCTCCAATCAGTTTGTTTGGATGAACTTAAGACACAGTGAGCCCTTCCTCTGGCTGTAAAAGGGGTAATGATCCCCTCTGCTGCTGGTTTTCTCATTAAAGGACCATAAATCTGGGAGAGGCAAAAATACTGACAACCATTCCTGCAAGTTCAGTAGCTGGAAGGTACCTCTCCATTCCTCTTCCTATGGTCCTGGAAGAGCTTTTGGCAAAACTGTCAAGTTCTTTACTGTGTGTGAGGAGTTTGGGATGGAGAGGCAATTAGTTTAAAATGTGCCTAAGGGAATCAGATGGCATGCACCTTTGTTTGTACATATTGTGGACACATTGTGGACACACCTCCACATTTTTGATGTGCATTTACATAAGCATTTACATTTAAATGTATATGTGTGTCATATTCATAAGTACAAGATATACATATAAATATGTATATTACACACACATCTGTATTATACATATATTTATAAGACATACATTATAAGTAAGTCTTGTCATATATATGTGTGTGTGTGTGTGTGTGTGTGTGTGTGTGTATACCTGAATTTGCAGACACAGGCAAGTATGTGCACAACTGCATGCCCATTCACATTTTGATTGGGCACAGTAGGGATGGTTGTGGTATTACCACTAGACAGTGATGTTTGTGCTGTTAGCTATGGAATATCCAGATCCTGCCTGGCCCTGCGATGTTCAAGTCTTATATGACCTTCTTCAGAGTGCACACTCTGGCTCTGGTCTCTCTGTCTCTCGTTGTCTCTCTCTGTATCTCTCTCTGTCTCTGTCTCTCTCTTTCTGTTTGTCTCTCCATCCCTCACTTCCTCCCCCTATCTATTTTTCTCTCTCTCTAATTTTTTGAGACAGGGTTTCTCTGTTTAGCCCTGGCTCTCCTGGAACTTGCTCTGTACACTAGGCTGGTCTCCAACTGAGGGATTCACCTGTCTCTGCCTCTCAACTGCTATGATTAACGGTGTCCACCACCACCGTTCAACTGGTGTTCTCTTAATCTGTGAGAAACTTCCATTTCCTGAAGCCACTGGTTTTCTTGAAGAAGCCAACTGCCCAGCCAGGGCTTAGCCCTAAACTTTACACAGAAGTACCCACAAGATTACATAAGCCAAGCTCCTATCAACTCTCTTGGCAAGACCTTGATCTACAGCAAATGTGATGGCCTGGTTAGAAGAGTTTCCTAACCCAATGTGGCCCTATGAGGTTCCTCTTTGTTTATCCTGGATATATATTACTCTCTTGCTGCAGAGGTCAGAGCTGTGTATGGCTCTGAGGATGCCGCTGTCCCTGGAGGGCAGCAGGCTGGGGTATATGTGCTTGTGGCTCTCAGCATAACTTAATCCTCTCATAAGAAGCCCAGTGGCCTCGAGATTTTGCTTCTTTACCCACCCAGGACTCCTTGGTGACAGGCATATGTTGAATGACATCTCCGTGTATCTATAAGAGACCTCACCTAAGAGCCTTTGGTCTCAAATGATTTTAAGATGGTTGTCCTGCATTCTAGGGATATGTGGTAGTTTGGTGGAGTTGGAACTTTTTCTAGAGAATTGTTTTGTGATTTGAATATGAGTGGTCCAGGGAGTGGCACTCTTAGGAGATGTGGCCTTATTGGAGTACGTGTGGTTTTGTTGAAGGAAGTGTGTCACTGTGGCAGTGGGCTTTGAGGCTCCTATGCTGGCTCCTGGCTGACTGCAGAAGATACTGGCTGCCTTTGGATTGAGATGTTGAACTCTTGGCTCTGCCAGCACCATGTCTGCCTGCACGCTGCCATGCTTCCTGCCATGATGATAATGGACTGCACCTCTGAAACTGTAAGCCAGCTCCAATGAAATGTTATTCTTTATAAGAGTGCCTTGGTCATGGTGTCTGTTCACAGCAATAAAAACCTAACTAAGAGAGACACTGAAGTTCTTCTACTGAAGATCTAAGTGTCTTCATAAAGATCCAGATTTTCCACAGTATTGGCCTTGTGAGTTCCTTTGCTCTGTCTACTTCTAGTTCACACTCAGCTTTTGTCTTTCTCTGCCCCTTCCCCTGAAGCTCTGGGGAGCCTGTCCAGGGGCACTGCCTTTCTCCATATCCTCAGAGCTGATGGCCATGGCCACAGACTGGCTTGTTCCTGGTCCAGGATGGAGTCTGGCCTGGTGAACCCTCCCAAGCTGAGCCTCCCCCACCCTCCCTCTGTATTCCTAGTACAAGGGATGCAGATGCTTTTGTGATGTTCTGCCCAAAGTGGAAATTCAAAGACTTTAGGAAGCCTTGTACTTTCCCCGAGAGACCATGAAAAGAGGGAACAGGGTTACACAAAGTAACCATCTATATAATTAGCAGTAAGAGGAGATGGTGGGTTGACAATGTCACTGCTGCAATAAGTCATTTCTGAGTGATATTCTGTTTAACCCTGGGAGTATTGAAAAGGAGGGCTGTCTGTCTCTTCTGTCCTTCCTTCCCTCTCTTCCTCCTTTCTTCCCCCTCTTTCCCTCTGTCCCTCCTTTTCTTCCTCCTTCCCTCTTCTCTCTCTCTGTCCCTCCCCCTCCATACCTTCCTCCTTCTGTCTTTCCTTTCCCCATCCCTCCTTTCCTTCCTCTTCATCCCTCTTCCTTTCCTTTCCTTCCCTCTTTCTCTTTTTCCTTTATTATTTCTCTTTTTTCTATGATTTTCAATACAATGTCTTTCTGTGTAGCCCAGGCTAGCATTTAACTTGCAATCCTCTGCCTCTGCTTCCTAAGTGCCAAGATTTTAGGTGCATGTCACCAGGATCTGTTCCACTGAGACATGGCCTATGTGTGTCTTGTTCCCTGTTTACCACCCCAAAACCAAAGCCTGAGTTCTGTGCATCTGTGTATTGGCAGAGGGCTTTCTTCTATCCTGACCCATTTGATACCCCTCCTTTCATTCACAGTTCCTATTCTGTCAAGCAAGATCAGGTTTTCTTCAGAGATCTGTTTCTTCTAGTCTCTGCTATCATCTCAGACCTGCTGGGCTTCTCAAGTTCCTGGGATGAGCCTTTGCCTTGAAGCCAGACAGGTTGTCTGTCCTTGTACACAGAGAGCCATGCCAGAATGTTCTGTCTTCCCATGTGTGAACACTTACTTTCACGTCTGACTTTGTAGATAAAAGGCCTGGATCTTCATATCTTATCTCTTTCATGGACACCATGTTCCACTGGAGTTTGAGACTATCAAAGAGCAGTGTTCACAGGTCATTTGGCAATTGATGAAAACAGTCTTACTTAAATAGGATTGGACCTAAAGACAAGTACGACTGGAATGCTTTGAATAACAGGCTGGTTGATAACACCATGGAGATGCATCACTAGCTGTGAAGAGAGAAGAGTTTCAAGAGAAGGGATGAGAAATTCAGGAGTAAGCCTTCTTCATGAATATGTCCTGAGAACACAGAAACCTTTCAGCATCTTCTGGGAGCTGGAGGTAACAAGTTCTAAAGACCATCACAGACATCTTTAGGAGCAGGACCCTTTCTTAGACAGTATTAGTCTTTACTGCTCTCATCCAGCACAGGGTCTCCTCAGAGGATCTCCTTATCAAATCCTATATCTAGCTGTCACAACAGAGACAGAAAACCTCCCTCCTGGCTTGGGAATTGAGAAAATCAAGATGGACAATTTTGGGAGGAGTCAGAGTCAAATTGTCCCCAACAAATGAAAGACAGAAGGCAGCCATAATAAAGTAGCTCAATCCCTAGACATCATGTTGACTTTACTTCTGGTAGTCTCAGTTCCTAGACTTCATATTAATCATCTATTCATATTTAACTTTTTTTTTATTTTAAAGGAATAATTTCAAGTTTAGGAAAAGTTTTCTCAGGAATAGTACACAATTCTACCCAGATCCACCAATTGCAATATTTTAATCTTATTTTGACTTTTCCCCCCAAAAATGTCTTATACAGTCTTCTTCCCCTCTGCCCTAGTGAGGAATTTGTCACCCATCAAGTTTCCTATTCTTTCAGTCTTAGTAACTTATCTAATGCTACGATAAGGCACCATGACCAAGGCAACCTACTGAAGGGTTTATTTGGGTTTAGCTTCCAAAGGGAGAAGAACCCATCCCCAACATCGTGGGGAAGCATGGCGGTAGGCAGGCATGGTGGCCGGAGGAGAAGCAAGGCAAAGGCTCTCATCTTAACCAGCAAGCAGGAAGCAAAGGAAGTGCCCTGGGAATAGCCACAGGCTTAGAAATGTCAAAGTTCACCCTCAAATGCCAGACCTTCTCCAGCAAGACCACACTCCCCAAACATAGCTAAATCACATCACCTACTGGGGACCAAGGGGTCAAATGCATGAGATGCTGGTGGGGGTGGGCATTCTCATCCAAACCACTACATGGGAACCCAGTATTCAGAAAATAAGAACTGTGCCTGTAGGCATCTGAGTCAAAATACCATGGGAATACTGTATGTCCATGTTTATTTCAGGGTTGCTCACAACAGTTAAGCTGTGGAATCACCCTTGCTGTTCATCAACAGGTACATGAATAAAGAAACGGCAGTGTGTAGACAAAATGCTGTTTTGTTCAGCGTCTTTCCTTCACAAAGACGAAGGAAATCATGTCATCTGCTGGGAAATTGATCATAACATTAAGTGAAATATGCCAGACTCCCGAAAGACAAACATTGCAAGCTCTCTTTCATCGTGTATATTAAAATGTACACAGATACATAAAATCATTTATATGCGGACGTGAAAGCAGGAAGGGCACATGGAATGAGACTCGTCACAGGGAGGAAGGGGAGGTCGGAGGAACTGGGGTATTAATATGCTCTTCACGTTTTTTGTTTTTCTTGACAGGGTCTCTCTATGTCATTTTGGCTGTCCTGGAACTCACGAAGTAGACCAGGTTGGTCTCAAACTTACAGAGATTTGCCTGCCTCTGCCTTCCGGTTGCTGGAATTAAAGGCGTGCATCACCATGCCTGCTGCTTTCTGTGTGATTTGATGTGCTCTTTTTCTTTTCCTTTTTCAGACAGGGTCTTATGTAGCTCAGGCTGGTCTCTAATTTGTTATGTGATTGAAGGTCATTTCAACTTCCTGATCCTCCTGTCTCTATCTCTTTAGTGTTAGGATAACTGGCACAGGGCACATGCTGTTTGAGGTGCTGGGAATTGAACATATATATGCCCATATATATGCCCATATATATGCCCTTGTGCATTCTGGGAAAGTGATCTATCAAGTAAGCCACATCCACAGGGCCCCCCCATACTTTCTGATTCTGTCTGTCTGTCTATCTATCTATCTATCTATCTATCTATCTATCTTTATATCTATCTATTGATCTATTTTTTGCATCAAAAATATATGTCATGATAGATTTGTCAAGAACTAGACATTTTAAAAATGCCCTTTCACAAAGAACAGTCCTAGGAAATTAGGATCTATGCTCCTCATGGGTTCATGGCTAACTGTACGTCATGGACTCCAGTCCTCTCATCAAACAGAACAGGAAAGAACCCTGCCTGTCTACCTATCTGCCTTTATATCTGAATCTATGTCCAGGTCTCTCACACCATGAGTTCGTGATCACAGAGCCATCTCCATCCACTGTAGTGGGGCCTTTTGCAGCCTGACCATGTTTCCCATTTGTACCTCCATTTGCCAGTAGTGACAGCTGAGTCCCCTACGTCATCATGGCTTTGCCACACCGCTTGGTCCTGCTGCTGTGGGAAAGCTTCCAGAACCGCTGCTTCATTCTGCTGTGAAAGCGCTGTTTAGGGATGCTGCTTCAGTCAGGAGCCTCCTGCCTTGAATGATGAAAATGGAATACGGTGCCGAAAACAGCCATTCCCAACCAGAGGCAAGAGACAGTGGAGGAGCAGGGTAACGTAAAAGGATGGGAACAAACAAGGTTAGTCACGCAATCACACAGCTCGCTGGAGAAGCTTGCAGGCTGCTGTGCACAGAGGTGAATCTTAAATAGTGCACAGGAATTTTCCAATGCCCAGACAGAGCCCACAGCTTTAGAGGCCAAGACCCTCAGACCCTTGCCCAGATGACCTGCAGGCTGCAGAGGTCTGCACCTCCCACTGGAATCGACTACAGTTTCAGTCCGTGGTCATGTGTGGAAGATCTCCATGGATGGCACTAGAAAACAAAAGGCACTAGAAAACAGAAGGGCAAAACCTTGCCAGCAGCCATCAGAGGCATTATGGGTTTTATATTTCCAGCAGCATACTCAGAAAGACCTGTGAGACCTGGGCTGTGAGGGCGAGTCATCAGATGATCCAGCCTGAGTGGCTGGATTAAGGTAACCCCAGTCAGCTGAGGCCTGTCCTCTGGAAACCTGCAGACAGACCTCAGATGATCATGCCTGATGCCGTGCAAGTAAGCGAGAGATAGTGGCTCCCAGTGCCCGACCTCCAGTAAAAGTCTCAGTGAGGCAAATGGATAACAGAATAAAGCCTACTCACACAATGGAATCTGGCTACTAAAGTCCAAACAGCACAGGGAGCGTGGCTTGTTTAGATAAGTGACACATTGCAGATAAAATAGATAAATATGTCCCCCTTCCACCCCCTCACAGCTTCTGAGAGAGACACAGGGACAGAGAGAGACAAAGTCACAGAGACAGGTAAAATGAACGTGGATCTGAGAATGCAGCTGTGGGTTCTGCACACATAGATTCAACACATCGTGGCTAAATTTTTTTTTTTTTTTTTTTTTTTTTTTTAGTGAATGTAGTGACACAGGTTTGTAGTCGCAGGTACTCAGCAACAGATACCTGGGAGACCTCCTGAGCAACTTAATGGGACCTCTGTCTCAAAATAAAAGTAAAGAATGGGGTATGGGGTGCTCAGTGCTCTTGCCTAGCTTGGTGAGGTCCTAAGTTCAGTCCCTAATACTTTAAAAAGTTATAAAACATGTTGTGCTGAGCATGTGGAAGTCTTTGTCTTACAACTTTTCCATAAACAGCATGATAGTTGTTCACATAGCACTCAACTTGTAGACAGATAAACTAAATGTAATGAATCTTGAAGAGAAACAGCATCAGGATTTGTGAGAGAGTAGCAAAAGGTTTTAAAGGAGAAGAGAAGTAAGAGGACGATGAGGAAAAATATTCGAAGAAATGATAGCTGAAAAACGTGTTGAAATCTGCTAAGCCCTGCGAATGGAAACTGAACAAATCTCTACTGGAAAGAAAGGAAAAGAAACCATGCCAGGCTGCACATCAATCAGATTGCTACAGGGAAGAAACCTCTGCGCATCCTATGTAAGAGATGTATCGATGAATGTTCTGTAATTGTGCAAGAGGAACAAAACAGTCCGACACTCGCTTTGCTTTAGCACCGTCAGTCCCTGGGAAAATGAACGGAAACTCTTTGTTCGCAGGAACAAAATACCTCAGCTGAGGAGTCTAAGTAGAACGGCATCACTTTTCAAAGGTGCAAAGGGCTTCCGATCTTGCGTGAGGGACTCGGAGTCTGTAGATAACAAATTCTTTCAAGAAACCACTACAGATTCTGGGCTCAGCACAAGGCGTAGTTATCTGAGCCAGTGCTGCCCGGAGGCTCCTTCTGGACTCTCTGTAGCCACATGATGTGTAAAGGGTAACAGAACAGATGCAAGGGACCTACACTCTGCAGGCCTGGGAACAGACGAGCCAGGCTGTGGAACCTCACACACTGCAGAGAATTATTGAAGGCAGGGAAGGGAGCCCTGACTGCGTCTACACACTCCTCTGACTGACCCCAAACTTGCAGCAAACTCTTGTATCACTGAGACCAAAGCTCTACCTTCACAAATGGTGCCAGCAGTCAGGAGTCCAGATTAGGAACATAAAGGGGAATTTCACATTCAAATCATAGCGGAGTCCTTCTGCTTTGTCCCTCCGGAGTTTTAAATCTTATTTTAATTAACAGAACTCTTATTTTAACGAACAAAGAGAATTTAAAAAGCCTCAGTAGAGAAATAGAAACCACAAAGAATGAAAATTCATGAATTCAACAATTTAGTTTTTTTTAAATGCATCTCTCTCTCTCTCTGTGTGTGTGTGTGTGTGTGTGTGCAGGTGTGTGTAACTCTCTCTCCCTGTGTGTGTGTGTGCATATGTGTGTGTGTGTGCATGTCTCTCTCTCTTTCTGTATGCCTGTGTGTATGTGCATTTCTTTCTCCCTTTGAGTGTGCATGTGTGTGCTGTGTATGAATGTGTGTGTGCCACGGTGCTCCTGGATCAGAGGGAAACTGGTGGGAACTAGTTCTTCTCTTCCACTGTGGGTTCTTGGAATCAAACCCAGGTCCCCAGGCTTAGGCAGCAGGCCCAACAATTTAGTTTTGAGTAAAAACACTCATAAAACAGGTGCAATAGAACTCGATGCTAATGGAAATTATAAAGAGAAATACAGAAAAATGAGGGTGTTTCTTTAATATAGTTTTAAAGTTTACACATTTATTTTTTTGGAGCATGTCATGCAATGGCACTATGGGGGAAGTCAGGTAATTCATAGTTGCTTCTCTCTTTCCGCCACGTGGGTTCTGGGAACTGGACTCCTGTTATCAGGCTCATCAGCAAGGACGTCTACCCACTAAACTCTCTCTCCAGCCCTGTTTTCAAAATCTTTTAAAAAACACAAAGCCTAAATGGCTTGCTGGAGTCTATGAAACAGCTCAATATTCATGTAATTGGATTGTCAGGAGGAAAGAGAGGAGAGACTGGGAGCGAGAAATGTTTGAAGATTTAATGTCTAAATATTCTGAGGCTGATGTAAGCCAGAAAGACGCTAAGTAGACCACAGGAAAACAAAGTAGCCAGGCTGCACATCATTGCTTACCTGCTAGAAACTACATGTAACAAACAAATGTCAACAGCCAGCAGAGAAGAACGGCTTGCTCTTCTCTTGGTGACCCGGATACAATTAACAGCTGGTCTCTGACAGAAAACCAGCAGGGACAAGGGGCATAGCATTTACAAAGCACAAAATCCCAAACCAAAACACACACACACACACACACACACGCTAAACTCCCCCTGGTTTTGAGAATAAGCTACATCCAGAATTCTACAGTGAAAACACTTTTTCAGGTTTTCAGGTTTAAGGGAATATAATTTAAGATAATAAACATATTTTTTTGATAATTTTCCACAAGATGTCATTTGATTATTATTTTTTAAATCAAATATAAACTATTCAGATTGAAGAGAATGTAAAGAAATACAAAAATGGGACGTTTTGTTAGAAATGAAGAACAGGATCTGAGGAGATGGCTTGGGGGTGAAGCCTGAGTCTGGATCCCCAGAACCCATGTAAAAAGAGTTGTAGTGGTGGGCACCTGGAAGCCCTGCACTGAGGAGGCAAGCACAGGCTGGTCTCTGGAGGATGCTGGCCAAGCAGGCCAGTCAAATCAGTGAGAGATCCTGCCTCAAAATTAATGGGATAAGCAATAGAGGAAAGCAACCACCATTGATCTCTGGCTGTCTCATGAATGCTGTTATGGTTTATATATCCTCAGCCCAGAAAATGGCACTATTTAGAAGGTGTGGCCCTGTTGGAGTAGGTGTGGCCTTGAGGGAGTAGGTGTGTCACTGTGGGTGTGTGCTTTAAGACTGTCATCTGAGCTGCCTGGAAGCCAATATTCTACTAGCAGCCTTCAGATGAAGATATGGAACTATCATCTCTGTCTGCACCATGCCGGCCTGGACACTGCCATGCTCCCACCTTGATCATAATGGACTGAACCTCTGAACCTGTAAGCCAGCCCCAATTAAATGTTGTCATTACAAGAGTTGCCTTGGCCATGCTATTTGTTCACAGCAGTAAAACCCCGATTAATACACATGCACACACATGTGTGCACACACTTGTTCACAGGCATCTATGCCCTACATGTGCACACAAGAACGAAGAACAAAAAAATGGAAAATATTTTTGTTTCCTTCAATATCCACACTACTGTGAACTATGGACAATGAGCCTGACAACACTCAAATTAGGGAACTATAACCTGTGTATTGAACATTATGGGATGGCTTGCAGATGGCGACAAAGATGTCACTGTGTAGAAGAGGCAGATACACAGTGAGGGTGGAGAGAAAAGATACAGTCTTTCCAATTTGGATATAAGAGAGCATTAGGCCAAAGATAAGAACTCTAGTTTTAACGCTGGGAGAATTCCATTCTCACATGGAACATTTCGAGAATACCAAACCAGTTCACCCGCTTAGTAGAGGGGAATAAGTATGCAAGTACCGTGGGTAACAGGAGCCTGCTGCTCCAATGAGAATAGTCACAAATAAACAGGAGAGGCTGGCCTGGATGCTGTGGGTCTGGAGAGGGACAGGGATACTCTATGAACTTACTTTGATGTGTTATCATAGTTTGAATGTGGAATGTCTCATACAGACTCATGCACCCCAGCCAGTGGCATTGTCTTAGGAGAACTGTAGAACTTTCAGGAGGCGGAGCTTTGCTGGAGGAAGCTGGGAGGCAGGTCTTAAGGTCTTGTAGGCCTGCTTACTTCCTGTCCTCTCTCTGCTTTCTGATCTGCAGGGATGTGAGGAGTCCCAGCCACACAATCCCATCACCATGGTGAGCTGTGTTGCCCCGAACTGTGAGCCAAAATCAAATCCTTTCTCTCTTAAGTTTCTTGTGTCAGAGGTTTGGTTGCAGAGGTAGGAAATGTAATATGAAGGCATGTATATCCAGCCACAGAACTAGCTAAATGTCCAGTGGCTGTGATTAAAAAAAAGGGTCTAGCAAATGAAGCTGGGGGACTCACAACTCCAGAGTGCAGTCCATCATGGTGGCAAGAACTTGAGACAGGTGACCATGTGGCATCCACAGCTGGGACAAAGAAGAGGAAGATTGCTAGGGTTCAGCTTGCTTTCCTTTCTGTGTGTATTCCAGGACCCAAGCTCATGAGTCTTCCCACATCAGTTAACCTAATTAAGATAATCCCTCCCAGGCATGCCCAGAGGCATGCCTCCTAGGTGAATAATATCCTGTCAATTACATCAACAAACATGGGGCACCCAAAGAGAGAAATCATGGCATTCAGAGAACCATTCAGCTGCCAGCTCTTCAGACAATGGTCTATCCCCAGTTCTGATGTGCACTGTTTGGCAGTTCCCAAGCTGTCAGTATTTCTGATATGGCTGCTTTCAAGGCATAATTGTGATGCCGGGGGATGCAGATGCTTGGTATCGTGAATGGGGGTGTGTGCGCCGTGAGAACAAATCTTTTTTCTGGGGCATAAAATTTCTTAATAAATGCAAGAAGTTGCAAAGCACAAGCTACATTGTTTTAAAAATAGGAGAAAAGTATGGAAGAAATTAAAGGCTGACATATCTCTAGAAAAATATTTAAATTTTCAGGAATTAAAAATTGTGTGTATTTGTGTGTGTGTGTGTGTGTGCGCGCGCGCGCATGCATGCATCACAAAGAGAAATAAGGGAAAAAACAAGAACAAACAAACAAGAGCTCAATTTACTAGCCTTACATTATCCTCATGTCAAAATGACCATTATAGACTTTAGATAGATTAACCAAACAGCATTTCTCAGAAGCATGTACACAAAACAATGGCCAGTTGAAACCAGCCCCACTCCAAAGGAACAGTTTAGGCAGATCAACTGAATTCATCCTATTAATGCAAGAATGGCCTCAGATTGAAATTCATCACAGCCATTCACACTGATGATGGAGTATGGATGAACACTGTGTGATTATCTTAATAGATGCAGAAAAGGCATTTGACAAAATTCAATATCCATTCATGAAAATAAAACAGTAAAACAAACTCTCATGGGTTTAAAAATAGAGCTTCCTGGACATGATTAGTAGAATCTATAACATAATGCAGCTACTATGACACTCACTAGTGAAATAGACTTCCCCTGAACCCCACCTCAAACTGCTACCACAATAACACATGATATAGACATAAGAGATGTGGTTACATATGTTGGAAACAAAGAGTGAAACTCTTTAATCATGGATTGTTCTTAATACCTCACTATATCTATAGAGCAGGCAAATAAAATTAATGAGAATTTTAAACATGATCATGAGACACTGCAGCATCTCTATTTTAACTGTAATTTTGAATTCTATATACAGTTTAAAGGTAATTTTAGAGATTAAATTTTCCAGAGAATAAAAACATTTCATTTAAGAAATGAATAATAAGATGTTTGGATTAATCATCTCATGTATGTACTCAACTATTTCTTCAAATATGAACACACAAGGATATCAAACAATACAAATAAAAGATTTCTGGCTTGCAATTATGAAATGCTCCTTAGATAAATTAAGGAAGACCTAAATAAGTTTTTAAAATACTATATTCAGGTCACAGAAAGCTGAATATTGCTAGGAGCCAATTTTCCCAAAATTGATCTGTAAATTTGCTGAAACCCAGTTAAAAATCTCTGCAGTATTCATTCCTTAAAATGGAGAAAGGAAAGCAAAGGTTTTAAACAATTATCATAAAGATGTAAAATGAAGAGCAGACTCACCCTGCATGATTTCAAGCTTATTACATGCAGCTATGAGGTCAGGGGGATGCTGGTGTTCGTTCAGATGTGGACCCACAGCTGAGAAGGAGGATGTGTACCTAGAATGGGTTCACACTCACCCATGGCGTAATTAGGGAGAAAAGGACAGGCCTCCACCAGGCAGTGGTGGGAAATCCCTCCAAGCATTGCAGTAACCACATGAGGACCACGGCTGGTGGCAAGCAGCACGTTGGGGACACTCTTCATCAACAGGAAGAAAGGGCAGCACGCAGCAGTGGACGAAGCTCGGTAAACAGAATACCCAGACACAGGGACTGCCTCTGTGGTGAGTCCAATTATCCAGACTTCTGGAAAAGGCAGAAAGAGGAGCAGTGGCTTCCCTGGGGATAGGGCTAGGGGAGTGGTGGCTGCAAAGAAGGGGAGAATGTATGGGAAGTGGAGTGGTTCTAACAACTGTTTGCACTTGCCAAAACCTATTGAATTTCACACTTTAAATTAGAACTTAATTGTGCAGAATCCATGCCTCAATTAAAGCAATTAGAAGTGTTAAGTGGAAAATTCCAAACACAAACCCAGGGAGGTGTCCTTCTCACCCACTGGGGCATCAGCAGGGAACAGGGGAATGGCCAGTCCTCACCTGCTGTTCCCATGGGCTTGTCCTTGGCTATGTCTTGACAGGGACAGCTTTTTTTGTGCTGTACCATCTGTTCTCTCTGATTGGCTGGCCCTAAGTTAATATGGCTCACACCTGGTGGCTCTACCTCTTGCCGATGATCAGAGCTCTCCTTTCCTTGTCTGATTCCCAAGGCCTTCCTTTTAGGAACTGATGATGGGGTGGACATTTGAGTCCCTCCTAGGAGAGAAGAATCTCTTCTGTGAAGCATGTTTTCCATGTTAACAGCATGTTTTAACATCTGTGTCCTGCCCTTTTTAGGGAGATCTCTAGGCTAATGGTTGTTTTTTTTCCCTCTTGGCCACTTTGCTCCACTGGTATTGATCAAGCTATCTCTGCTTATTAATTGGGGAATCCATTCTGTCTGCATACAGACCTTGAGTTGGAAAATCTTATACTTACTAATGTGGCCATACTAATGCATGGGGGCCTTGGGGAGGCCAGCCAAGGGCTTCCTTTGCGTCTGTAACTTTTTTAAAGAGCATGTTATACATATATATGGTGTGTGCACAGACCTCTGAATACATAAATATAAATATAAATACAAATACAAATATAAATAAATATAAATGAAAATATACATGGTATCTATATATAAGTATAAATATAATTATTACATAATTAATATGGTATGTTATAAAATACAAATATATTTAAATAATTAGTATAACACATTATGAATTTTAAAATAGATAAAAGAACACTCTGTAATCTGAGGGTAGTCAGGACCAAGGACCTGCCAGAAGTTATATAGAGTACCTATATAACTACAGGCATGTCAGTGTCTGGTGTTCACAGACATCAGTGTGTGCATGTGTGGGTGGAGGGGGAGAGGGAGTGGCAAAGCAGCAGGTGCTGGGGACCATCTGCTCCTTTCTCAGTTTTAGAAGACATATGAATATGTCTGCCTTCACCTTCTATGGATCTGGTCCTAACCCATACTTCTAGTTCAGTGAGTTTTTCACATGGGCAAATCTTTCCTTCTGCAAGATTCATTTGTTCAAGGGGATAAAGTTTTTCTACTAACAGAACCATTGGTGTGTGATGCAAAACCCAGCTGCTTTTGGGAAATTCTGTGCCTTGAATGAAATAACGGTCCTCCCTTGTGGAGCCTGGGGCTACTGACAAAGAGTATCACCTTATCCCCCAGGCTTCAGGTATCCAGAAGCAAGCTGACAGGAGACATGTTCTGAGAGCCCCATATGCTGGGTGAGGCTGTGTGGGCAAACAAATCCTGTCTTGAACTCTAGGACCAGCACAGGTGTGATGTTTCCAACCCATTCCAGGGTCCTGGCATTGGGGCCTGGAGGACATGCTGTCTACTGACCTCCTACAAGGCTATGCATGGTGATTCCAGGCTAGACCCTGTCCCCTGAAACCAAGAAGGCTCTGGCCTATCTGGAACCGAAGAACCTTGGAAGTTAGACACTCTCAAGGGAGAAGGGGAAGAGAGCCGGACCTTGGAGGGGGTCAGATTCTAAGTGGGAAAGGGAAGTGTGGTCTTGTAAGTCAGCAAGGTGTGAGGCCACCTAGGAAATGGCTCTGGGATGAGATTTTGTATTGGGGAAGAGGCGGCTGCTCTGCATAGATTCTGCTCTCTTACAGCAATTTTATCTGCAATTACCAACACCCCAATTCCATCCTCTGCATCCCAGCTTCTCAGTGAATGTTGATTCAAAAGTTCTTGCAGCCACTGAAGAATGTTAGTGGAGCCTGTATTTAGCTCTTATCTTCAGTGGCTGGTATGAGTGTTTGATGCCCATGAAGTTCTTCATGGTCTGCTCTGCTGACTGAGGAGCATCCAGCTGCCTCAGCACTGGAGATAGCACAGGCATGCTGGGGGCTGGGAAGCCCATTTCCTAATCAAAAATCAGACCAAGGAAGGTCAGTGTGGCTTTGACCAAGCGCTACTGTGCTTTGGAAGGAAATGTGAGCTTAACTGAACTGCTCTGCCCAGCAGGTTGGCAATTGATTTTGTGTAACACAGAGACATAGGGAAAGAGCTTCAGGAGCACTAGAGTCTGCACAGATGGCCACTGAAGCCACTGGAAGGTCAGCAATGTTCTCAGCAGGAATGGTCTGTAATTCTAGAACCTGCCTCGATGATTTCCTGGACCATTAGTCAATTGATAGTTTTAGAACCCTTTCACTGAAGCAGACTAGTATGTTTGTGTGTGTATATATGTGTGTGTTACATGTATGAATGCATGCATTTTGAACTTGTACAAGTTTATGTGCATGGTATGCATGTCTGTGTACATAAGTGTGCATGCCTGCATTTTGAACTTATTTGAGTTGGCATGTGTATGTGTATGTATGCATGTGTGACTAGCTTTTGAACTGTGTGAATTTGTGTGCATGTGCATATGCATATGTGAGTGTGTGTACATGGGCTAAAAGTCATCTCATGTGTCTTCCTTAATCCCTCTTCCCCTTAGTTTTAGAGGCGGTGTCTCTCACTGAATCTGGGACTTGCTGGTTCTGTTCAGTTGCCTAGCTAGTGAGCCCTGGTATCTTCCTGTCTCCACTTCCTCAGCACTAGATTATTTTCATGCTACTGTGCCCAGCTTGAGTGTGGGGGAATCTGAAATCAGGTCCTTATGTTCACAGTGAGAAGTTACTGACTGAGTCATCTTCCCAGAAGAAAGACTGAGGGGCTTTGGTGACATTACTTTGGACCTCTTCAGAACCATACATTTTCTATCCTTCATCAGAATTTGCCTAATGGATGGAGAAGCCCACATTCTGCTCTTTTTGTTTTAATAAAACAAGGCTATACATTTGATGCACCTGTAGCAGGACCCTGTCTAATCAAGGCATGTGCACATTAGGCAAAACCTGGCTCACTTCAACTGCCAAGTCCAATGCAGTAAAACCAGGACTTCTGTTCAAAATGTCTTCACACATTAACAAAAGAATAGTGTGGTTGTACCAATTTGCAACCCCAACAGAAGAGTGGATGCAAAAAATGTGGTATATATACACAATGGAGTACTATTCAGCCATTAGAAACAATGAATTCATGAAATTCTTAGGCAAATGGATGGAGCTGGAGAACATCATACTAAGTGAGGTAAGCCAGACTCAAAAGATGAATCATGGTATGCACTCACTAATAAGTGGATACTAACCTAGAAAACTGGCATATCCAAAACATAATCCACACATCAAATGAGGTACAAGAACGGAGGAGTGGCCCCTTGTTCTGGAAAGACTCAGTGAAGCAGTATAGGGCAAAACCAGAATGGGGAAGTGGGAAGGGGTGGGTGGGAGAACAGGGGGAGGGAAGGGAGCTTATGGGACTTTCAGGGAGTGGGGGACTAGAAAGGGGGAAATCATTTGAAATGTAATTAAAAAATATATCAAATTAAAAAAAATAAAAAAGAATAGTGAACCCCAGAGTGTTGCTTCTATCTCCTTGGCTGGTCTCTATCACAGTCATGGCTGCCTGTGGGTCACAGGGCTTCAGAATCCATGAAGGCCTTATCTCATGATAGGTCTGAGCCAAAGTAGATGATAGAATCCAGGTGATGTCTCATGCACACCTATCAACGGGAGGTTCATCTTCAGGGCTGGGATACCCATCTCCAGTCTGAGATGTCTGAGACCTGCAGCAATCTGGCTGAAAGGTGCATCTCAGTGTGAGCTGAGAGAGAGAGAGAGACATCAGGCAGTGACACTGAAGCAATCAGCTGAGAACCAGCTACGCAGTGGATGATGGAAGCCAGGAATCAGCACAGATGTTAAAGTGACAGCCAGCAGCCAACCTGTAGGTCTATAGCTGGAGATCCACAATCATCCCTGAGTGTTTTCTTCACCAGCTGAGAGCAGTCTTTCCACTCAGAGGTCAGCAAGCTCATGCCTACCCTGAGTGCACATGGGGCCTTCTGGGAACAGTGAGGGAAAAACAGCAGTAGGGCTGATGATTTCAGGATCCAGCAGGATTTTAATACTGGGGGATTTTAATAGTGGGGGGAAAGGAGACATGTCGTTGCTGCATCTTGACTGAGAAAGGATTCTATATAAACAGCCTGTGGGGCAGAGTTTCAGGCTTGAGGTAGAGGTTGCTGCCTCTTGAGTGACCAGACCCAGCTAGGAGTAAGGAGTGAGGGAAGATGCTCCTGGCCAGCATCTTCTGGGAGCGTCTGTGTGGTCCCTAGGCTCGGGGCTGAGCGTTCGTGTCTGCCAGAAAAGTATAATTCTGCCAGATGGGCAAGATGACCCTGGGTGACAAATATTCACAAAGATCAACACAGGTGTACTTAAGAAACAATTCTGGCAACATCTTTGCTGTGTAAATCCCCCATCTGCCCAAGCAGCCAGACTTGCAGTTTCTTGTCTCTGTTTAGATAGTTCAAAGTGTAACCTGAGGCCAGGACCTAAAAGGATTTAAAGATGAGAGCATATGTAAAATGCCCAAGGTATATATAAGTTAGTGAGATCTTCAATCCAAGGCTGAGTCTTATTTGGGCATTAGCTCCAGTTAGCTGTGCACTTTAGTAAACAGTGGGTGAAGAGAGATGATGTTTACATATTAGCTTCTACAGAGAAAAGCCTACCGCAGAACCAGATGTGGTGGCTTGCTCGGGATAATACCTGTCTGTTTGTGAACACTCCCTTGCTTGGCGGGATCCTGTCTCCTTCCTCCGAAGTGAGGGTGCATGCTTGCTTCCCCTTTCTTGCTGGTATTCACATGAGCAGGACCCTAGGTCTAGGACAGACTGTGTGGCAGTAGGTTGAGCCAGATGCACAGGCATTGTTCCTCCTCTACCTCAGCAGGCAGCACAATGTCCCACCTCAGAACACACTGCTTACTCTATGGGGTGCAGCTCTGAAACTGCAGGCAATCACCCACACATTCTGTAGAGCCTTGCATCTCAGAATGCACATCATGAGGTTATCTCATGAAGTCAAAACCAGGCACAAGGAAGCTTGGACCCTGAGTTGGAAATGAAGAGTTGCCTGGGAGATGACCCATGAGCCTGTGAAAGATGCTCACTCACTTGGGCACACACAGGGCTCTGCTGTGAGCCAAGGTCATTCATCCCTCCAGAACCCAGAGAAGCCCCAGGACTATTTCTGGAGGTCAGGACAGGAAAACTAACAAATTACTGAGACCGTCCTCAGGGACATGCAGCATTTGGGGGGTGCGTGCCTGCAGGTAAGGCGCTGAGCGGTCCATTGGAAGAGGCCCTTTTGGAGGCATCCTCACATCAGCTATCTGCTATCCTTGAGTTCACTTTTCACAGAGGCTGAAGGTGCGATCGCTCCTTTAAGTTACCTGGAGGCCCTTCCTGTTTTATCAACATAGAGGAAAAATTTGCCTTTACAGTGGATCCTAAGAGTTACCAAACATAGTCTTTTATTTTGTTCTATGCTTTCGGGTTAAACATTAAATCAATAAGGCTGTCACAGCAGAAGTTGGGTGTTTCTGAAATGCAGAAGAAATGCAATAGCCCAGAAGATAACCCAGGGGACCTGCCACAAGCGTCATCCTTAGAGCTTTCCCAGGAAGTGCCACCAACTGACACCAGCCCTCACTTTCAGTCATGCAAGGTCTCCTGCTGCTGACTCCGGCTCTCAGCCACAAAACTTTCCTGAATATCTTATATTTATTCTGGAAAATGGGATACTCCTCTGGAGAGTTGGGAGGACAGAGTTACCAGCTCCCCTGAGCACAAGCCCAAGGGAGAAACACTGTGGAAACCGAGGACAGGATTGCAGCAAGGTCTCTCCTCAGAGTGCCAGCCTCACTACCATGCAGGTGGATGACATCCAGCACTGAGCTTGTGGCTGCTGAGCTCTTTGAGAAATCAGGGTGAGCGTCATCAGTCTGTAATGGGAGAACTCCTCTTGGGCCAGCCTCAGGTCTCTAGGGAGCAGAAGGAATACCATGCAAATTTTCCAGGCCGATGAGGTAGCTCATGCTCATGAATCCGGGTGACCACCTGCCTTTGGGTTCCTGTAATGAGAGCACCTGGACTGGGTTTCCAAAGCTTTGGGGCCCCAGAACCCACTTGCATCATCATGAGACAAAGTAGTGAATACCAGGGTGTGTGATATGAAGAATCCATTCAGAGCCCAGGTGGGAAGGGTCTGAGTTATCCTTGAATGGGACCCAAGATCTGTTCAGTAGATGGCTTGATGCCACTGCACAGGAATAACCACTCACATGCTGAAGTCTTCTCCACCTGCTGCCCCAGGGGAGTGTGGACAAGTCCTTCCACCACCTTGCTTTATACGAGCCAGAACAAGGAAGGAATTCCTTGGCTTAGCTCAATTCAATTAAGAACTATTAATTGGGCTTCTAAGATGTTCAAGGCAGTGTCCCCAGTAATTCAATTATTTGTAGGTTTCCTTTGAATAGCTGATTTAAAAGCTCACTTCTTATAAACAAAAGGTAATTAGCAGTATTTAATTTGCAAATGCTTGCCCCAAGATAGTGGCTGCTAGATAGGAGGACTAGGTGAAGGAAGCCAAGCCAGCTGGGCACTTCCTCCAGGAGCCTGGGATGTGTGCAGCAAGCCTGCCTGAGGGTTACTACCACCTCCTATGGCTTAGTCACCTACAGGTGCTGAGGTACTCTTTCTGCTTTTCCTTAGCCAGATTGTGTCCTGGGACAGAGACTCTAGCTCTTCAATGATGGTTTATGGCCAAGTCCCAATTCATATATAAGGACTGAGAAAAACCTGTATTAAAAGGATTCTGTGAAACCTACCAGGGGACACTCCTCATGTGTACAGAGATGATTTATTGTCAACCATTAGGTTAAAGAGGATTAAGTTCTTGTGAACGGCCATCTTCATCTTTCTTAAAATGAGAAAGGAACTCCTCTATACACACTGGATTTGAATATAGTTCTCAGTACTGTTTGACTGTCTGTTCAGTGAGATGTCAATCAGAGGCCTTTTGTGTAAATGTGGGTGGAGTGATGGTGTGAATTCTCTAAGCCTTATGGGGGAGTGGCTACGATGTGCAAACAGACACAGCTATTCCTTCCATGACACCTGTTCTTCCTTCTCGCCATAGAGACAGAATTTAGAGTCCTAGTCCTTCATCTGAGATGTAGATGGGGTATGCTTTCTGACCCCCCGTGTTGTAGAGGAGTTTGGGCATCTGCAGCTTGCTGATGTAAAACATAGCTCTCACTCTAATTGGAAGGAGATCATTTACTCTGGCGCCAAATGCAAGTGGCCATGGCCCAGGGACAGATTCAGGCGACCCGACATTTCATGTTTTATTGTGGAAACAGTTTCACAGGGCTCTACATAATAGTCACATAACAAACAAAACCATTAAAATCACTGGTGTGGACATCAGGTAGGCCGACTATAGTGTGAAGTGGCAAGTCATAGTCTCAGTTACTATGTGACAACATCCTTAGCCTTTGGATTAGTAGAAAGCTAAGGATTCTGTTCATAAATTCCAAAAGGATCTACCTCTCTCATAATCACAAGGATGGATGTTAGGCCAGACACAGAGGGGACAATAAGTAGATATAAGGGGGCTAGAAAGCATAGCCCAAGATAATTCTGCCCTAGGCTCATAACATCCTTGTCTCCATAGTCTCAGAAGTTCTAACCAGACAGCCTTCTAGAACCTTTGACACAGATATGCCTTTCCCCTACTGAGAGCTTCAGTTACAAGGTGTTGGTTAACCATTGCTTGTCCAGGCATAAGGAAGAACATTCATCACCAGCTCCAGTCTCAGGCCAGTCTCCCAAGTCCCAAGGACCAGGGATAGTGCCCTTCAAATCAGAGTCCCTGGACCTTTTGTGACATTGACCTTTCTGTTGTGTAAAGCCACAAGCAAAATGTTTTACTTTCCCCTGGTGGCCATGTTACACAGCACAGATTTCCAAGCAGAACTAGGGAAGAACAAAGCATCTTACTGGGTTTGGATCAAACCAACTTCCAGGTAAGTCAGCCTGTGAAAGGGTCTAGGGCCTGTGATGAATTCTACGGCTTAACTTGTAACTATTCAGAAGAAATGTAGCCAAAACCTAGCCAAAACACACCCCTGGGCTATAGGCTCTTCTTCCAGTTCAAAGGCACAGCTATCTGAGGATCCTAAGCATACTTGTTCGGAAAGTGACAGGCACGTGGGGGTGCTGGAGGCTGCCATAGCGGAAGTGGCCTAATAGGCTGAAAACCTGAAGACAGACCCCTGGACTGTCTCCTCTAGCTCAGTAGCAGACAGAGCAAGCACACACCCTTCTCACCTCTGTGTGCATCAGGGTTGGGTCCCAGAGCATGGCTCAGGAGAACGGTGCCTGTCTCATGAGTGTTCAGAAGCAAGTCAAAACTTGGCTGCCAGTTTCACTAAAACAACTATGTTGATCAGCCTCCGGCAGCATTCAAGCTAGAAACACTGTACAGATGGAGTCAGAGGGACATGGTGAGTCCCCGGTAGTGATGTTCCCTGGATCAGTGATCCACAGCCCTGTAAAGGAAGGCTGAGCTGTCCCAAGTCCCTGCTCTCTCTACCAGCAGGATGGTGTGCGCCTGAGAGATCACATCTTCTGATGAGGGATGGATCTACCACAGACATACGAGAAGTTCATACAGCACTTCCAAGTTTCATTTTAAGATTCCCTGACTGACAAACCATGATTTTTGCTTTCACAATAATCTTTAAATGATTTTTAATTTGACCCGGTTTTAGTTTTTGATGTAACTTATTTTTAGGAGCTGGAGACATTTCTTGGTGGCTAAGAGCAGTGAGTGCTCTTGCAGAGAGGACCCAGGTTTGGTTCCCAGGGCCCATGTGTCAGCTTGCAACCATCTGTTACTCCAGTTCCACACGATGCAATGCCCTCTTTTGACCTCTGTGGGAATCAAGAATGGGCGCATGTATGTTCATACATACATGTAGGCAAAATAATCATGCACATAAAATGAAAATTTAGTTTTTTAGAAACGGACTTAACCAATCTTTAAGAATATGAAAACCAGCTGGGCGGTGGTGGTGCACGCCTGTAATCCCAGCACTCTGGGAGGCAGAGGCAGGTGGATTTCTGTGTTGGAGGCCAGCCTGGTCTACAGAGTGAGTTCCAGGACAGCCAGGGGTATACAGAGAAACCCTGTCTCGAAAAAAACCAAAAATCAAAAAAAAAAAAAAAGTAAAAGAAAAAAGAAAAGAAAAAAAAAAGAATATGAAAACCACAGACTGCCACGAGAGGGTGGCCTTGTTTTTACAGAACTACTCGGCACAGCAATCTTTCCTTCTGGATAACAAGAAGGGGTCAGTGTCACTAAGGAAGAGGACCACTAAGTTCCAAGGCTACAGAAGCCGGAGGGTCCTGTGGGTTCTTACCTGCCTCTGCCCAACACAGAGGGGACTCTCAAAGCCAAGCGTGGAGAGGTCGCAAGGAGAAGGCAGGGCCTCGCCCCAGGGCCTGCTTGCCTTTCTTTCTCCAGGCCGGATTTTCTTGCCTCTGTTCCTTTTTCTAGAATCATGACTCAAAGCAGATGGCAGCACCATCATGGTAATTAAATTACCCAGAGCCTCTGAGTGATTGCACTTGGAGGCCAAAAGCAACAAGCAAGCTAAGTGTGAGAAACTCTTAGCCCCTCTCCACTCTGATGGGCTCCCCCTCATTGATGGGATGAATTTGATTGGGATTCAGATGTAGTTAGTCAGTGACAATCTCTAATTTAGGGAAAAAACGTTAAGTTAATTTGTAATTCTAATGTCCTCTAATGTCAAAGAGCCATGAGGAAAAAGATCCTCTTAAAGTGGAAACTGGAGAGATAGCTTAGGAGTTCTGAGCACTTGTGGGGGAGGACCCAAGTTTGTTTCCTAGCTCACAACCATCTGTAACTCCAGTACTGGTGGGAGGAGGGGAAGGAGAACCTGACGCCCTCTTCTGGCCTCTGTAGGAACTGCATGCATGCTCTACAGAGATACACAGGCAACACACTCATACATGTAAAATAAAATAAATAAACCTTTAAAAACTGTTCTGAATGTGCTCTTCCCAGCCTTGAGCAGGTTTTTTCCAGCCTTGAGCAGGCTGAACAGACCTTGAGTGCATGCCACAGTGGACCTTTTTTTTTTTAATTTTTTTATTCGATATAATTTATTTACATTTCAAATGATTTCCCCTTTTCTAGTCCCCCCACTCCCCGAAAGTCCCGTAAGCCCCCTTCTCTTCCCCTGTCCTCCCACCCACCCCTTCCCACTTCCCCGTTCTGGTTTTGCTGAATACTGCTTCACTGAGTCTTTCCAGAACCAGGGGCCACTCCTCCTTTCTTCTTGTACCTCATTTGATGTGTGGATTATGTTTTGGGTATTCCAGTTTTCTAGGTTAATATCCACTTATTAGTGAGTGCATACCATGATTCACCTTTTGAGTCTGGGTTACCTCACTTAGTATGATGTTCTCTAGCTCCATCCATTTGCCTAAGAATTTCATGAATTCATTGTTTCTAATGGCTGAATAGTACTCCATTGAGTAGATATACCACATTTTTTGCATCCACTCTTCTGTTGAGGGATGCCTGGGTTCTTTCCAGCATCTGGCAATTATAAATAGGGCTGCTATGAACAGATTATTTTAGGGGAGCACTGGGATAAAAGAATAAGAAAGCTGGAGACACTGGAGCTTGTAGACTCAGAAGGCATAGGCTAATCCAACATGGCTGCTACCCTTTCTTTTCAGTCTCCTTCTGCTGCCTGTGGATTAAGATGTAGAACTCTTGGCTTTGCCAGCACCATTCCTGCATTCTTCCATGATTCTTACCATGATAATAATGGACTAAATCTCTGAAAGTGTATGCGAGCCCCAACTAAATGTTTTGTTTAATGAGTTGTAGTGATCTTGTGTCTCTTCACAGCAATGAAACTGCAACTAAGACAACCAGTCTTGGGCAGTTACTCAAAGGTTTTATATCCTATACCTACTCATCCATGTTCATTTCTCTATTCATGCTGTATTCACAGTATTTTGGAAATTCTCTTCAGTCTAGAATAGGTGATAACTCCAAAGGAGTTGAAATGTCGTGAAATGGTAAACAGGAATTTAGTAGTCCTCATTAAAACCACTGACTACAAAAAAAAAAAAAAAAAAAAACCTGTTCTGAAGTGATGCCATTGCTGAGAATGAAGCTTTCTCTTATTGTTCAAGAGGGCAAACATCCAGTTCAGAGTGTTGAGTGACTGTGATTCAGTGATCTCTTCAGTCCTGCAACAATAGCAACATTTCTAAGGCCGTCAGAGCGTGTGGGGAATGGATGAGAAGGAGCAAGCTTCCATGTGGCAGAGAAGACTGGAAGATGAGGTTGTGCTGGCAAGAGGGAAGGAAGGTGGTGATGGAGTGGAGGTCAAATTGTCAGCGCGGTGGCTAACAGAGTAGGAATGAAGTTGCCAGTGTGCTTGGCTTCATTTTGGAACTCAGGGAGCGTGCACTGGCTGGTTTTGTGTGTCAACTTGACACAGGCTGGCGTTATCACAGAGAAGAGCTTCAGTTGAGGAAGTGCCTCCATGAGATCCAGCTGTGGGGCATTTTCTCAATTAGTCATTAAGCGGGAGGAGGGCCCATTGTACGTGGTGCCATCCCTGGGCTGGTGGTCCTGGGTTCTATAAGAAAGCAAGCTAAGTGAGGCAGAGGAAGCAAGCCAGTAAGGAACATCCCTCCATGGCCTCTGCATCAGCTCCTGTATCCTGACCTGCTTGAGTTCCAGTCCTGACTTCCTTTTGTGATGAACAGCAATGTGGAAGTGTAAGCTGAATAAACCCTTTCCTCCCCAACTTGCTTCTTGGTCATGATGTAATAGAAATAGAAACCCTAAGACAGAACAGCACCACAGGGAAGATGTGGTGGCCCCCAGCAGAGAATGGAGACTGGATGGAATGGGGCTGACTCTTTGTACGATGGAGAGGGGATGACTTTTTGGGTGGGATGCTAATTGGCTTCAGGGAAACTTTGTGAAAAATCATGTTGCTCATGTGAACGACACACACAGCCTCTGTGGATGCCCAGGGTGCTTCCACCTTCCTTCTTAAAATCAGGGTTATATGAGCTTTCCTGTGGCTTGCAGAGGACAGAAGAGGCACTTAAGTGGCAAGAGGGGAGAAGGGTCAGAGCAGTGTGCCTGCCTCCCTGCTACCCTTGAGTGGGCTCAGACAAGATACACTGAGGGCCTGGAGGTGGGGTAATGCCTTGCGTGGATGATTGGCATATGGATGCAAGGCACCCCTTAGAGCTTTTTAAAGTATATGGAAGCCGTAAGTGTCAAATGTCATGTTAGTCAGCTTCTCTTGTTGTGACCAAAGGTCTGGGGGAAATACCTTTACAAGGAAGGCAGGCTGATTGTTCTCAGGGCTTCAGTCCACTGCCTCTTGGTTCTGGTGTTGGGCCTGTGGTGAGGCATATGTCATGGTGAGGAGTGTGGGAGAGAAGAGCCAAGGCACCAAAGGAGAGAGAGGAAGGGACCAGCGTCCTGATATCCCCTTCAATGGCACATGCCCAATGACTCACCTCCCTCCCAGGAGACCTTGCTTCCACTACCATTTCCTGATAGTGACAAAGGCTGAGAAGCAGGCCTTCACCCCATGGCCTCTGGGGAACATTTCAGACCTAACCCATATCTTGGAGTACATGTATACTGAGACAGACAGACAGACAGACAGACAGACAGAGAACAAAAGAAAATAGAAAGAAAAGCTGCTTCATCTAAAATTTAGCTTTTGCTAGATGCCTGAGTTTCTATGCACTGAAGATTAGATATGGGGGAACCTTTAGCTTAGAAAGATGGAAAGAGAGAGAGAGAGAGAGAGAGAGAGAGAGAGAGGGAGAGGGAGAGAGAGAGAGAGGAGAGAGAGAGAGAGAGAGAGAGAGAGAGAGAGAGAGAGAGAGAGAGAGAGAGAGAGCTTCAGCATGGAGTGAGAACTATCACACCTAGGATATCTAAATATCACAAATTACTTACATACCATTGGATACACATTAAAAAACATGAAAGTAGTATTTGGATAATACACCACAAAGATGACATAGTGCTTTACAAATGTAGGACTTCATCATCTGGTGGATGGGGTAGGGTGCTCTGCAGCAGACAGGGAACTTAGATCTGCCCAGGCCATGGCTGCTCCAGGGAAGATGCCGAGATTTCAGGATCTGTGCCTTAGAGATTCGGAGACTAATGTCAGCACCATGCCACCAGCTATAAAAATACTGAAGTGTGACAAGGGAGCCCTACCTGAGGACTAAGAGGAAAGACTCGCTTCTGAAGATTAGATATGGGGGAACCTTTAGCTTAGAAAGATGGAAAGAGAGAGAGAGAGAGAGAGAGAGAGAGAGAGAGAGAGAGCGCTTCAGCATGGAGTGAGAACAAAGGTGGGGTCACAGGGATAGAGGATCAGAGGGAGGTGGAAATAATGACAGTTTGTGGAACCCAGAAAAGATAACAGCAAACTCTCAAAGTGAGGGCAAGAACCAAGGCAGCCTTTGGAGAGGAAAGAGGCAGGAGGCCATTGAATAAAGACTACAATCACCACTGTAAGTCACCAGGAGAAAGAAAAGCCATGGATCACCAAGTGTGTGTTTCAGAAATAAAAGGTTGATTTATTCAATAATGGGGAATTCATACATATAATTCATTATACCAGTAGGGGGAAATTCATCCAATCAGAATAAAAATCATGAGCTGAGGTTTCCGGAGATGCAAAGGCCATTTGATAAAATCACTCTCTATTTATGAAAACAGCAAGGGTTATCAACACAAAGGATGTTAGCAGAGATTAGAAAAAAGCCTTCAGAAAACACTTGTTCTATTTTCTTTTCTGTTATTGTGACAAATCCCCTGACCAAAAGTAATGTTGGAAAGGAAAGGGTTTATTCAGTTCCCAGTTCCAGGTTTAAGGAGAACTTGAGGCAGGGACTGTTCAGTCTAGAGCATAGAGAAACAAAGCCGGGATGCTGCCTGCTTGCTGTTGCTTTCATTTAACTTTCTTCTGTTCTATATGTCTCAAAGCCTAGGGAAGGTTGCCACCCACAAAAGGATGGATCTTCCTACAAAATCAACAGTTAAGGCATCTCCCTCAAACATAGCCACAGGGACAACATGATCTAAATAACTCCTCAGTTGTAACTCTCTTCCCAGGTAGTTCTAGGTTGTGGCAAAGTGACATTTAAAGCTAACCATCACGACACTAGAGAATATGTCACTATAAAAACTTGGCATAGAATGTGAAATTTCACCCAAATGTTGGCCATGTGACTCCCGGATCCAGTTTTGTTGTCAGTGTTGGGAGACTGCCACATCCTAGAGTCACATCTTGTCTATGGTCTGGGGTCTCCTTCCTTCCTGGATTGTTCTTTCTCAGGAAGGATGGGTTATGTTACATCTCAACACACACTGTCATGTGAGCATTGAAAGGGGTTATCAGGTAGTTGGACTCATAGCTATATGATTCTGATGCAGGGTATTTAAAGGAGGTTTCTATGCCCAGACCCTCTTGCTTGCTCTTTCTTCTTGTCACCCAAAACCTGCCTGCCTTCCATCATTTGAGAAAACCTTTGCCCTCATCCTCTATCTCCCTAGTATTGTTATAGGTTTGCCCATTTCATTTTTTCTTTTTTTCTTTTCTGTAGAAACTCACTAGGTACCAGGGATGAGTGGGACTCTCAACATCAACCCCTCTCCTTGTCTTGGTACAGTGGATTACTTTTGTGTTCTAAGTTTGGGGTCAGGTGGAGGGTTTCTAGTGTGAATGAATGTATGAGTCCCTTGCATGGAGGAGGCATCTGCTTCTCTAGTCTCCTTTACTCTCTGTGAAACTGCTGGGATTCGCATTAGGAAAGGATTAGGCTGGAGTAGTTTGGGTTTCCCTTACACTTCTGGGAGTATAGTATATCACAACAGTGGGGAATTGGATGCCTGAAAAAGGAAGCCTTTGAGGGTGTGGATAGCTCAAGATAGGTCACTGCTATCTATGAAGGCAGAAGGTAAAGCTTCCTATGAAGGAGAAATGTAAAAGTCAGTTATACCCTTGATAGACGATTTCTCCCAGGTTAGAAGTTTATAGGCCATGGCTTCTACCCACAGGTGCCAGTCAGCAATCTTTGTTTTCTTCTTTTCTTTTTCGCAGTCCTATCCACCTTCCTTTTTTTATAACCCCAAGTATTTGACAATGCAGTCTAGTCTTTATTAAAGCCAGACCCTACGTCTAAATTTGCTAAAGAGAGCTGTCAAACCTCTGAGAACCTTCCATCTTCACTCATATCAGAGAGAAAAGATAATCCCCAGTATTCTTTGTGTTCTGGAAATGACTAGCACACCTGTCTCCAGGCCTCCTAGGAGTGGACTCTATGTGAGGTGGGGCCCCAACCCAGTCTAGGGAGAAGAGGGGCTCTTGATACTCAAGCTTCTTCTGACTCAACTCTGAAAAGGGAAAGAGAGTCAAAATTCAAAATTTCATAATAAAGGACTTCACAAACTTAGCGTGTGCTAATTAGCATTGTTTTACATTATTAATGAGTATTTAAGGGTATTTTAATGATATCTCCTTGTCTGAGTGTTAAGGAGCAATGAATAACACTGGAAGGCATCATTTGAGAGGAAAGATTTGCTAGACACGTGCCTGTCTCCATAGTGGAGGTGTGAACCTAGGACCACATCCCAGCATTTGAGAAGTTAAAGGTGAAACTGGAGGTAAATAATGAAACCACCATGGTGTGAGAGGTCTGTTCGTGCCTGACAGCTGACTCTGTTCACTGAGGTTTTTGTGTCACCACAAATTCATCTTTTGAAGCCCTAACCCACAGTGTTATGGCTACGGATGCACTATCCTTATAAATTAGGGAAAGGGCCTCCGGTTATTGTTCTTCCGGTGATGCTAGAGCAAGAAGGTGGCTATCTGCAAGCTAGGAAGCAAGCCCAAGAAAGAGGCAGATCCACAGGCACCGTCATCTTGGACACCCAGTCTCCAATTTCAGCGCCAGCCCCCACAGAGTGTATGTGGTGTTTTGTCAAGGCTATTGAGATGGCTAGTGTATCCCTCGCCCGTGAGCAGGTACTGCCCATCCTGATTCTAGTCAAGCCAAGGGGCCTACAGAAGGAAAACTTGAGCTTCTAGGTGATATTCTGTGGTTTTTGTGTTCTTAAAAGGGAATTTCTGTGTCACTCTCTTAGAAAGAGCAAAGTTAGCACCATCCCCAGATCTCCTAACCTGTCACTTTCCCCTTAGGAGTAGACATGCCTCCTAGTGGGAAGGATAAAGAGTCTGTGAGGCCACACGTGGCCTTCATCTCACTTGACCAGCTCAAGCATTCCTTGTGTCTGCAGGAGATGTTGTGTGAGTCTTAAAAAAGGTCCCGACATGCAGAGTTCTTTGTTGGTTCCATTATATCTCTCACTTCTGGATGGACATGCACATTCCTATGGAATGTCCTCAAGCTTGGATGTGATGAATCGTTACTAAGGGACAGCTCTTCTGTGGTATGACTTCTCAGTTCACTTTGCAAGGTGAGCCTTCTCCTAAGGCATCTACAAACAGTGGCTATCTTCTCTTGGCTTCTGACTGTGTCTAGGCTTATATAATATACCTCAGCATTACAGGTTATTTTGTGGGGATCACAAGGAAAACGGAGTGCAATTAGTGTTCACTAAGCTGTAATTAGGGAATTAGGAAGGCAGAATAGAAGATGCCCAACTTTTAAAAATAAATTATTTGCAGATATCTGGGGTCTACCAAACCAAACCAAACAAAACAAAACAAAAAACTATTCGTGCATTCTAGTAGTTTACCTCATGGGTATGCATAGAGAAGATAGAAAGAAAGACTATGTCATTTTGTCATTTTTAATACAAACATCGTGTTATGGTTGTTTAAGTTACAAAATAAATATGCATTCAGAACAGGAAACTGGAAAATATGCAAAGGATATAGCACAGAGATAAGCACATGAGGGGAACTGCCTACGGCTGCTGCTCAGGAGGTTGGCATGCTGTTAACATTTGGGGTTAAGTCTTCCCAGACTATTTATGTGGCTATAATTTTATTCATTACCTTTTTAAAGTAAAAATGTCACCGTGACACAAATGCTTTTGTAGACTGCACAAAAGATGTACCAGGAAAATACAAACCAAAAAAAGCTGGGGTGGCTATTACTATGCTGAATTAAATTGCATTGCTAATACCAGCTGCAAGCACTTAGAAAATAGCTAAAAAGATGTGGCTGAAAAGATGTCAGGCATAAAGCTTATAGAAAAGAACATGATCATTTGTTTTGAAAGTTATCTAAAGGAGGCAAAGGTAAGCAGAAAGGTGTACCATGTGCATGGATAGGAGACACACTGTCATGAAGACGGGAAGCCCACTATACTGGTTGCTTTTGTGTGTCAACTTGACACTAGCTGGAGTTATCACAGAGAAAGGAGCTTCAGTTGAGGAAATGCCTCCATGAGATCCAGATGTAAGTGATCAAGGGTGGAGGGTCCATTGTAGGTGGTGTCAGCCCTGGACTGGTAGTCCTGGTTTTATTAAGAAAGCAAGTTGAGTAAGCCAGGGGTAGCAAGCCAATAAGTAACATCCCTCCATGGCGTCTGCATCAGCTCCTGCTTCCTGTCCTGCTTGAGTTCCAGTCCTGACTTCCTTTGGTGATGAATAGCAATGTAGAAATGTAAACTGAATAAATCCTTTCCTCCCCAACTTGCTTCTTGGTCATGATGTTTGTGTGGGAATAGAAACCCTGACTAAGACACCCATGAAATCCAACTCATAGAAATAACAGGCTGGGATGGCTCTTTTGTGTTAAATAGTGTGCCCATTAACACAAACTCAGTGAGTCTGTAGAGTTCTACTGTGCCTACCACCATCGTTTACTGAAGCAGTCTCCCTCTGCTTACTATTCAGATTTTTATCGGGCATATTTTCATGGCATAAAACGAACAATTTGAAACCCTTGGCTATAGCTTACTGACTGCATTTCTAAAGATCTACTCAGCATAACTGCTCATAGGTAAACCATGAGCCCAGAGGGCATAGACATTTTCATTTATTCATTTTCCATCTTTCCAACCTGAGATCTTTTGCTCAGACTGTCAGGACTGAGTCTCCCATTTCCCCATTTCCTCAAGCTCTAGGTATCACCACTTGGCCCCCCATTGTGAGTGAGAAAGCTAGAATGTACCCGTGTACTCCCAGTCTCCCATAAACTCTGTGGAGCAGAGAACATTCCAGCACAAGACTATTTGGTGTAGGGCAGATAGTTCTGAATAAAAAAAAAAAATTAAAAGAGTTTTATTTTCTGTTGTTTGCTGTTCTTTCCTTTTCTGAAAATTTTAATTAACTTTGTATTGATTCCTCGTGAATTTCACATCATTGCACCCCAACCCCACCCATTTCTACAAATCTATCCTCTACCCTTGAAACCTCACCTCCCAAAGGAAAAACAATCATGCTGTGGAAGCTCTAATGTGTCATAGTATTTCCTACAGTGTACCCTGGTTGGAGGGCTCTGGCTTCTGCTTGACCATCAATATTAGAGTCTCACTGGGACTCCTGTCAGATAGCTTTTTTTTTTTTTCTTTTTGCCCCATGTCATGGAGATCCTGCAGCTCTGGATCTGCAAGACTAGCCCCCTTCATGTGCTCCAGCAATTCATAGATGGGTAGACGTCAGGGTGGGCCAACTCAAAACCCTGGAACTGGCCCTGGTAGCTGAGCTGCTCAGCCTCTTAGCTGTCCTGCATCTACACCACCAGGGTGGGCTCCGTTGCCTTGGCTAGCTTGCTCAATGGTGCATCTGGTAAGGGGCAGAGCCAGCTCTCCCACGTTTGTGCCATTGGGACTGGCTCATCTGCACCCACACCATCGGGGCCAGCTCTACTGGGCTGCCCAGGCAAGGTGCAGGCCTACTCACCCAAGTGTTGCTGCGAACAAGGGATGGGGCCAGCTCTTCCACTTTCCTGACTTCAGGGCCAGCTGTGCTGCCTGCCATAGGTGTTAAGGAGTGAGGGGCAAGAGGAAGGCATCTCCTCTTTGCCCATGGCAGACAAGTGGTGGTGCCTGCTCTCCCATACTCACACCTTCATGGCTGGCTTACCCACTGCCCCACCACCAGAGCCAGCCCTACTGTGCTGCCCAGGTGAGGTTCAGGGCCTGCTTTCCCAAGGGCTGCAGCTGGTGAGGCAGGGACAGCTCTCTTGCTTTCATGACTCTTGGGTAATCTCACTTGCTTGCCACAGGTGTCAAGGGCAGAGGAAAGGGAAGCTCTCTCTTGCTAATGCCATCACACAGTGGGTGAGTGTCAGGGCCCGTTCTCCCATGCTCACACTCTCAGGGCTGGTTCACCTGTAACTCCTGCAACAGGGCCAACTCTACTGTGCTTTTTGGAAAATGTGTAGGGGCTGCTCTCCTCAGTACTGCAGCTGGTGAGGGGTGGGGACAGTTCTGTTGTCATATCTTCAGGGCCAGCTCTCCCAAGATGCTCAGACAAGGGCTGGGTTCAGCTATACACAACCCTCAGACATCAACACTACCCCAGGCAACAGTACAGATCATGGGCACATACCTGGACTTTGGTGGTAACAGACCTCTTGCTGCTACAGGGCCATAGACCTGGACATGACCTTTGGTGGCAGCATGGACCAGGACCTCACCATGGCCTCAGGTGGCATCACTGGCCATTTACATCAGGCTGTTCCTCACTACCCTTGAGTCTCCAGTTCTGCCTCTCTTCACTGTGTACACGTTCTTCTGCTTCTCTTTCTCCTCCATATCTCCATCACTTACTTGCTCATCTTAGTGGTGCCTGGAGCCTTCGGTGGTGAAAGAAAAAGATGAGGAAGGATTTGTATTTTGCACTGGATGCTGATAAAGGAGCAGAAGAACGTGGAAGAGTTGAGGTTTACTTCATCTGTCTTAATGCTATCTTCTACAGTGGGAAAACAGTTCAAACACATTGAGATGGGCACCTCATGAATCCAGCAAGTGCTTCTGCTGTTTGCAAGGAGGAGGGGCATGGTGCCGGTCTTGCAGACTTGCTTTTCCTTTAAAACCCATGCTTTGTTTCCTGTTTCTATTGCGTCTTTTTATTATAGTTCCAGGGAAACTGTGACATCATCAAATAGTGACTGGTGAAATGTATTAGTGCTCGGAATTCCTGAAAGTATTGGACAGGTTCAATATGCAACTACACGTCAGACCAGGCATACAGATGAGAAGACTTGAGAAGCCAGCCCATGGCAGTCACTGCTCTCTCAGGGGCCTCCAAAGACTCCCTTCACAGCAGGTCTGAGCAATGGGCATTGACAGGCGATGCACCTTAGGACAGTCATAGGGTTCCTAGATATCTAATTCTGTCATTTATATAGAGGAGGTTTCTGGCTTCCATGTTTTACTCATGTTTGGCAACATCCACTAAAGACCCAGATTTCATTTCATAATTGCTTCTCCTACTGTGTACTTTGCTTATGGAATGCCACACATTTTAGATTTATATTGTATTTTTTCTGTAGTTTCTTTGGCATAAATAATAGATGAATTTATGTGTTTATAACCCACATACATCTGACAATAATTCTTAGCTTTAATACATTTTAAAAAGTTGGATATAATAAAAAAATGAGCTAGTATTTCTTCTAATAACCCATCAATACTTTAGGTTTCTTGATAGTTCCTGGGGATCCTGAGCAGGTACATTAGTAATGTCTGGGGATCTCCTGCCTAGTAGCATAGAAGTCATTCTGTTTCAGGTCTGCAGGGTAAGAAACCCTGCTCAGTAGCCTCAAGTTATTTGTCAGGAGGTCATCAGTACACAGGCAGCCTGGTTTCAGGGAGAATAATGAATTTGCACCCTGGAGACCTGGTGGGGTTGGCTTCCATTGCATGGGACAGGAGTTCAGTCACCACCCCCTGGACCCTGGACCCTGGACCCTGGACCCTGGACCCTGGACCCTGGACCCTGGACCCTGGACCCTGGACCCTGCTGCAGATGCAACCCCCACACACACCCTTATCCTTCTCCCTCCCCTAGGAGAGATGTGTGGCTGTCAGTAATGTAGTTGCAGCACCAAGCTTTCCTCACATGTAAATAAGGTTTTCCCCAAGCTCTCAACCCAAGCCAATGAGAAGTACCTGCTGCCAAACCCCGGAGCACCCCCAAATTGTATATAAACCCTATCCTGAATCCCGATCATTGAATAAAGAGTGTTCGAGGATTACTCTGTCATATGCGAGTTTCTGTCATAAGGGCTGTAACACGAGGGAAGAGATCCTTTCTCCTGAAACACCACCAGCCGCTCTGCTGCAACCCTCCCTGGCTAGGTGGCCTTTGGTAGCCCCAGACCGGACTGGGCATAGTGCATAGCGAGTAACCAGGAAAGTAGCAGCACAGGCTCAGGGCAGTCTGAAGCCCCTGCCCTCCCCTTCTGTACTCCCCCTCTGCCCTTCCCCTCGCACCTGCACCCAGCAGGGCTGCCACACGTGGGCCCACAGATATTCTTTCTCAAATATGTTTATAACGGTGTGTGTGTGTGTGTGTGTGCGCGCGCGCACACACACACACGTGCACTTATGTTTTGACGATGGTAATTTACAAATACTAGATAGTCAAATCTATCAACAAACACAAAAAGTGTCTTTTTACTTGTTATATATCAATTAAGTACATGAGTGTGCACATTGCCTTTAAATCCAGAAAGAAATATCTTGGAGTTCTGAGGCTTTAAAGTCTCCATCAAAGCTAAATATGGAATCTTCCTCCCATCTTTGGGCTTTGCCAACCACCTGCAAGTAGCCAGGAGGTAAGACTGTGTCCTTGTGACAATGTCCACAAACCCGAGCACCTCTGCTGTCCTTCGGTACCATGATGCATTATGCTCATGAGGAAGAATATATTAAATCCCCAGTGGCATGTGCCCAACTCAGTCTCAGTGGATGCCCACGCTGGGTAGGAGAGCTTCTCTGTTAGCTCGCATGGCCTGACTCCATCCATTCATTTGTAAAGAAGGAGACATGTGCCAGGCTGCAACTCTAGAGCCTTGCTGACACAAGATTGGATAAGTTGGCAATGGAATCAAGTCTAGAAAGTTCCATTGAGGTTTGTAGCTTTTTGACAACGTGTCTGTACTCCTAGATAAACCTTCTACAAACCGAAATGTGACAAACGACCTTATAAATGAAGGTCCGAGTGAATAACACCATAAAAAATATACTTGTTAGGCCAGGAAAACCTTCAGCACAAGATACTATCTCTCCATTTGTCACTTAGAAGATACACAGTGCATGAGGACTCTGGAAACATTAAGGAGTGCTCGAAGAGCGAAGAGATTCCGGAAGCCTGTGATAGCATCGTGGATCGATACCCTGACTAATTGAATGGAGAAAGAACGGGAGTCAGCCCTGGTCTTAGAAGTCCCTCACTTTTATCTGGCTGTATCCATACTTCTGAAGCTCCTCTGTGCCTCAACCAAGACCACATCTTCCCTGGACAGACTTTGTGGGTCTGGCCGAGGGAGGAGTATAGCTGGGGCCACATTTCACAGCAGAGAATGCCATTATTCAAGGCATGTGCCCTCAGAGCTGCACTCCTGAGCATTATGCCCAGTCAGTCATTTTCCAATCTGTTTCTCTTGTGAAATTCGTTATCTTTATGGAAATAAATATCTGGCAAAATATTAGGGTGGCATTTGATGAACCTCACATCCCCAGTGATAATAGCTCCACATCTTTTTCTCCTTTGAAGGAGGCTGCTGAGTCTCTCTGAGCATGAGCCCCACACCAACTTGTGGGCTGTTTTTCCTGTCATTGGATGGGAAATATCCTTAATTGGTCAGGATGTTCTCCTGGCAGGAATCTCCTGAAGAGGAGTCAGAACAAGCCCTGCTACACAGTCTAGGGCAAATGAAGGCTTCAGCAGAGAGGCACAACATCCCATTACCACCCATAAGAAGCATTTGTATTGGCCACATTAAGGTGTTTACTAAGAGAACCGACTGGTTAAGTGGCATAGCCAAGCACATGGGCATCTTCTAGTTAATATCCAGCTCACCTTTTATCAGCAAGAAAGTACAAAAGCAATAGAGATGAGAGTCCAGTTTAGAGGTGAATCCCATGATTCCTGGTATCCTCTGCTCCCCAGAGAGCCTGGCATGGGGATCAGGCACGGATGTGATCTAGGGATGTGTGGTGCTGATACAGAATCCTGACTTCCCATTCTGCTCATCCTGATTCACCTTCTCTAAAATTTTCTTCTAAGCACACCTGCTGTAAGTGATATTAACATAGAAGAATGGACAGTGGATGCCCACAGGATCAGCCGCTGGAGCATCCGGCTTACAACCCACTAGAACACCTGCTCCCAGAGGGAGCCTTGGCTGCCAAGTGAAAATGTCCAGCCATTTAGGAAGATGAATGTAACAAGCCTCAGCTTCCTGTGCAGAACCAACACACAAAGCTTAACGCCTGGCAGGTTCGGTGCTGGACATCCTGGCTTCCCTTTGTTACGAGGGCTGAACACCGGTTGCAGCAGACCTTGTCCCTTTCCTCTCCATACAAACCCCACTGAGTTTACTCTTTACATTGCTCTCTGCCCGCTCAAAGCCCTAGACCACAAATTACTTTCCACAAAACGTGAATGACTTGCTTTTGGAGTTGCCACACCGAGAAAAGCAATTGTAGACTTGATTTAACCAACCAACACTTATGCTAAGCCCCAAATTTACAGTCAAACTGTTCTTGGCTCTTCTCGTAAACACATTTCAATTGAAAAGCACAATTTCAGACTTGAGGTGAGGCAAACCATCCGGCTGAACTTAAATGGAAATAAAAAGAAACAATGCATGATAGCACATGGGGAAGTAACAAGACATCTAAATTCATTCTGGGACAAGAGGCAAGGAGCAGAATTTAGGAAACCTGTGAAGACAGACTGATACATTTCACAGTCTATCCTGGAATAACGTGGTACTGGCAATAAAGAGAATGGAGGATGATGGTTCACCACCAGAAATAAAGGTTTGGTTCTTTAGTGGAAATAAAACTTGAAGGATTCATTTGCCAAAGAGAGTGAACCAGTGGGAATGGAACCCTGGTTCCATGGCGGAAGCAAAGTCTTGGTTTCTTGTGGCAATGAAGCCTTGGTTCTTCAGGGTCCTCTGGGAAGGTAGCTTTCCGAGTCTAAGTGACAGACCTGAATGATGTGATTTTAGAGTGGTTCTTTCTGGAGTCTAGTATGAAGCTAGCTTGGCTAAAGTTTAACATACTCTTTAGTTGGAGGATGCAAAGATGGTGAAATGTTTAAATAGTGACTGAAACCACTTCTTCCTAAGTAGATTCTGAAGGTGAATTTTGGACTAGGTGTAGGTCTCACTAGGCATGAGAATAGAATACACACTCAATAGGTCTCATGAGCAGTAGAAACAGCGAGTGACCATCACCGTTACCTCGAGATGTGGTCCACATGCTATGAGATGATGTCATTGAGATGCCTCGAGAGGAATGAGAGTAAGGACAGGTGGCAGTGTCTCTACAGTGCTGTGGCTGGGTAAAGGTTTGTGATCCTCATCCTATCAACAGTTCAGTCATGCTAGTGCTCCTTCCTCTACAAACAGATAATCCCAGGCAGGGAGGGGACAGCCAGTATGATATATTATGCAACTTCTGTTGGGCTACAGATGGCAAGAGTAGCCAGCCCCTGGAGACCTGGATAGGAAACACAGAGTCATGGGAGTGGGAGTTGACAGCAGTGTGAGCAAAGAAGGCAAGAGGATGAGGTCAAGTCAGGAGAAGCCTGGAAGAGAAAGTCTACAAAATGTGGTACAGGATGACCTATGGTGGACAGCTAGAGCTGATCTGAGTTTGTCAGTGGTGTGGATTCTTGTCTAACTAATTGGATAATAGAGATGATACCCAGATTGGGGGTACTAGGAATGATCAGGAATGGAGGCGATCATGAGCTACTTTTTAAAAAAAGATAGCTTGAGTTGGCACAACTATGGAATACCCAAGTAGAGTTTCTCCTGTAAATGGGTTTGGAGCAGAGATATGCATGGTGAGGTAGAAGCTTATGATTGATGACAGTAACAATCAAAGTTAGAGGTGCAGATAGAATCTCCCAGAGGGAGGATACAGGAGGATAGAGGGAGCCAATGAGACTCATTGATGAAGGAACATGAGTAGGTGGAGGATGATATGTAGTCACCTGACCTCAGGGAGAGTCACCAGAAAGAACATTTTCAATGGCAGGAAGATGCAGGAAGGACAGGAGGACTGAAGGAAGCTCATCAGAGATGACGCCACCATGGAGACTTTAGCTGTGACAATGCGGATAGCCTAAAGCCCATGTGGCACCGCTGGGATGAATGGCAAGAGAACAAATGGAGGCAGAGGAGGGAAGACGAATCTTCTGGGAATCCCGCAGGCCTTCTGGTTTTCACTGAAGCCAAGCTCTGCTGACCAGACTCATCTTTAAAGACCTATGTTCAGTACGACTCTGAGGGGTTCCCTGGTAGAACACAGCTAGATGGACCTGGCATGCAATGGGAGTTTCCAAACATCTAATGACTGAGCCGAATGGGCCATTCAGGTTCCACTTCTTGGTTTAACCTTTCCCAGGAAATTCCTAGGAGTCCAACTCAGTGTGGTAGAGAGAGCATGCAACCATGTTTGCTAGAAAGAAAAATGGGCAGAATAGAGTTGAAATGAGTCAGAAGCATTAGGCTCATCAGCAAGGCTAGATGTACATGAAGAATCATTGTTGGAGGTCTTATAGACAGGGTGTTAGGTCAAGACAGAAGTACAAAGTAGCAGGCTTTTGGGGGACTTTGAAGGCAGAATGTCATCTCTAGACAGAGACAAAAGAGCCCATGTTAGGAAGGTAGGAAAGCCCAGTGAGGTGATAGCTAGTCTGAAGAGCTGCTGGAGACAGTACTAGCCATCAGGACTCCTGGGAAGGATTTGCGCTTTCATTAGCCTGTGGCTTCTTGGTCCTTGCATCAGATGGGAAGGTCATTGTTGTGTGTGAGATCGTGGCTGGTGTTGGCGACGCTCCATAAACAGATGGACACATCCAAAATACTGGAGTTTCTGAGCATGCTCATAAATCCTACCACTCAACACCGACTGCCTTGACCTCTCCCCTTGACATTAGCTGTGAGGCAGGAGGATACCACCTGCTCTCTGTGTGATTTTTTTTTCTATTATCTTAGGAAGTTTTCTCCAGGCTGTGACATTTCACAGCAGGATAGCATCAAACCTGGTCTCACCATGCCTCTTAATTTAAGTACATGCTAAATAATGCATCTTTCCAGAGAAACTCTGCCTTGCCAATAGTCTAGCTGCTAACAAAATTCCAACATGAATATGCTCTGCTCAGAAGCAAAACACCTGTCAATACTTGGCCTGCAATCTCAGACTCAGTTCCTGGAACTTATACAATTTATGAAGGCTGTTATTATTTCATTGCTGCAGAATTGGGAGACTTGAAGCTTAATAACACGTCATAGAGAGAGTGCCATTCTGCATAACGGGCTGTGGCAGCTCTCGAGAGCATTCTGGAAGTTTACTTGGTGTGACAGGAATGAATATAAAATTATTCACAATAGATACACCAATAAAAAGAAAAAAAACCTTATTTCTAGCATGAAAGCACTCTCCCATGTCCCTGGCTGTCGCTTAGTAAGGGAGCACAGACCAGACGGGGTCCTTGATTCTACTCCAGCATTAGCCCCTCCAGGGCCAGCTTTGCATCCCTGGGCAGTCCTGAGAAATACATTCTCACCCTTCTATCAACTCTAGATGACCAGTAAGACTCTGGCTTCCCACGTTGGAGCAGTAGGGACAGGCCTTTCCCCCTGGAAAATGGCCTCTTTGATCTGAGCAGTACATCTGAGGCAGACCAATTAACCCCGGGGGAGGCCTTGTGGAGAGAGAGCAAGCTCCTGTGTTATTTTAGCTTTCTCCAGCCATCCAGCAAGCAAGCAAGCTTTGGTTTATGGAGTCTGTTATAAAATGCCTCTGCCTGTGACTTAGAAACCTGTGGGGCGTGGCCAACACTGCAGGTCCCTGACAGCAGGGCGAACCAATGTGTTTCTTTTTTCTCCCTTACTGCTGATTTGAATTAATCAGGGCTAATGTTCTCCCCTCCCTCCCCTCTTCTCTCCCCTCCCCTTCCCTCTCCCCCCCTCTCCCCTCTCTTCTCCTCTCCTCTCCTTTCCCCTCCCCTCTCCCCTCTCCTCTCCCCTCCCCTCTCTTCTCCCCTCCTCTCCCCTCCCCTCTCTTCTCCCCTCCCCTCCCCTTTCTTCTTTCCCCCTCCCCTCTCCTCTCCCCTCTCTTCTCCCTTCCTCTCCCCTCCCCTCTCCCCTCTCCTCTCTTCTCCCCTCTCTTCTTCCCTCCCCTCCCCTCCCCTCTCCTCTCCCCTCCCCCCTCCCTTCCTCTTCCCTCTCCTCCCCTCTCCTGTCCTCTCCTCTCCTCTCTTGTCTCTTCTTTCCTAAATATTTATTTTTATTTTTTTAATTTCTCTTTTTAATTGAGTATCTTCTTCATTTACATTGCCAATGGTAAAATCTTTCCCAATTTCCCCCCTCCCAAAGCCCCCCTCCCAAAAGATTCCCTACCCCTCCTTCCACCCCTGCCTCCATGTATATGCCCCTCTACCCTACACACTCCCACCTCCCCCCACGTCCCCACCCCCTGTCCATTTCCCTTTGTTGGGGCCTTTATTGTGCCTTTACCCGACCAAAGACCACTCCTCCCACTGATGCCCAACAAGGCACTCCTCTGCCACATTCTTGGCTAGAACCATGTGTACCCCTTGGTTGATGGTTCAGTCCCTGGGAGTCTTGGGATGTCTGGGTATCCGAAGTCATTGTTCTTCCCATGGGGCTGTAAACCCCTTCAGCTCCTCTGGACTACCCTCCAGATCCTCCATTGGGGACCCCAAGCCCAGTCCAATAGTTGGTTGTTAGTTTCTGCCTCTGTTTGTAAGGCTCTGGCAGGGCCCCTCTGGAGACAGCCATGGCATGCTCCTTTTGGTACACGCCTCTTGTCATAGTGTTGGGGGTTTAGTGACTGTTTATAGGATGAATCCCCAGGTAGGGCAGTCTCTGGGTGGCCTTTACCTCAGACTCTGCTCCACACATTGCCTCCCTTATTGCTCCTGTGAGTATTATGTTCCCTTTCTCAGAGGAACCATAGCACCCTCACTTAAGTCCTCCTTCTTCTTGAGCGTCCTAAATGTTTAAGTCAGTGATCACGTAGGCCAAATCTTCTCTCCTAAATCCCAGGTATTCTGACTTTATAATGACCTGATTGGCCCATCTGAGGCAGGGCATCTCTGTTTACACAGTGAAGGCCCTGGTATTTTAGTGTCTCAGATCAATCCCTTCATTCACCCATCAGATTAGTTATCTGCCTATCATCTAACTTCTATCTATCATCTATCGATCACCTATCTATCGTCTATCTATCTTTTATTTATCTATTTATCATCTGTCAATCTGTCTTCTATTATCTATCATCTATCACCTATCTGTCAATTATATATCTACTATCATCATCTGTTAATCATCTATCTTCTATCATCTATCAGCCACTTCTATCTGTCATTTATCTGCCATCTATCATCTGTCAATAATCTGTTTATCATCTCTCTACCTTCCATCATCCATCCATCCATCCACACATCCAGCATCTCTCTCTCTCTCTCTCTCTCTCTCTCTCTGTCTGTCTCTTCCTTCCTCTCCCTCTCCCCTCCTCCCTTCCCCCTCTCTCTCCTTCCTGTGCCGCCTGAGTGATTCATGGGCAGCCGCCGAGCTGGTGACATGGCTCAGATAACTGCGGTTGAGTGGAGGAGGCACGAATAAGGACACACATTTTAATGCACAACACTTTTGTTTAGCTATTGGTGCATGAAATAAACAAACAGCTGAATGATGGGAAGTAGCAGCTTTTCCAGGCAGAAGATTCTGTAATTCTAAAATTCAGACAGAGCATACCAGGAGTCTCTGCTAGGGAGATGGTTTGGTCTTCTTTAATAGACAAGTGTCTATGGCTTTAATTTTTTTCTAAATGGTATAGTGGGGTGGATTTAGAGCAGTCAAGATAGTGTCACCCTCTGTGTCAACTACCTGTGGTAGTTGGATCACCCAGGCTGCAGGCACTGCTTTCTCTCTTTAGACCATTTCTGAGGTTGATGGTGATTCCTCAAAGTACAATGACTCTGTGTTGTAGGTAACAGCTGCATTTACTGCAGCGTGCACCGGTCAACATACAGTGTCAGATCCCACCTAGAGCAAGGGGATGGTAGAGGACCCACTTCTCAGGAGATCAAAGATAAGCCAGTCTGTCATGGCCTCTCCTGCCTGGTGCCTTGGGAGTCACAGGTTTGTGCAGAGCCTACAGAGATTGTCTTGAGGGATTGTCCAGCAGAGAGCAGGAAGTTTAGGTGATCTGGAGTGTTAGACTCCAGGGCCAGCTGCTGTGGGAACTGGAATGTTGGTGCCAGGTAGAGTTCTTACAACCCAGACATAAGTTCACAAATGGAATGCAGGGTTTTTAGGATTCCATTTAAGTCAGAAGTGAAAAAGCAACCATTAAGGAAACACCCCACATTGCAGACTTCTCAGAGAATCCGTGGGAGGACTCTCACCAGTGCTCATGGCCATGAAAACTCTTCCAAAAAGACCATTCCAGGTGGCTACCTCTCCTGCTCAGGGATAAGAGCCTGACATATCCTGGGGTGGGTCTGGTTGCTGCAGCAGGCTGTGTCCATAATTATCATCTGGGCATCACTCCCTGTATCCACTACCTACCAGAGGATGGGAAGTAGCCTCTCTCATCTTTTTATTCTATTCTTGTTCTAATGCAGTTTCATTTTGTAGTAACAGTGTAAGCAACTACTCTAGAAGCATATATAAACATTCTAATCATTCAAAATATAAAATCTCTCAGTAGGAAAAGGTGCCTTCAAGTGTGTGTGCTTGCACTTTCCTGGAGATACTGCTGGGGCTAGTCTTGCAGTGAGATGGACTTCCTTGCTGATACTGGAATGCAATTTTGACAGCTGAGCCCTGCCTTGCCACAGACCTGCTGGAGTGGCACAGGGTGTCCTTTCTCTCTATTTCATCTTCTCTCTGAGAAGTGTGCAAAGCACTCTGGAGGTGGCAGTCAGTGAATACTGCTTGGATGCAGTGCATACGAGGATGTGAGCCTGCTTGAATTCCTTGCCAATGGTCTGTCTGAGGCACAAAGAAAACCGCATGGCAGTCAGAAGTAGGTAGCACAGGGATGCTTCCTGTTCAAACAGCCATGTTTAATTGTTTGTGATTCATCGGGAGATCTCTTTGTAGAGGCTTTTAGACACTGCCCCAAATTTGCATCTCACTGTTCTTAATTATGGAAACTGTTGCCACAATCTCACTTTAAATAAGATCAGGGTCAGTTCTCTGGGGAGACATGCTTGTGATGAACAGTCAGACTTCCTGGCAATGCTTGTCTTAAGTGAGCATCATGCAGTCCTGCCCTTCCAGTGGAGAATTTGGAGTACCAAGGTGTTGGGTTGTCTTGGAATCCTGATCAAGCAGAAAGACAGTCAGTTGTGACTATCACAGATAAAAACAGGTATGGTGGCAGAGTTTCCCAGGCTTAATGGAGGCATCCCTTCTCCATGTGGCCTAGACATGGTTATCTCCCTGTCCCCCCACTGCTTCTCAATCCTAGCTCCGCAGTCCTGGAATTTCAGACAGGACATCATAAAGAAATACCTGTGGGGCTCCTCATACCCAGCTGGCACTGCAGGGAGCTCTGAGCCCCACACGGTGGCTTCTGCACAGAACAGTGTTCCAACCACAATATGAGTCCCACCATGAGAACCCTGTAGAGACACAAACGACCCAGCGTCATGGATTGCCATCGAACACATCACCTCAGAATGTAGTAATTTCAAACAGTAAGCTTCCATCATCTCACGGGTCTAGGGGCTAAATCGGAATGCAGGTGAGTTCTGTGACTCAATTTCCATGTCCATCATTGGGCTGTCAGGGTGTCACTGGGTCCAGATTTTATTCTTAGTCCTATCATTGTCACAAAGATTCTGTTCTCACAGGAATTCTGAGCAAGGGCCTTATTTTCTCCCTGGATGTTGACAAGAGGGTTCCTTTTATCCTCTCTACACTGTGTCTATCCACTGGTTCTGCTCACAGTAGATGGGTGTGAAGGTAGCTTGTGTAGTTGGATGTCCTCATGGCCTATGATACTCACTTATATCCTGCCAGTGAGTCTTCTGCTTCAGGCCTGATGCAAAAGCTTGGATCCACATGTCTGTCACAGTCCCCTTGGATCTAGAGCACCAACCCAGACACACACTTCCCAAGGTAACATAGAGACCCATAAATGGAAACCATCAAGGCCCCTTGAAGTCTAGATGCAGAAGAGCACATGGTCACTTCTGCCTCAGTCTTTAGGCCAAAATATGTTACATTTGAGCTCAGATTTATCATGAGAAGATGACAGCTGCCCTGTGGGAAGAGTAAATTTAGGGTTCCATGGTAAAGAACATGAATGCTGGAAGAGGTGACCAACCAAAGATGTAGTAGAAATTATTTAAAATACCAGCTCAGGAATTATACCCCACCTTGATCATTTTGTTCTTGGATGAACGACAGACTCATGGCCTTTTTATTCACAATATGCCTTACACAACACAATAGCTAGGCAGTTGCCGTCCCTCCATGCTGTTAGAATCTACTTTTCTATCGATAACCCCAAGTTATTACTTCCTATTTACTATACTCCATCTTTTGCTGCTTTTAGCTACAGTTGGGCAGCCCTTAGGGTCACCCTCTCCTGTCTCTTAACCCATGACCATTTCCTTCCTCCTTCTGCGCATTCTTCCTTTACCCAATGGCGGCTTCCTCCTCCCCCTCCTCCTCCCTCCTTCTTCCTCCCCCCTCCTCCTCCCCCTCATCCCCTCCTCCTCTCCTCCACCTTCTCCTCCTCCTCCTTTTCCTCTTCTTCCTCTTCTTCCTTCTCCTCCTGGTCTTTTCTTACCCAAGTCCATGAAACCTCAACCCTATGTGTTTTTCTGCCCAGCTATTGGTTGATGGCATCTTTATTTACCAATCAGAAGTAATTGGGGCAGAGTCACTTAGATGATAGCATCTAAGGACTCGTCCATCTCTGGGGCAACCAGTTTGGGGAGCTCGAATTAGCATTAGCATATAAGCAGCATCAGGCCAACCCACTGCAAAGGACATTAATGTAGTCTTCATGTTGACTGTGTCTTCTCCACTCTGCAATAAACTATAGTTCCTGGGCTTTCTGCCTTCTTGCTTCTGATTAGCTTAAGGAATGGGTACATTGAGGCAAGCCTGGAGGGAGGCATAGGAGAAAACCTAGCCCATCTACCTCCCTTTACTCTGTGAGGTACTCCTGGAAATGAGTGCTCCTCCTCTGTGGATCCAGTCCACCTCCTTGTGGTCCCAACTGGTCACCTCTCCAATGGCTCTTGCCAAGAGGTCCAGGCTGGGTTGTTTGCCAGCACCATTCCTCTGCAATACTGCTGTTTGGTCTGCCTCAGTATCATCTTGCAATCATTACTTCACCTGCACCGTCATCTCAGTACTACATCCCACCATCTCACTCCTATATCCCCAACATCTCAGTCCTACATCCCACCATCTCAGTACTACATCCTACTATCTCAGAACTATATCCTACTATCTCACTACTATATCCCCAACATCTTAGTACTACATCCCACCATCTCAGTCCTACATCCCACCATCTCAGTACTACATCCTACTATCTCAGTACTACATCCTACTATCTCACTACTATATTCCCAACATCTTAGTACTACATCCCATCATCTCAGTCCTACATCCTACTATCTCACTACTATATCCTCAACATCTTAGTACTACATCCCATCATCTCAGTACTACATCCCACCATCTCACTACTATATCCCCAACATCTCAGTACTATATCCCACCATCTCAGTCCTACATCCCACCATCTCAGTACTACATCCTACTATCTCAGTACTACATCCTACTATCTCACTACTATATCCCCAACATCTTAGTACTACATCCCATCATCTCAGTACTACATCCCACCATCTCACTACTATATCCTCAACATCTCAGTACTACATCCCACCATCTCAGTACTACATCCTGTCATCTCAGTACTACATCCCACCAACTCACTACTATATCCCCAACATCTCAGTACTACATCCCATCATCTCAGTACTACATCCCACCATCTCACTACTATATCCCCAACATCTCAGTACTACATCCCATCATCTTAGTACTATATCCCAGCATCTCAGTACTACATCCTACCATCTCACTACTATATCCCCAACATCTCAGTACTACATCCCACCATCTTAGTACTACATCCCACAATCTCAGTACTACATCCTGTCATCTCACTACTACATCTCACTCTCTCAGTACTCATGGTTCTTTTAGGAGACCCTAGCAGTCTAGTACTCCTATGACTCCATCTCTGTCCTTCTCTCAGTGGCATGGCTATCTTGGGCTACGTCAAGTAGGTTCAGGTCAGAAGAAGATGGAGGTACATATTAGTACATGGCAAAAATAAGCTGCACGTTCACTTTTTTTTCTTTTTCTTTTTTTTTATTATTCGATATAATTTATTTACATTTCAAATGATTTCCCCTTTTCTAGCCCCCCCACTCCCCGAAAGTCCCGCAAGCCCCTTCTCTTCCCCTGTCCTCCCACCCACCCCTTCCCACTTCCCCGTTCTGGTTTTGCTGAATACTGTTTCACTGAGTCTTTCCAGAACCAGGGGCCACTCCTCCTTTCTTCTTGTACCTCATTTGATGTGTGGATTATGTTTTGGGTATTCCAGTTTTCTAGGTTAATATCCACTTATTAGTGAGTGCATACCATGATTCACCTTTTGAGTCTGGGTTACCTCACTTAGTATGATATTCTCTAGCTCCATCCATTTGCCTAAGAATTTCATGAATTCATTTTTTCTAATGGCTGAATAGTACTCCATTGTGTAGATATACCACATTTTTTGCATCCACTCTTCTGTTGAGGGATACCTGGGTTCTTTCCAGCATCTGGCAATTACAAATAGGGCTGCTATGAACATAGTAGAACATGTATCCTTATTACATGGTGGGGAGTCTTCTGGGTATATGCCCAGGAGTGGTATAGCAGGATCTTCTGGAAGTAAGGTGCCCAGTTTTCGGAGGAACCGCCAGACTGATTTCCAGAGTGGTTGTACCAATTTGCAACCCCACCAGCAGTGGAGGAGTGTTCCTCTTTCTCCACACCCTCTCCAACACCTGCTGTCTCCTGAATTTTTAATCTTAGCCATTCTGACTGGTGTAAGATGAAATCTTAGGGTTGTTTTGATTTGCATTTCCCTAATGACTAATGAAGTTGAGCATTTTTTAAGATGCTTCTCCGCCATCCGAAGTTCTTCAGGTGAGAATTCTTTGTTTAACTCTGTACCCCATTTTTTAATAGGGTTGTTTGGTTTTCTGGAGTCTAACTTCTTGAGTTCTTTATATATATTGGATATTAGCCCTCTATCTGATGTAGGATTGGTGAAGATCTTTTCCCAATTTGTTGGTTGCCGATTTGTCCTCTTGATGGTGTCCTTTGCCTTACAGAAACTTTGTAATTTTATGAGGTCCCATTTGTCAATTCTTGCTCTTAGAGCATACGCTATTGGTGTTCTGTTCAGAAACTTTCTCCCTGTACCGATGTCCTCAAGGGTCTTCCCCAGTTTCTTTTCTATTAGCTTCAGAGTGTCTGGCTTTATGTGGAGGTCCTTGATCCATTTGGATTTGAGCTTAGTACAAGGAGACAAGGATGGATCAATTCGCATTCTTCTGCATGCTGACCTCCAGTTGAACCAGCACCATTTGTTGAAAAGGCTATCTTTTTTCCATTGGATGTTTTCAGCCTCTTTGTCGAGGATCAAGTGGCCATAGGTGTGTGGGTTCATTTCTGGATTTTCAATCCTGTTCCATTGATCCTCCTGCCTGTCACTGTACCAATACCATGCAGTTTTTAACACTATTGCTCTGTAGTATTGCTTGAGGTCAGGGATACTGATTCCCCCAGATTTCCTTTTGTTGCTGAGAATAGTTTTAGCTATCCTGGGTTTTTTGTTGTTCCAGATGAATTTGATAATTGCTCTTTCTAACTCTGTGAAGAATTGAGTTGGGATTTTGATGGGTATTGCATTGAATCTGTATAGTGCTTTAGGCAAAATGGCCATTTTAACTATATTGATTCTACCGATCCATGAGCATGGGAGGTTTTCCCATTTTTTGAGGTCTTCTTCCATTTCCTTCTTCAGAGTCTTGAAGTTCTTGTCATACAGATCTTTCACATGTTTGGTAAGAGTCACCCCAAGATACTTTATACTGTTTGTGGCTATTGTGAAGGGGGTCATTTCCCTAATTTCTTTCTCAGCCTGCTTATCCTTTGAGTATAGGAAGGCCACTGATTTGCTTGAGTTGATTTTATAACCTGCCACTTTGCTGAAGTTGTTTATCAGCTGTAGGAGCTCTCTAGTGGAGTTCTTTGGGTCACTTAGGTAGACGATCATGTCGTCTGCAAATAATGATAGTTTGACTTCTTCCTTTCCAATTTGTATCCCTTTGACCTCCTTATGTTGTCGAATTGCCCGAGCTAGTACCTCAAGTACAATATTGAAAAGATAAGGAGAAAGGGGGCAGCCTTGTCTGGTCCCTGATTTCAGTGGGATTGCTTCAAGTTTCTCTCCATTTAGTTTGATGCTGGCTACCGGTTTGCTGTATATTGCTTTTACTATGTTTAGGTATGGGCCTTGAATTCCTGTTCTCTCCAAGACTTTAAGCATGAAGGGATGCTGAATTTTGTCAAATGCTTTTTCAGCATCCAATGAAATGACCATGTGGTTTTGTTCTTTGAGTTTGTTTATGTAGTGGATTGTATTGATGGATTTCCGTATATTGAACCAACCCTGCATTCCCGGGATAAAGCCTACTTGATCATGGTGGATGATCGTTTTGATGTGTTCTTGGATTCGGTTGGCAAGAATTTTATTGAGTATTTTTGCATCGATGTTCATAAGGGAAATTGGTCTGAAGTTCTCTTTCTTTGTTGGATCTTTGTGTGGCTTTGGTATCAGCGTAATTGTGGCTTCGTAGAAGGAATTGGGTAGTGTTCCTTCTGTTTCTATTTTGTGGAATAGTTTGAAGAGTATTGGTGTTAACTCTTCTTTGAAGGTCTGGTAGAATTCTGCACTGAAGCCATCTGGTCCTGTGCTTTTTTTGGTTGGAAGACTTTCTATGACTCCTTCTATTTCTTTAGGCATTATGGGACTGTTTAGATGGTCTAGTTGGTCCTGATTTAATTTTGGTATTTGGTATCTGTCAAGGAAATTGTCCATTTCCTCCAGATTCTCCAGTTGTGCTGAGTATAGGCTCTTGTAGTAGGATCTGATGATTTTTTGGATTTCCTCAGTTTCCGTTGTTATATCTCCCTTTTCATTTCTAAGTTTGTTAATTTGGATACTTTCTCTGTGCCCTTTGGTCATTCTGGCTAAGGGTTTATCTATCTTGTTGATTTTCTCAAAGAACCAGCTCCTGGTATTGTTGATTTTTTGTATGGTTCTCTTTGTTTCTACTTGATTGATTTCGGCCCTGAGTTTGATGATTTCCTGCCTTCTACTCCTCCTGGGCGAAATAGCTTCTTTTTGTTCTAGGGCTTTCAGGTGTGTCATTAAGCTGGTAATGTATGCTCTCTCCATTTTCTTTTTGGAGGCACTCAGGGCTATGAGTTTTCCTCTTAGCACTGCTTTCATTGTGTCCCATAGATTTGGGTATGTTGTGTTTTCATTTTCATTGTGTTCTAAAAAGTCTTTAATTTCTTTCTTTATTTCTTCCTTGACCAAGGTATCATTGAGTAGAGTATTGTTCAGTTTCCACGTGTATGTGGGCTTTCTGTTGTTTCTGTTGCTATTGAAGACCACTTTTACTCCATAGTGATCAGATAGGAGGCATGGGATTAGTTCGATCTTCTTATATTTGTTGAGGTCTGTCTTGTGACCAATTATATGGTCGATTTTGGAGAAGGTACCATGAGGTGCTGAGAAAAAGGTATATTCTTTTGTTTTAGGATAGAATGTTCTATATATATCTGTTAAATCTAATTGGTCCAAAGCTTCAATTAGTTTCATTGTGTCCCTGTTTAGTTTCTGTTTTCCTGATCGGTCCATTGAGGAAAGTGCAGTGCTAAAGTCACCCACAATTATTGTGTTAGGTGCAATGTGTGCTTTTAGTTTTAATAAAGTTTCTTTTACGAAAGAGGGTGCCCTTGCATTTGGGGCATAGATGTTCAGGATTGACAGTTCTTCTTTTTCTATTTTTCCTTTGACCAGCAAGAAGTGTCCCTCAGGGTCTCTTTTGATGACTTTGGGTTGAAAGTCAATTTTATCTGATATTAAAATGGCTACTCCAGCTTGTTTCCTGAGACCATTTGCTTGTAAAATTGTCTTCCAGCCTTTTACTCTAAGGTAGTGTTTGTCTTTGACCCTGAGGTGTGTTTCCTGTAAGCAGCAAAATATAGGGTCCTCTTTACGTATCCATTCAGTTAGTCTGTGTCTTTTTATTGGGGCATTAAGTCCATTGATGTTAAGAGATATTAAGGAATAGTGATTGTTACTTCCTATCATTTTTGACGTTATTTTTTAAATTTGAATGCTTAACTTCTTTTGGGTTTGATGAAAGGTTACTATCTTGCTTTTTTCAGGGTGAAGTTTCCCTCCTTGTATTGGTGTTGTCCTCCTATTATCCTTTTTAGGGCCGGGTTTCTGGATAGATATTGGGTAAACTTGGTTTTGTCATGAAATATCTTAGTTTCTCCATCTATGGTGATTGAGAGTTTTGCTGGATATAGTAGTTTTGGTTGGCATTTGTGTTCTCTTAGAGTCTGCATGAGATCTGCCCAGGACCTTCTAGCCTTCATAGTCTCAGGTGAAAAGTCTGCTGTGATTCTGATAGGTCTTCCTTTATATGTTACTTGGCCTTTTTCTCTTACTGCCTTTAGTATTCTTTCTTTGTTTAGAACATTTGGTGTTTTGATTATTATGTGACGGGAAGTATTTCTGTTCTGGTCCAGTCTGTTTGGAGTTCTGTAGGCTTCTTGTATATTCATGGGCATCTCTCTCTTTAGGTTAGGGAAGTTTTCTTCCATAATTTTATTGAAGATGTTTGCTGGCCCTTTAAGTTGTAAATCTTCACTCTCATCTATGCCTATAATCCTTAGGTTTGGTCTTCTCATTGTGTCCTGGATTTCCTGGATATTTTGGGTTACAAGCTTTTTGCATTTTGCATTTTCTTTAACTGTTGAGTCCATGGTTTCTATGGCATCTTCAGCATCTGAGATTCTTTCTTCTATCTCTTGTATTCTGTTGTTGATATTTGCATCTCTGTCCCCTGATTTCTTCCCAAGGCTTTCTATCTCCAAAGTTGTCTCCCTTTGAGTTTTCTTAGTTGTTTCTACTTCTGATTTTAGATCCTGGATGGTTTTGCTTAGCTCCTTCACTTGCATGTTTGTGTTTTCCTGTAATTCTTTAAGAGATTTTTGTGTTTCGTCTTTCATGACCTCAGCCTGTTGACCAAAGTTCTCCTGTATTTCTTTAAGAGATTTTTGTGTTTCGTCTTTCATGACCTCAGCCTGTTGACCAAAGTTCTCCTGTATTTCTTTAAGTGTTTTTTGCATTTCCTCCTTGTTGGCTTTTGTATTCTCCTGGATTTCTTTCAATGATTTTTGTGTTTCCCTTGCAAGGGCTTCTAACTTTTGACCCATTTTCTCCTGAATTTCTTTATATATGTCCTTCATGTGTTCCTGTACCAGCATCATGACCAGTGATTTTAAATCCAAATCTTGTTTTACTGGTGTGATGGGGTATCCAGGACATGTTGGTAGAGGAGAATTGGGTTCAGATGTTGCCATATTGCCTTGATTTCTGTTTGTGACGTTCCTGCGTTTGCCTTTTGCCATCTAGTTCTCACTGGTGTTAGTTTATCTTGTCAGTGCTGGACTCACCAGTGCAAGCTGCCCCTTCCCAGTTGGCCTCTGGTGCACAGCTTACCTCCTGCACTGCTTGTAGATAGTGTGGTGCTGCCCAGGCTGTTCTGATCCCAAAGCAGGCACCCGAAGGCTCCCGCTGGGGCCCGCTGGATTCACTGGAGCACACTGACTTCTCCCAGCTGGCCGCCCGGAAGCCCAGCTAGCCACTTGCAGGACTTGGAGATGTAATGCTGCCGCCCAGACTGATCTGGATCCGGAAGCGGAGAGAGTAGAGCTAAGGGCTTCTGCCTGAGGCCTTGCCCCAGATTGTGTCTGTGGACCAGATGGAGCCTGTGTGCACCCCCAGGGAGTGCCGACGGTGTATGCTACTGTGACCTCCCCTGTGTTCCGCTCACTCCGCTGGGCAGCCGATCCGCCAACCGGGCTGTCGCACACAAGGTTAGCCTGGCCGCCCAGTCCCTGAGTCCAGGCAAAAGCCTGGGAGGCCAAGGTCCGAGCAAAGTTCCCCTAGGGCTATGACTGTTAATTGGGTCCGCCAGGTGACTAGGATGGCGGGCGTGCGCACCTGCGCTCCCTGAAAGTGCTGGGAGAGTCTGCTTTGCTAACAATCACCTGGGCGGGTTGACTCACAGATGGCCCACCAAGCCGCCCAGTTCTTGGGGTCAGTCCTGTGCCTTTTGGGGCCTGGACCCCCACTTTGTTAGCCTTAGGCTATGCCTGTTACAGGTCTGCCCGCCTGAGCTCTCTGTCGTCCTGCAGGCAAAATGGCGGCTGCGTGCTCGCAGGCCTGGGCAAAAAACCTCCTGGCTGGGTTGGCACCCCGATGGCCCCCCGACCCGCCCAGGGCCTGGGTGCAGGCCAACGCCCGTCGGGCTCAGACCACCGCGGTGTTGGCCTCGGATTATGTTTGTGTACCTCAGTCTGTCCGATCCCTGGAGTACGGAACCAAGATGGATGCACCTCTCCTGACTGGTGGAAGGCCGAGTTCTGAAGTGGCCTCCGTGCAGGAAAGGCGCCGCACAACTGCAGCTGCTTGCTGCCCGACTGGTCAGCGAAGGTCAGTGGTCATGGGCGCAGGGCCTAACTGGTCCCTGTGACGCCTTGGTTCCACTGCTGATGGCCCTTCAGCTGGAGCAGCCACTGCTGCAGCTGCCGCCGCCGCCGCCGCCGCCTCCGCCCAAAGATGCACGTTCACTTTTAAGAGAGCATGTTTGTTTGTTTGTTTAAGGAAGCAAGATATGTAAGTTCCTTTATTTATAGTGAAGTTCTCTAGATGATACAGTTTTAAGTTAAAACTAACTTACACCAAAGCTCCATCCTTGTACACACCAGGGTGCTTCAGCCCATTCTACTCATAGTGCTGAGACTGGTGCCAATAGAAGATCTTGCCAGTATCACAATCCAAAATCTAAAGTATGGTTGAAAATTCCACCTTCACAGTAAGATGAAGTTGAAAACCCCTGAGTCAAAGCATCTGAACCCAGAACACGGACTGGCTGCAGATCTGGGTGTGATACCTACCTCTTTGCTTAATACCCCATGATGTTTTTGACTTACCAAATGACTTCTTTTCATGTCACCAGGCTGATATACTGATGCCTGGGATATGTCCTTGGCCATGTTTTCCTGTCCACAACAACATAAAGACAGGGACAATTGCACTTCTGCCTTGTAGGGTTCATGATATGAGTTCTTCAGTGTGCGGTGGTGGGAGAGCTTTGGGTCGACACCTCAGCTCTGAAATGCAGCTTTCCCCAGTGGTGCCCTTCCCTACAGTATCACCATAAAATTTCTACTGCTTCATTGAAATCCTGTGCTGTGAGAGGGCTCTTTGCTTGGGCTATGCACAGAGAATAAAGACACAGACGTGTTCATTGGTGTGGCTTGTGGAAGCTCCTTGCTCTAATAAAATTTAATTTGAAATAGTAAACCGCTGCCTTTCCGTGACATATATATGGGGATTACATAATTATAGAACAAACGGCTTTTCTGAGGAGGATGTGAAAACCAGTGATTTAGCACACATGCCGTGGAAGATTCGCAACTCTCCACTCCTCATTAAATGCCGGCTGTCCGTTCAAATCACTCTCAGTGCAGTGCTACCTCCCATCCATTGATGATCATCAGAGCAGCCAGGAGAGCCTTCAGCTTCACGTGTCTGCAGGATGAGAGATTCTGTTGGACAGGTTTCCACTGTGATAGACAGAAGCAATATCTCTCAAGCTCCAAACATTTAAGTCTTTATAAAGACGTTGTGCCTCATAAGATACGTGGCGAATATTTACCGAACACCTGCAGTCTAGACAGAGATTTTCATTAAGAGTTGAGAGGTGTTTTAAGTCCTTTCAGGACACATTTCTGTTTCCTTCTATTTTCTTCTCCCTTTCGTTGCACCCATCTGATTCTTTGTCAGAAGAACAGATACAACCCCATTACTACCACTGCAGAAGTCTACTTTCTTAGATTCTTAGAGCACTGGGACTAAACATTTTTGTTCTGATTCACAACTGTGATGGTCAGAGCGACTTTGGATTTTTCCCACAAAAGGATGCTGGATCAAATGCCTTCCTGTCCTAACAGCCATTGCCTTATCTACAACCCCTGCTCTGAGAACCCCACGGATCCCAAAACTCAGCATAGATGAACCTAGGCCCTCCCAGGCCTGCTTCTATCCTTCAAGTGCCTGGCCTGTCACCCACTCATTAAGCTGTTGTCCTTGGCACAGCTTCCCACTTCCTTTTCTGCATCTGAATCCTATGAGCAGGAAGCCATGGTCCAAAGGGGATTTCAATGAATGAAATGGATATCCTTCTTCTTCAACATTGTTGCTAAGCTGCATACAGCCAGAGCCTCATAGTTGCTTCGGTGCATACAGCCAGAGCCTCATAGTTGCTTCGGTGCATACAGCCAGAGCCTCATAGTTGCTTCGGTGCATACAGCCAGAGCCTCATAGTTGCTTGGGTACATCCTCACAGTTGCTCCCCTGGGCTATTGGAATCATTCATCCCATTGACACATTAGCTTAGCTATTGCAAAAATTACACTGTGCTGCACCCTGTTTTTAATTTGTTGTTTCCATTTGTGTTACGTTCTTGCCCTTACCTACACAAGTAAACTGTTCTCATAATGCCAACATTACAAAGGACTTGCTTTATATTTTACTTTGAATTTCTTTTTATTGTATTTTAGATGTTTTCCTTCTTCCATTTGTTATACTCTCTCCCCTGAAGGAACTGCTCCAAGGTATGTAATGTCTGTCTTTAGGTTTATATGTATTCTTTAAGTTTTCTGTGTGTTTGTTTTATCTGAAACAAGGTCTCACCATAAAGCCCAGGCTAGGGATAAATTCAAGATCTGTTAGCCCCAGACTTCTGAGTGCTGGGATCACAGGCATGTTCCACCATGTCCACCCCATATAAGACTATTAATAAACTTAATTTTTGATATATGTACATATTTATTTATCCATAGTGTATTGCGTTATAAATTTGCATCTTTCACTCCTCCTCTCCCCTACCATCAATACTGTGTTCTTAAGGCTTAGGGAAGATCATGTTTCTATTTGTGCATCTAGCTTATTCCTTAGTGTCTTTGAAGGGGAACTTTTCCCTCAGTGGGAGATCCAGTGTGACTGGAAAGGTAGTTACTGTAGCCTGTCCTCTTCCTTCTCTTTCTCTGCTCCTCCTGCTGCTGCTCCTCCTCCTTCAGCTCCTGCTCCTCCTTCTGAGACAGGGTCTCACTATGTAAACTGGTATGCCTTGGAACTTACTATGTAGCCCAGGCTAGTGCTAAGCCATTGATGATCCTCCCAGCTTGTCCTCTCTAGCACTGAGGCAATAGGCATGTGCCGCTTTTCTTAGCTTTTTATTTCCCTTCTTTTCCAGTTTTCTCAGCTAGTTTTGGACATTGTTTTTCCATATAAATTATAAATTTATTATTCGGATTCTTTTGTTAAAAAAACAAAACAAAACAAAACCCGAATCCCCCAGTAAAATGTACTAGAGCAGTTTATTGTCCTCTTGTAGTTCTCATCTCTGGTTTTGCTTCTTGTACATTTTGTCATGTGATTATGTCACAAGTTTATTGATGATATTATTTCAAAGAAATCATTTGTAGCGGACTGAATGAGAAATGTCCCCCGCAGCCTCGTGCTCGTGTAACTGAGCACTTTGTTTCCAGATGGTGTTGCTGTTTGGAGAAGTTATGGACCTAATGGGCTGTAGGATGGCTGGGGTAAATACAACAGTTGGGGTGGACTTTGAGGCCTTACTGTGGTGCTCTCCCATTTCCTGCTTGCTCTCTCCCTCTCTTTGCCCCTCCCTCCCCGTGTCCTCCACCACACCACCTGTGCGCAGATGAAATGCGCTCAGCCAGCATGTGTTTCTGATGCCTGTCACCTCACCTTTCCTGTCATTATGGACTCTTATCCCTCTGGAACCAAAAGCCAAAAACGAACTCTTCTATGGGTCATTTTTGGTTGTGATATTTTATCGTAGCAACAGAAAATTAGTTAACATAGCATTATTTTAAATTTTTGTTATGTGTTTTCCGATGTGTGCAAAATGGAAAGTATAATGCCACAGACCCTGTGTACTTGACCATGAATCACGTCCCGGATGCTCAACTAAACTGTAGCCATATGGACTCCAGCACTTGAGCATTTAGAAGTAAGACATCAAGTGATTTTTTATCCATCAATGGTGCCAAGAAACAACAGCTGATTTCATTTGTCTTCATTGCTTTAGGTCCTAGACTGGATGCTTGGCTGCCTTATACAGAATCTTGCTTTCTTTGCTCTCCTGTTTTTCCTGTTCTCTTCCTAGATGCTTGAGTGGAATGCTGCGCTTTTACCTCTAATAGCTCTCGTTTCTGACGAATGCTGGTTGCAATGGTGATCAGCTCACGGGCAACCAGGGCTCAGTTATACTGGCACGGGCTAAGTATTTTAATGGTGTGCACATTCATGATTGTTCCATCTTCAGTTTCTGCTTTTCGTTTTATGGATGTATAGCTCCCCTTGTCAACTGTTGTGGCTTTTTCCTAAATCATCTTGCACTCATTACTAAAAGTGCTGTACTCGTTTCCTCTGACTTCGTGTTTAAACATTATTTTTCCATATTTGCATTAGCCTTTATTCCCCTTTGCTCTAAATTGTTTCTCATTTCTCATAGCTCCTTTTTCTTAATCTGGAGTCTGCCTTATGATGGGGAAATTTAACATACTTACAGTTAATGTGACCATGTTTATGCCTCTTTCTCCATCCTATTTTGTGAGTTTATTTATCACATTTTCCTTATCTTTTATTACTTCCCATTGGACAGATTGAAGTTTTTGTGCTTATTTAAAAACTATGCATTTATGTCTATGTATTAGGTGGGTGACTTCAAATTATTAAGATCAAGATTTTCTTGCTGGACATGGTGGCACAGTCTTTTCACATTGACTCCTAAGAAGACTGAGGCAGGAGGATAACAAGTTCAAGGCCTGCCTGAGCCAGTGTGGAAAATGTAGTGATAGCTTGTCTCAAAATAAAATGCAAAAAGATGAGCAGAGTACAAATCAGTGATATATGTTTGCCTGGCATGCATGAGGACCTCAGTTCAATCTGTTATAGCCAACAATAAAGGGAAACTACTTTCTTAATGTCTTTTAAATTTCTTGACCATCACAACATCCTCCTGTCTCCTTGACAAAATGGGCTTAGCAGAGCAGGGTTGGGCCTCTGTTCTCTCCTGCTGTGGTTTAAGTGTTTGTGTTCTATTTACAATTCCTGTTGAGAGTGAATCTCCAATGCATGAGAATGATAAGTTATGCCTTCTGGGAGTGCTTTTTTGAGCCCTCCTGTAATATAGGGATCAAGGGGGTGATAGCTCCCTTTCTATCCTGTCCCTCTATGTGAGGACACAGTCAACCCTCCATCTTGGAAGCAAAGACCAGATCCTCATGGGACTCTGAATCTGCTGGAACCTAGATCTTGGGTTTCCTAGTCCTTAGGGATGAAAGGAAGTAAAAATGTTTTTACTTGTAATTTAAATTAATGCATATTTTTCTTATAGTAGCAGAAATAGGCTATTTCCTCCCCATTCCCATATCTTTAGATAAGCTTTCTTAACTTCATTGGAGAATTCTCCAATAAGCTTCAAGTTGTCAAACTGAAGAAGCAAGCTCTTCTTCACACTGGGAGCTCCTGGTGGCTCATGAACTCCCTAAGAACTGGTGCTAATAGGTCTTAGATACTGGTTTAAGAGGCACACTGAGGATTGTTAAAGCTACAGAGCCTATCAGGCCATGTATTAACACATGGATGGACACACAAACAGACTGACAGACAGGAAGCATGACAAGGGTTGATGATGGCATCAGGTCTATGTGGCAGAGTCCAAGACCCTTCTCCTGAGGGTCTTTATGAGAAAGGGGTGTGTTTCACAGCACAAGCTTGCAGCCAGCCTGATCCCCATGCAGGGAGCAGTGAAGGGGTTGGGGAGTAAGATGTGCATCCACCGATGTTCCTTTTGATATAAATTCACTTTCCCAGGTAAGAAGTATCTGCATCTAGAAGTCTGATGGCTATAGGTTCATGAACAATGTTGTCAGTGGGGTGCCTGTCAGTATCTGGGGAAGGGCCAGAGACTGCTGCAGATGCAGTGGCCCCAGAAGCAGCCTGATCTGGATGCTAACATTACAAGTACCTGCAAATACAGTTTCATGACATCATCATCTAATAACCACAAAGAATAGCTATCTTCAGTGATAAGATGGAGCAGTCTATGCTCTATGTCTTTCCCCAGCTCTGTAGCTAGTAATGCCAAGATAGGTTGAAACTGCTCATGTCAGAAAAATTTATACAGCAAGAATTGACAAACATTACAAATATGCGTGTATTGTCCCCCAGGAAATGCGCTTCAAATGCTCCATTAAGATGCTTTCTGATGCTTCCTACATATTCATTAAGGACACACAGCCAGAATATTTTTTCCTCAAGATATTAAAGCTAGATTTTTGGCACAGAGATATTTAAAGGCATTTCTTCTCTGCAAATAGGGGGAGGAGTGGGGGCAGAGTGTCTGACTGTGAGCAGAGAATGACTAATAATGGGGGCCACAGCAAGCACTGACTTACACCCTCAGAGCGGATGGGCAGAAGCCTTGCCAAACCTCTCACCCCATGTTGAGCTGAACTAGGCAAGCTGGCAAGCCCCATCCCATCCGGAGCACTGCTCACAGCTGCTTCTCAGGCATCTGAGTAGAGACCTCTGAATGAAGCCATTACTGGTCCCCAGGCGGTCATGCATGGAGTATGGGAGGACAACATACCTGTTTCATACCCTTGTGCTACCAAGCAATGATTCACGTCCAGTCTTTTCCTCCAAACATGTTGGATTCAGTGAATCTAAGTAAAGACATTAATTACAGCCCCCCCAGGATATGGGGGAAATTCCACCTCTCACATGTTCAGTAAGTGCTGCTTAACAATTATGCTAAGATCACAAGACCAGCTCAGCCCTGCTACTAGCTTGCTCCTGTCTGTGCAGTCAAATCTTGTCCTTACAGTAAGATACAACATCTTCTTCCAAGGCTGCTCCCCAGTCTCTGTGAAGTTGTTTGGGAAAGAGCTAATCAGTTCATACAAATATGCCTCTGCCTCTTCTGGGATTATGTTTTAAGTCACAGTGTTGTAAGTAGAATTATTCTCTGTTGGTTTCTTCCTTCTGAGAGAGTGAACGCTCTCTTTTAGAAACTCTTAAGAAGCACTGATGTCTATAAAGACCTTATTATTATTATTATTATTTGTGAAGTCTGAAGATTTTCTTGGAATCCTTAAAGGGCAGGAATAAAAATCCAGTCTGCCTAGTGGGTGCATGCAGCCATCTTGATTAAAGGAAGTTAAAGAGCTAAGAGGTGAAATCGGCCGTCTCCCGCACATTATTAATATTGTATGATTCCAAAGCGATATACGATTCCAACACTGAAGTCAAATGCAGATGAAAACAGTTTCTTAGATCAACCTCAAGGAAAGCAATTGAGATGAGAAGTAATCGATGATTCTGAATCCCAGGATTAATTCCCAAAGTGACCAATATGTTCCACTCTCTCTGATGCCCTGTCCTGTCAGAGTGAGGTGGGGTGAGATCATCTCTGCTGAAGGTCAAAGCAGTTAATTCTTATAAAAATGACCAGGGTGCTTCAAGAACATAGGAGGTATTGTAAAGATGCTTAGTAGACAAATAAACACACACACACACACACACACACACACACACACACACACACACACACACGAGAATGAAACTGTTCCCAGGACATCAAGGAGTTAGAATTGAGGTGACCAGGTGTCTTCTTGGGATTAAACATCCCTGAAGCTACAGGTGAGTTACTCTCGCAATCTCAGAACTGAGGCATCAGAGGCTCCTCCTGCTTCTGTGAAATGACAGAGGGTCTTCATCCTCAAAAGACTAGGCATCACTATGACATCACTTATATTGTAGTTTTGAGCATGTCTTCCCAACCTGTGGGCTTTTCTAGAGGACCACGGGAGACTGTATTAAAAAGGAGACATCCAGTCCATCATGATTTATGAGGGAAAGTGGGAGGGTCTTACTCTGAACAGGTTAGCCACCTGTTGAGCTTTCATAAAGAAATTTCTTTCTATTATAGAGAATCCACTGTGTCTGTGGGGTTCAGTCAGGTTAGAAAGGAGAGTTTCCATTACAACTTGGCTTGGGTTCTCCTGAAAGAGACCTGAAAAAAGATTTCCTGTATAATAGTACTCAGCTAGGTGTCTTAAGTAAGTAAAGTGGAAGAAGGTAGGTGAGACCAGGGAAGAGCTCAGACGGATGCAGTGTCCAACCAAGATGCGCAGGAGACACTTAGCGCTACTCTGCAGGGCACACGGGAGCAGAGCAGGTCTTAGAGGTAGGACCTACCTCTAGGTGGAGGAGAGTCTTACTTTTCACTCCTACAGATATGACTTAGGTCACTTCAGGAGTGTATCCAGATACTTATGGGAGCCCAGGCATAAGCAAGGGCCCTTATTTATAATAGCCAGAAGCTAGAAAGAACCCAGATGTCCCTCAATGGAGGAATGGATACAGAAAATGTTGTATATTTACACAATGGAATACTACTCAGCAATTAAAAACAATGAATTCATGAATTTCTTAGGCAAATGGTTGGAACTGGAAAATATCATCTTAAGTGAGGTAACTCATTCACAAAAGAACACACATGGAATGCAATCACTGATAAGTGGATATTAGCCCAGGAGCTCTGAATACCCAAGACACAACTCACAAATCAAATCATTCCCAAGAAGGAAGGAGAGGGCCCTGGTCCTGGAAAGGCTTGATGCCGCATTGTAGGGGATTGCCAGGACAGAGAAGTGGGAGGGAGTTGACTGGGGAACGGGCAGAGGGAAGAGGGCTTATGGGGAGGGGGGAACCGGGAAAGGGAAAATCATTTGGAATGTAAACAAAGAATATAGAAAACAATAAAAAATTAGAAAGAAATAAGCAAGGGCCAGAGACTGCACCTGCGCCGCCTCTGGGGAAGAGGTTGGAAGTAAGGAGCAAAGGCACCCGAGGGGGAAGGGCAGCAGGGACAGCCATTGCTGCTATGCTTTGTGCTGTTTGAAAGACAATTTTAAAATGCTAGCATGTAGTACTGCACCCCCTGCATGTCCCAGTCTACAGGGTGAAGAGAGCACTGGGGACTAAGGAAGACCTAAAGGCAAAGGAGTCCGGAAGTGCTGGAGACACTCCAGTCACTTTCTCATCAATTACCCTGGACTCTTACCATCACGCCCGTGAGAACCAATCAGAACGAAATACAAAAGTGTTCTTACATAGCTTTTCCATAGCCCATGGGCAGAAGACGCTGACCTCCATCCCAGACGTCAGTCAGCGAGAGAAGAGAGAAGACAGGCTGAAGAAGCAGGGAGACCTAAGTTCTGGGGAAGGAAAAATGGACAAAAGAAAACACAGGTGAGGGCTTGAAACCAGGTCTCCCAGCTCCATGTGTCCTGTGCCGGAGGGTGACAGTCCTGGACATGGAGAACCAAGAGTGGAGGTGCCGTGTACAGTTGGAAAAGCCAGCCAAGACCAGTCAAAGGGAGGCTTAGTCTCCAACGTCCCGATCCTCTACACTTCCCCAACAGTGCCTCTAGAAATCTCTTCCAGAAGAACTCCAGCATGGGAGCTGTCAACCGCCAGTGGGCAGATCTGATGATGGGACAGAAGGGAGACCCTTTAACCCTTTTAAACCCTTTAAACCCTTTAGACCCTTTAAACAAGGCAGACCCCAGAGTATCCCCGGGGACACCTATCTCCAAAGGGTACCACATCCCTCCCTAAGGGTCAAGGTCCTCATCCCCTATACCCTGTTAATTGTTCTTACTCACAGGTACACGGCCAGTATCAAGGAGGGGTTTAGGGATGCTTCCTAGATGCTGATCCTAAAAATTTTCCCCTGGTTCAACTTCCTGCTCTCTTATTTATTTTCTTAAGCAAGTAGCAAGAATTGTAGAATAAAAAGCTTTTTGTAAAAAGCAAGCACAAGCGCAGAGCAGAGGCCACCCTGAACAGGATGAACAGCCAGAGGTTTTATTTTGGATTTTGCTTTTTTTTTTTTTTTTTTTTTTTTTTTTTTACAGATTTGCAAGTACCATTATAGAGCTAAGGGTTGTTTTTTGTTTGTTTTTTGTTTTTGTTTTTAATGGAGTGGATCAAACAAGTATTTGTTTTCTCAACAATCAGGGAACTCAAGGAGATAAAGGCAGCTAGCTCCCATACAGAGAAGTCCCTGCTGTCCTGTGCCTGTGGGCTGAACACTGGGGGCTTAGTTCACCAATAGAAATTGTGGCTTAAAATCTGCCAAGTGAATCAAGCATCAAGCATCGTTTTTCCTATGTAAACAGAATGGTGGAGATGAATTATTCAGGAGTTGGAGCTAGGGCATTTGCATGCCTCCACCATGTATGCGGAGAGGTATAATACAGTATATCTCTCTCAGATGTTTTCTAGTATTTACAAAAACAATTCATAAAATTAAATCTCATTAGTTCTAGATTAGCACTTGACATTCATCAGACTAATGACTCTGGTTCCTGTGGGGGGCGGGGCAGACACCCCAAGCGCCTGTGCACCTAATGATTCCTCACTGTGGTGATCAGTTGATCACCGTTCAGTGGAATGCCCAGCTCTTCTTTAAAGATTACTTTGTTCCTGGGAAAGTATATTTTGTATCTGTCTTGAAACTCAAACCTTCCATTTCTGGAGCAAACTGAAGTTTTGTTCAGCTTCATATTTAAAAACAATCTTGTCAGTTGAAGCCTCCTGGAAGACATCTATAGATGCAATCATAGCCATTTATCAACCATGGAATTTTTCTGCTTCCCCAGACCATTGTCAGCAGTGAATACGCAGTGTCGATATTCTGCTCAGTGCTGATCTGATTACCTGGCTCAGTGGAGAAGGCTGAGCATTGGTGAGCGCATTCCACCGTCAACACAAGTACCTCTTAGCTGGTAGTGGATCAGCTTCTCAAAACCACTCCTAAGGAGCCATTTATACTTGTGTCATTAATTCCCTATGCTCACTCTAGATCAGACAGATGCTCTGTGTTGTTGAGAGGCTCAGAAGCCTCTCGTGGGATGCCTCGAGTACTGTCAGAGAGGCAGAGCTCCAAGTGGACTTTATATGCAGAGTAGTGTATCCTCGAGACTATTAGCATATGGTTTTTACAGGACTTTGCTTTGGTAGTAAACAAAATAAATCAAGGCTAGACCAAATTCCCGCAAACAAAGATTATCTAGAGCGTTTTCCATCAAAGAACCAAAGAGAGGTGGCTCAGTTGTTAAGAGCACTGGCTTCTTTTACATAGACCCCAGTTTGATTCCCTTTGCCCACATAATGGCTCATAACTTTTCTGGAACTCCAGTTCCAGGAGGTCTGATGCCCTCTTCTGGCTTCCAGCATACATGCATTGCACATACATGAATGCAGGCAAAACATTTATACATGTAAAATAAGGATAATAGTTTAAAAAAGAACCAAAGGATGTTAGTGTGTGAATTGTTGTCAGTAAATTACATATCTTTCTGATTGCCATGTCTCTAAGCATATCCCTCCCGTGGGCTGCATGTCTCAGGGTAGACATGTCTAAACTGAATACCATGCTTGTCATGAACCATGGTTGAGGGGAGCAGGCTCATCTATCAGAGCCCACTCTTTGTTACCTGGAGAGAATCAAGCTGAGGGAACTGGCTTGAGGAACTAGGTAACTCAAGCGAGAGGTCAAGACCACAGAGAGCCCTGGAGTCTTTCTTTTAGAGATGATAGTGAATCCCTGATAAAGACCCAGTAGAATAGGACTGAACCTACAGGGCCATCATTCATGGAGTGTCTGCCTGGAGGAAGAAGAGGTGGCTAGAGACACACACCAGCACGCGTCATTGACAGAAGGTCTGCACAGAGAAAGAGGAGATGGCCAGGGGCACACACACCAGCAGGTTCAGGGAGCAGAAAGCCAGCACACAGAGACCATCAGGTTTCGGTTATTTTATGTGATGGGGGCATCAGTGGCTTCTGGAGATGGAGAATCAGCAAGTTGCAGTTTGCCTTGCAAATAAAGCTTCAGGGATCAGGGATGGAGGTGAGCTGGGAGGGGTGCAGGAGGGGTACAGGCACTGAGGTATGAGTGTGGTGAAGATCCTTCTCTCTGCCACCAGGCAGAGGAGCAAGACCGCTTGGAGGCCAAGAGGAAGCAGGAAGGTGGGATTGAGCGACGACTGTCAGACAGGTTCTCCCAGAAGCCACTGCTGGCATGATAACCAAAGAGGATGCTCCTTGGGATGTACTGTGAGCTACATGGCTATGACATTTTTATGTCTAGAGTGACCTGTAAGCTACATGGTGGCAGGGACAGCAGCTCATCTGAATGCTTGGCATTTCCTGAAGTATCAACCACACTGTATGACATCACTGTTCACTCTGGTATGGATGCAGGAACCAAGAAAGGCAGGGGGGCATCCGCTGGGCGGATCACACAGGTACCTGAGAAGCCATCCTAGCATGCGTGTCACCTGACTGCCTCCTGGATCGTGGTATAAGTACTCTTCTGACCTAGGAGTCAGCTTTCCTGGTGCTTTAGGAATGGTTCTGGAGAGAGAGAGAGAGAGAGAGAGAGAGAGAGAGAGAGAGAGAGAGAGAGAGTTGAGAACAAAGTTGGAAAGTTGGTAGTCTGGCTTCTATTTCCTTTCAGCCCTGATTTTGAATAAGTTCTCACTTATTGGCATTTCAAAGGCTTCTGTCCTTGGGGAGTTTTCCCAAGAACAAGCTCATTACCATAGAGGCTGCTGGCCAGGGCTGCAGGGTTTCCTCTGTTCACTCAAGCCCTGCTTTCTGCCACCACACTGGTACATGCTCACTCTGCAGAACCAGTTACCCATTTCTCCAATAGGATAGACGCTCTGGTGAAATAATATATTGATTTCTGAGCACTGCCCACTTGTTAGAAAGGGCTACCCGTTCATTACATGGTCTCTTGTTCTGTTTATGTGTTCTTAGTACCTGGCAACTTTTAAGTACTTACCCGCCTTCTCTTGGGTTATCCTTTCCCTGAGGGCATCTTCAGCCTAGCTCTCTGGTATTAATAAGGCCTTTGAAAAAAAAAAGTTAAAAAGATTCACCTGTTGGAGGGGTGAACTTCTGAGCCAAAGTGGCCTGGAGCAATATTAGAGACCAAGATCATTCCTTGCTTTTCTGTTTCTTTATAATTAAGTTTAGATTCTATTGCAAAGTTCGAGGCTCAGAGTTTGTTCAGCGAGCCTTGACCTCACACATTCACACGCTCTCCTCCTCCCCAGCCCCCCAAGGCCCGCACTGTAGGTCTTTGTCTATAGTCTACACACAGCCGCATCCCTGCCACCCATCTCCTGATGTCCCGTCTTGTTGAGACATGTCTACAACTACACTTGTTAGCACTCTTGACCGTAAATGATTCTACTGAGATCTCAGCCATGAGCAGTAAGAGCCCCTCCCCTGCCTCAAAACAGAACATGAAAGTGAGGAGATGCGCATGCACACGGCTGGCCTGGCCTAGGGTGAGGGGAAGTCAGAGGACTCAGTTTACCCTGGAGAGCTCTCAGTCTTCACTTTAGAGTGGCAAAAGGCTGAGGCCTGGCTCTTTGAGCCCAAGACAGTGACAACTCAGTGTTCAGGTGAGTACATGCTTATCCCACAACCTGTCCCACCCTTCTCAGTCAGTCTCTCCTCTTGTTGCTGGCCTCAGAGTGTCTTGAACAGTTCTGTTTTCCTGACCACAGCTTGGCTGCTTGGCAGCAAGCATCTTGGTCCAAAGGAGCCGGAACTCTGCTCAAGATGAAGCCTTTGAATGAGAGATATTGGGGATAGGAAGAGTGGGGAGCAGGTCTCCTGAGGTGAATGAAGGGATGTGGAGCATCTAGGGGCCAGTGTCCGTCACCCACGAAACAGATTCAGGGTCATGGATCTATTAATCACCATTACATCTCAGGTCTCTTCTCCACTGCAGAGGAGAATGCAGGAGCTTAACCTCATGCCATGCCTGAGGGCTCGGCTAGACCTTAGGTGTTGTCCCAGAAGATCCCACACTCCAACTGTTTAACTAGGAAAGGACATTTGCAATCCAGGCATTGAAACGTATATGTTAGGAGCTGGAGCGATGGCTCCATGGTAGAGGGCACAGTTTGAATCCTAGCACTTACATAGTGGCGTGCCATCTTCTGCAACTCCAGTTCCAGGGGATCTGATACCTTCTTCTCGCCAGCATAGGCAAAAACCACACACTTGGGGCCCTTATATCTGTAAGTGGCAAAACACAGGCAAAACACTTGTACATGTAAAATAAATGAATAAATCTTCAAGAAAAGTATGTGTATCTGTTTAGCATGCTGTCAACATAGACACCCAGACACCCAGACAGACAGAAACAAACAGGCACACGCATATATATACATAACACACATATGCACACATGCATATGCATACATACACACACACACACACACACACACACACACCACCTTTTTCAAGATACAAACAGAAAGTCAGCCAGCCCGTGTGGAATCTCTCCCCTCACCCACCTCCACAAACCTGCTTATTAATTTGAACTCTTTCTCAGTTTTCTTATCTGCTTCCAGTTGCTTGCTATTGAGGTCATGGTTGACTGTGGCTTCCTTCTCAGTAAACTGAAAATTTGAAAACAAGGACAAAACAAAAGACTGTTGGTTTCTTCCTGTGGGTGGTTAGGCACCAGGTGTAGGTTAACTTCCTGGGAGTCATTAGTGACTATTAGCTACTTGAAGGCACTCACCTCTCACAGAGGCCTTTTATTATGTTGATGCCCATTTTACAGCTCAGGTATTCAGAGACAAGCTATTTCACAACTGTTGTGTGACCTCTGCACAGGTGGCCTCAGCTCTGTGCCAGTTACACCTACCCTTGGGCCCCCATGCCATCTCTACCTCTGTTCTTCTGGTCTTTCTCCCCTCCCCCATTCCCTTTTATCTTCTGGATTTTCTTCTGCTCTTCACTGTGCCCAGCCTTGAGCCACAGAAATGGGCACTTTCTAGGGCAGGGGTCTGTCTCAGCACCATTCCTCAGCCACGTGGCTTACTATTTATATGCCCAGCTACACCCAGTTAGGCATGGTGGGTGCCCAGACCCTATTATGATTTGAGCTCCTTCTTTTAGCCAGGCTGATGGGGAATGGGGCCCTATATAGAAGTACCAGATAGTCTCTGATGAGCCTTGGAGATTTGATTTCTCTTCCTACCCTGTAGGAGTCCCCTGCATGGGTGTCCACCATCATAGTTGCTGGAGAGAGCCAGTCTAAGCTCCAGCTGTTTAATCCTGTCTTGACACAATCCTGGCCAAGTCAGCCCGGCTCCACATGACCTCTGCTTTGGGATCCTATTAGGACATTAGAATAGATATTTGAAACCACCGAAGGAATCCCTGGCATCTGTCACACTAGCACGTTTTCAGAAACCACAGATCACCTCTTTCTTGTATTAACCCCTCTGCACATCTTGAGCAAGGCCATCACCAAGTCAGAGACATTTGGCCCACTCGCCTCTCTCTTCCTGATATATCCACTGGGCACGTCCTGGGTGAACATTCTTCTTCTCCAAGCCTAGCCATGTGCCTGAGCCTCTGTCCAGGTGAAGCCTAGACTGGTCCTCTCCAGCAACTATGCTGGTAGACACCCATGCAGGGGACTCTTACAGGGTAAAAAGAGCAATCTGCCCTTGTCTGTGTAGCCTCCATAGCCTCTGTCTGACTGAGCTGTTTGTAGAATACACTCTTTTTCTGCCAGAGCATTGTGGAAAACTATGCAGGATTGCAGGGCAGGGTGGCTACTACAGCAGCTAGACTCCCAAGTAGGAAAAGGTGTGAGGGCATCAGACAATGATTGCTGACTCCTCCATTAAGAGCAGGACACAGGTAACCTACAGACAAGTGCATTTAACATGCCACTCAGACCCAGAGCATCTTCATCTAGGTCTTCAACATTGCATAAGATTTCCAGCGTTGGCATGGAAATCCTTTATAACAGGCCAGGAGGGAAAATGAGGTGTGGAAGGGAGCCACACAGAGGATTTCATGCATTTAGCCCTTAGGGGAGCAGGAGTTCCCACCACCCATCCCCAGACACATGACCTCACTAAACTTTAGAGGACCCCTGGAATGAAGTTCACTCAGATGCTCCTTCCTCAGGGAATATTTCCCAAAGGAAAAGCCAACAACCTCTCTGGATATATGATTGGCTCATTTCTGAGGCCAAGGCACTATGAAAAGAAATTTAAGGTCATGCAGATTGTGTGTAACAAGCACAATGACAAGAAGTGAGTCCCATCTCTGCACAGAAATGCTCTACTGGCCAGATGCATTGTGAGTAGCTAGGAGTATGGGATGCGCATGATCTGCTCTTCAGAATCCTGGTCCAGGCTGAGAATGAGGTTCTCTGGCCAAAGGTGTTCACTGTGCACCAGCTCTTCCTTCCCAACAGTGGCTGATCAGGAGCTTGTGGGCATCGTTTCTGGGACAGGATAGAATGTGGGATGGCAGAGCAAGGATGCCCAGGCTGAGACACTCTATAGTGGATTCCAGGTATCTCTCCTGGGCTGCTCTTTCTTAAGGGGTGATTCTGGGGGACCCACATGACCATTCCTTTTGTTTGTGTTTTGTTTGTATTCTTTTTTTGGAATCTTCCAGAATACTGACTGGCTTCAGAACACGGTAATCTGGGGTGGTATTGGGCTGGGTAGATGGTGCAATCATGGAAGGCTACAGAAGGATGAATCTGAATGGAGTAAGAACTGAACTCATAAGCTCTGAGCTTCCTAGACAGCATCCTTGAGATGCTGCCCAAATAGCCTTCTTTCATCCTGGCCCCAGCCCTGCTCACTCCCCTTGAATGCCTGTTCCCTAGCTGATTGTAGGCTGCAACTCCTTTGGACCAGGGTGTAAGCTCCTCTCCTGCCCAGCTTTGCCGTGGACCTGGCAAGGGTAGTCAGTGGCATGGCAGGGGTAAGTCAGTGGCATGGCCAGAGGCTGAATGTACCAGTGGACCAAGTGCACAGCAGCAGGCATTTCTTCAAGTTCTGGAAACCCTCTCCCCATACACATCCTGTGTGAGTCTCCGAAAGTTGTTGCCTTTGGCTGAAGGACAGTGGAAAACTGTCTCAGAAATACAGTGGAAATCTGACTAATTCCCATGAGAAAGATTTTCCCATCTGGCCCCAGAGCATTCTGTTTGGCTGAAAACACAGCTGAACTGATAAAATGTGCCTCCTTCCGAAAAAAGAATTGCAGGTGGTTTCCAGGAACTGTGGAAGAGAAACCAACTTGTTTGCCAACAGTTTCTCTTTCAAAGGTCATTTCTCCCAAAGGAGAATGGGTAAAGTTACAGCAAACAGCAGAGCAGGTCAGTTTGGGGCTTATGCTACATTGGTGGATTTGGACTAAGACCTCCCTCGGGAATCTACCTTACTGCAGAGAGGCGCATTCTGTGTTGTCCCTGGCCTTGTGAAAGCATCTGGCATTTGCTGAGACACTTGTATTGTTTCAACAACAAAAGCCTAATTCTCACATCAAACCCTGAGGAAAGAGTTGATTTTTCCGAATTTCAAGCTGTTAAAATCAGCCCTATGGCTTATTCTTTAATCAGCATATGTGCAAGCTGTATACATTTAAGTCACTGCAAATACCTGTGGACTGAGTCTGCATGGTACAATGCTAATAAAGGCCCTATTTATTTTTATTGTCAGGAGTGACATTCTTGACCACCATTAGGTACCCACTGCTCATGTATTTCTGAGATTGTAGCAGTGTATGTGTGTGTGTGTGTGTGTGTGTGTGTGTGTTTTCTAAATAGACCACCAATTAGCTTTTGGTTCTTAAAAATAAAATTCTCTCAAATGTGCCTGGGGGTACAGGTGGAAGATTTGAATTTGGTGATATGAAGATGGATGGTGTTTAAAGCATTTCAAGTTCTGCAGTGCCCATGGCTTCCTCAGAATGTCACACATCTAGACTCCAAAGAGCAATGACCCCAAGAGAGATCCTCCAGGAGCAAAGTCCCCAGTATCATGAAACCAAGCCTTTGCTATACAGTCAACCAGTAGCTTCTAAGTTCCAGTCTTAGAAAGCCATGGTCCCAACAGGGCCAAGCCCTAGGAGGAGGGCTAATCCACGGAGGGACCTGCATGGTGTTAAGTATTACCAGTGGGTTTCTAGAATAAGCCAAGGGATAGCATGTGAGGACATGACTAGGTCACATTTCACTGAGCTCACTGGCTCCAGTCAACAAAGGCCACACAGAGCCTTGTGGTTGCCCTACACAACGTGCAGTGTTTTATCTGTGGTGCTTTGTGTAGGTTGTGCTTGTTCAAGGAAAAGACCATATGGGTCCCCACTACTGACCCTTCCTGATGCTGAGGGAATCATCCATGTTCCAGTGACACTTCTGCTGGCCCAGATGTCAGTGTCTGTGACTGCTAGATGAGTGAGACTCAACTCAGGTTTCCAATCTGCTTCCGAGTGAGGGACAGAGATACTTTGTGTCTCAGATCTGTGATGGTAATCTAAGGCACTGATATCAGGCTACAAGTAGCTATATGGTTAGATGAAGTTCTAGGTTTTCCTCTGTTGCTGTAATAAAATATATGGAAGAAGCAACTTTAAAAGAAAAGGGGCTTATTTGGCTCACAATTCCAGGTCACCAGTCATTATTTTTGCAGAAGTCAAGGCAGAACCTGAAGCAACCAGTCATATCTGCAATGAAGAACTACAAGCCAACCTGACCTAGAATAGCACTCATTAAGACTCTCGTCCCAGGTTATTGTAAATTTGTGTCAAGTGACAATTAAAAATAATCATCACAGATGACATAACCTAGTGATGTACCTCAAGGGCCCAGCACAGTGTAAAAAAACAGTTACAAAACCAAAACCCAAACTGGCCCTCATTGTCATGACTGTCTATGGATCATTTAGAGAGAAGTCCCACTTGATTTCAGGCGGTAAGTTGTGGCTACAGCCTGCTCTCCTGTGTGTGCAGGCTAAAGATATCCCATCTTTGTGATATTCCCAGGAAGTTATGCTTTTCTTATGTCTAAAGAGATTGATCCATACCCTTTTCTCTATAGGTGGCCCATGGCAGGACTGACACCATGCCTAGTCTGACCTGAGCAAGTATGCGAAGTGTGCTGACCTGAGGGATCATGGGAAGTTGACCCCATGAGGACTCTACCATAACCTTCTACTCATCTTCTTAGTAGGGAGATACCTGTCCTTGTTACTAAGGGGATCTAGGTCAGTTAGCTAGAGTCTGGAACCTTCATCTCTGACGATGGCAGAGAAGCAGAGGGTGACGGTGACACTCTATTTGACCTTGGGTTCTACAGACCAAGTCCTTCATGCATGTGATCCACTTTCCTTCCTGTGTGGAGTTTGGGTTCAGGAAGTGAATCAGGTACAGGGCAGGACAAAAGAGAGGTGGACAGGATTCCAAGGCTACCTCTCTCTGTGGCCCCATGCCCTCATGGACTGATGTAGTGTGCCCCCAAACTTAATAGGAACCAGGAAGCTATGCTCCCTGACCAAATATTGCCATATTTTGTGAGGTATTCAAGATGAGGATGTTTGTCACTATGTTGGCTTTCACAGAAAACACACACTGATCCCTGGTTTGTGTCCCAGGGAGCTCCAACTTGGTTGAAACTCTCTTCCACCTTCCATTGTCATTCATTGGCCGTACATTTCTGCACCCTGGAAAGGCGTCAGAGGACAGGAGGGATAACTACAGGCAGCTAGGTTTCCACAGAGCTATCAGAGCCCTGGAGCCTGCTGTGTAGAGACTGTGGGGTGACATGTGGGCCCCACCTTTGACAGGACACAGTAGGAGAAGGAAACATCAACATTCATGTGGTCTCTGCTTACCTCTGAGCCTGGAAAACCCTTTCTTTGAAAGCCCCAGAATGAGGCACAGAATTGCCAAGAAATCCTGACTAGAAACTGGGATTGTACTGACCTTGAAAGCACACCTTGGCAACCTCTCTCTCTTCCCTGTTTGTTTTAGGTACCGGCTTTCCCACCAGAGAGCAGCAGAAATGAAGTGCCCCCTTGGGAGTTTTTATGAAGTAGGGAGAGGGGCATGAGTGTGGGGTGACCTGTGGGCCAGCCATTGGCTTACAGACAGATGTCCTTTGAAGGACACAGTGTTTGTTGTAGAGAGAGCTAGAAGCACAACAAGTCTAGGATTTAGGCAGGGCGTGGTGTATAACCTCCTCCACTGGCCCTTTATCTTGTGCAAAACTTGTTCACATCTGACTTGTCTATCAGGTCTCTAAATGCAACATGCAGTTGTCAAAGAGGGAAAGGACAGCTTGGTTGTCAGAAATGGGGACAAGCTTTGGGCAGGAAGATGAGAAATGGGTGGTCAAAGGTCCTGGGGTGCATGCCTGGGGTGCAGCTCTACAGGAATGTTAATGTGCTGCCCTGCAATGATAAAACTGTGCAGGCAGCAGTAAAGATATTTCCAAGCAGCTCTTAGAGCAGATTTTCATTGTTTCCAGCACAAAGAAACAATGAGTGTCTGTGCTGATTGATGGACCAATTATCCAGATCTGATCATTAGACTTGTAAGCAAGTGTTGCAATGTCATGCTGTACCCAATAAATATGGAAAGCCACTACGTGTCAATTAAAATCAATTGAATAAATAAATACAATCTATCAAAAGCACAGACCTAAAATAACAAGAGTGTATCTTCTAGGGATAAATAAGCCTCTTCTGGGAGTGTGCCCTGATCTGATAGGGGAGAAACTGGGGCCTGTCTTAGAAAGAACAAGAAAGTGGAGTCCCCTGGGAAAAGCCCAGGCTAGTCCCTGTTCTGGCTGCAATGGTGAGACAATTTTACACTGGCCCACAGCCCCAGAAGGCTTCGTAGGCTCCTCCTGAGACCAAATGGATGGAGAGTGGCACTGTGTCATTTGGACCAGGGTGAGCACTTGGTTAAGGCAAGAAGGCCATGGACAGGGCTCTCAAAGCCAGTGATGGGTTTCAGACAACAAATGGTCTGCTTTGGAAAGATCTTTTAAATGAGTGAAATTTCTAAGGAAAAATTCAGTGGGGGCAGGGAGGGCAGTTCTTTTCTGCCCTGTAACTTGAGTAGATATTTTGATGGATCTGACAGGTGCTCAACCTCTAAGTGGGTCGTCTGTCCCCTCTCTAGTCCATCCCATGCTCCCAGCCAGCATGGCACAGACTCACCTGCTGGAGCAACAGCTAACCATCATAGACTGACCCAGAATATGGGTTGTTTTTTAACGTAAACTCAGATTACTCTGAGTGCAGTCTCAGAGAAATGGAAAGGGCTCTCCTGGTGTCTGTGTTGCCACCTCCCAGGGAGGGCTGGTGGTATAGGGAAAAGTTGTACACCTTTCTCTTCTGTACCCCTCAATGACTGAGATAAAGTAAATATCAATTCTCCCCTGAATAATAACAGAATGGGGCCCAGGACAGCTGGGTGCAGAGCGCTGCGCTCCTCTCTGAATACTCCTCATGTTTGAGAACTCATGAAAAGCTTTCTGAATAGGAGTCCTCTAGGACCCTCCTGAAATACTTCTCAGGCTGCCCTGTGTGCTCTGGGGAGGTCCAAGTGAGAAACAAAAGCCGATGCCAAGTGATTAATTTGTAAATTAACAGAAAAGATGGTTAATCTTTCTGTTATTTTTAAATGAATTTGTTTCTGAATTTGCCATTTATAAGGCTGATATGAAGTGTTCTGGCTGGTGTAGAACTCAGTTCACTCATTCATTTATTCACTAGTTCATTCATTCATTCATTAGCTCTCTCTCTCTCTCCCCCCCCTCTCTCTTTTTATTCATGCAGTCACCAAATTCATCTTGTCTCTACAAAGCAGCTTGAACCAGGGTGCTTGCTTTGCATCCGTTGACTAAACTGTTAATTAACATCTTTATCAGTTTACCATTCCATTCAACACCCAATCCAGCAACAGCATTTCTTTCCCCCTCCTTTCCCTTTCTGCTTCTTCCTTCCTTCCTTCTTTCCTTCCTTCTTTCCTTCCTTCCTTCCTTCCTTCCTTCTTTTCTCCCTCCCTCCCTCCCTCTTTCCCTCCCTTCTTCCCTTCTTCCCTCCCTCCCTTCCTCCCTCCCTTCCTTCCTTCCTTCCTCCCTTCCTTCCTTCCTTCCTTCCTTCCTTCCTTCCTTCCTTCCTTCCTTCCTTCCTTCCTTCCTTCCTCCTTCCCTTCCTTCCTTCCTTCCTTCCTTCCCTCCCTCCTTTCCCTCTCTCTTTCTTTCTCTTCTTCCTTTGCTTCTTTCCATTAGATAAATACTCCCTGCTCTAGTCAGACTCTCCTGAGTTCATTCCAAACAGGCTGCACCTTAGTTCTTTGCTTTGACTCTGGCTGGGTCTGCAAAGTCCAGTTCTAGCTGGACTCTCTCCACTGAGTCTCCTCCAAGCAGGCCTCTGACCTTCCCTGTTCCCCTTCAGTATTTCTGCAAATTCCTGACCCTCTCTTTTTGGTCCACTTCCAGCAAAGCCTAGCAGGTCATGTGAACAAGAATTCCCACCCTTACTGGTACCCATGGGGGCCTCCCCCTTCCCAAAGGAGAAGGGATGAGGGAGTGGGGTGGAGGAGGACTGGGGGGAGGATATATAGTGAATAGCGAATAAATAAATTATTAATGAAAAATGCCAACCCTTGACGCTTTCTGGGAACTTCAAGTCCATGCCCCCTACCTGTGTGCACCCCCCATGTTCTTCTATACCCTGGCGTTTTCTCCTGGGGTCCCAGATACTAACTGCAATCTGTACTTACCTTCAATAGGACAGATTGTCACTCACATGCCAAGCCCTGACCAAGATGGCCAGTGCACTTGGTCACATCTTCTCTGACCTATGGAGAAAGTGCCCAGGCAGGCAAAGTCAACACAATCCAAGACACTGAAAATGACTGGCTGATTTTCTTGGGTGGCAGGAAAAGAAGGGAAGAGAGGAGAGGGTGTTCTGATATGTCACCATCATGTGTCCCTCACTACATTACCATTTTGTGATCAATTACCAGCCTCTTCTGCAGTGAGGTGTGTGTAAAAATGGCTGAAAGAAGGGATGGGACAGAGGAAGAATGGCTGGAGATGGTGTCACCTGCAGAGGTGGAGACTTCATGACAAGAGTTATAATCTGTCATCGCAGAGATGAACAATGCCACTGACTGACTCTTACTCCATTGTCTGGGACCCTAGGACTGACAGGAAAGATATCTCTGCTAAAAGGGGCAAAGCTATGTATGTGTGCTGATTCTGGTCAGCAGTGAGAATGAAAACCTACTAAAGTGGAAGTCTGTCACACAGGATGCCAGACCAGCAGTCACTCCGCAAGCACCAAGTGATTTCAAGCCTGGAGGTACTGGGAACCTCCACAGGCAGACTCGAAGGCTTCAGGGGTCGATGTTATCTCTCAGTAACTGAGAACAAATCTGGCCTGGAAAGACAGAGTCTTGAGAGATGAAGGAATCAGGGTGTATAAAAATGAACTCACTTTCACAAAGAGTTAGTAAAGATGTCAGCATCTCAGTCCATGAGAGGCGGGCATGAACCTGAAGTGCACAGGTGACTCAAAGCCTGTTACCACACCATGAATTCATTCAAAGCCATTTGACCAGACTCAGCCAGGCCCCCAGGCAACAAGAAATGGCCAAGTCAGCAGAGGAAGCCGGAGGAGTGGCCATGCTGAGGGTACAAAGATTAGCCACAAGCCACTGACCAAGAGTCAGGCAGAGACATTTACTGTCTCTCCCATCAAGAGCAGCAGGTATTGAGGGTGGGGAGAGGAGAAGGGAGAGGGAGAGGGAGATGGGACCAGTTCCTGCACTAGTGTCAAGGATTACTTGACACAGTGTGGTACCCAGGGTGTATCAGCAATGAATGATGAATACATCCATTAATTTGGGAAAGAGGAAGGAACTCTGGCTTTGAAGCCACGCTAAGGAGCACTAAGGAGTTGAGGCACATTTTTGCCTCCTACTGTCTGAAACTTTGGTCAGACAAATGAGTCTTAGTTTCCCTAACCGTTTCATGGAAATAAAGGCAGGAATTATCCATAGACTATGGCAAATTCTGCACCAAAGGTTTTGGCCTCTGCCAGGATACCCAGGTACCTGGCAAAGTTACAGTTCTCATTGAGAAAGCTTCAACTACAGGGCAGAGGAGAAAATCGAAGTCCGTGGAGGTGGGGAAGAGCCAGCACACTGAAAGCCCATCCCGTCATCTCCCATCTCCAGTTTTCCTTATGGAAGTCAGTCACTCATTCTATCCACAAAGTGGCAGCAATAAGGAGTGACCTCTCAGGAACTGTGTTGTCTGCCAGTGAGACAATTGCTACTAGATACAGCCAGCCCATCACTCGTCAGAGTGTGTGCTCTGACTCCCTAAAAGGACAAAGGATGCAACCCAAGAGTGCGTTTCTTCCCAGGGACAGAGCAAGCAGGGACAGACTTTGTCCATCATCTTGTTCGAGCTACAGTCTAACCAGTCCTTCAGGGAAGTTTCCGTTATAAGAACCCATCCATTCTGGGTACCCACAACACTGAAGGGACCAATAACTTCAGAGTATCCAGAGGAGATAGCTGTGATACCAGGACAGCCCCTTTCCTGTTTCCTGACCTGATTGCAGGCTCAAGTCTAGCATTCCAGCAAGCAGGTGTCAGGAATACCAACATGCACTCACTCACCAGGATCGTGCTCCTGTTGCCCTGCCCCCTTCTTGTCATGGTCTGGAATCATAATAAGCCACCCTTTCCTTAAGTTGCTTCTTACTGCATATTTGGTCTCAATAACGGAAAAAAAAGTTTACAACACAGATACCTCTGTGGAGCTGCAGCAGCAATGTGAATACCTGTTCCTCTGGTCTCCTCATGAACCTACCATGTACCTTGTGATTCTTAATCCAAGTGCCATGAGTTCTGCCCTGGGGACCATGAACATCATCTCCTAGCTATGAGCAGAGGTCGGTGATGTAACTCATCATTGGACTCAAGAGTTGCGAGCTTGGGCTGGCCCAGATCTTCTTGTATCCTCTCATAAGTGGAATAGCATCCAAGGCTGAAGCAGGAGGCTATCACACTGCATGAGTGCCTGTCTCCAGCAGTGACTATGTCTTTATTCAGTGCAGGCTCCTGGTTTACATCAAGGCTCATGGTTGTGAGTGTGTGTGGGCATGTATGTATTCATCTGGTGCCTTTGGACTTGCTCTTTCTACTGTCAGTTCTTCACACTGAGTTAGCTCCACCCACTGCAGAGGTCCAGAAAGCAGTCCGGAGCAGGGCAAGTATTAGTGTACATTGTGGCCTCAGCAGGAACAAACATGGGGTAGAAGATGTCCTCTAAAGGCCCAAGTGTGTGAGTTCAGTGATAGCAACACAGCTAGAAGTAGAAACATCATGTTGAAGATCATAAAAACAGGGAGATAAGACTTCATGGACAAAAGCCAACCAACCCATGAGCCACGGCTCACCGTGACAGGAAGGCTGGCAGCCAGAATACTTGAGGTCCGAATGTACATGGGATATCACTGGATGAAGGCCAGTACTAAGCTGGGGACCAATCTACAGCTCCTGTAAACCTTAAAGTTTCTAGAGATAGAAAATCCATGTGGCATGATGTTTTTGAAGGGAGAAGCTCAGAATGGAAGTTCTATAGACCCAGAAGCACTAACCAGCTTTAGTTATTGCCCCCATCTGGTGCTGGGACTGGGATTTAATTACAGCTGTCCCTGAGGTCTCTTGTCTGGAGGACTGAAGTGTTATGGCACTGGGTTACAGTAGCATTTCCACAAAGTTAGAGGAATTTTATGCTTTGTAATTTACACTGCAGTTAATTTTTCTTCTTTAAAGTAAGCAGATGCATGGTACTCTACAGAGTCTAGTGTGAAATTTTCTTGCCTCCAGCAGGCTGGATGCACAAGGTGTCCAGTCCGAGATCCCTTACTGCAATGTATAGGCAAATGCTATAGAATTTCAGAAAGTGTCAACGAAGGCTCCATGTAGGTTTCAGTCATGTCTCCTCAGATTTATGCCTGCAAAAAGCACACTGCAGGGACCGAACTGGGATCCAAGGAAGGACAGACTGAGGTTGACGTGAGTAGTCACTGTGACAGGTCAATGACAAGGTGACAGAGGAGAGGAAGGGAACAAAATATGCTATCTGAAGAAGCCGAGGTGGAGATGGGAAAAGGATGTTCACAACCCAGGCCATAACTCTGACAAGGCAGAGGCAAACCAAGGAGAGACTGCACCGATGAGCTCTTCATAGGATTTCAACGGAGATGTGCTGACAAAACACCTCTTCTGTGCCCGAGGAGAAGGGTAAAGGCCAGAATACATGTGTTGAAGGCAATGAGTCTGATGAGACTCAGCACATGCATGCGCTTTTTCAAGGGATCTTTGTAAAGACAAGGGGAGAGAGAAGTTTCATTGTTATGATGTCTGGCCAGAGATGCTGCGGTGAGACTTATTCACTCCCCTTCTCTCCCACTGAAATGCATTTTCAGGCCCATAACATGCCTAAGGTTTTACTTTCCTAAAGCAAGTGTCTGAAATTAAGTTAAAGTAGCACTAATGCAATCTCTTATTACATCTCTGTATGGCAAGACACATGACCTTGTGACTAGAGAGTCCAGGCACCATATTTAAAATCCCAGTGAGCACTTAGTGGCCAGTGGTACTCTCTCTCTCTCTCTCTCTCTCTCTCTCTCTCTCTCTCTCTCTCCCTCCTCTTTTTCTCTTGTAGAAATTATTGTTATTATAATAGTTCAAAAGAAATTCATTGGCCTCAATTAAAATTCTTTCAAACATCACTTTTTAAACTAGAAACTATTGACTCTTGGATTTATCTCCTTGTTTGTTAGTGTATATGCAATGAACAAGACATCAGGTTCCATGATGGCATCTTCTGAATATGGATATAAGCTCCCTGGTTATGCTCTCTCCTAGTTGCCCTGTGCCCTTCCTCTGTTCCCTGTTCCCCTTTTTGTTTGCCCAACAGTTGCCCTGCTATTTCAGTACATAAAGGAGAGAACATGTGACCGAGTGTTCCTTCCAAGAAATGAGATGGCTTCCATGGCTGCTGAATGGAGGTTTTATGTGGACAAGTGAGAGAAAGATCCCAGAGACTGGGAACACAGAATCCTGAGGGCTTTTCTTAATCTTCTACTGGAATAGCGCAGTGGTGGGAAGATACCAGTCACCTGGTGTCTGACGTGGGTTTCTAGTGCTGTGATGAAACACCATGACCAAAGGCAGTTTGGAGAAGTGAGGCTTCATTTTACCTTACACTTTCACATCACAGTCCATCATCTAAAGGATCCAGGGCAGGAACTCAAGGGAAGAACCTGGAGGCCGGAACTGAAACAGAGGGGGAGTACTGTGTTCAGGCTCGCTTCTCTTCTTGGCTTGCTCAGTCGGCTTTCTTACACAGCTTAGGACCCTGCCTGCTCAAGTGTGGGCTGCCATGAATGGTGGGCTGGATGCTCCCTTATCAACAACTAATCAAGAAAATACCCCTGCTAGATATGCCTGCGGGCCTATCTTATGGAGACAGTTTCTCGGGTAAGGTTCCCTTTTCTCAGATATGTCTAGGTTTGTGTCAGCACACCTGGAAGTCATAGTTTCTTGCACAATATACTATCTCAGCCCTCAAAGGTGCCTTTAGTTTCTCCTCATAAGGAAGATGAGGGTTTAGTAATTGTCTTTTATGTTGGGCAACATTAAAAGTTTGGGCAGAGAGTCTTACGAATTCAGAAGCAGAAACTAGCAACCGAGCTTGGACTGAGCTTGGGGTCCCCAACGGAGGATCTGGAGGGTTGTCCAGAGGAGCCAAAGGGGGTATATAGCCCCATGGGAAAAACAATGACTTCGGACACCCAGACACCCCAAGACTCCGAGGGACTGAATCATCAACCAAGGGGTATACATGGTTCCAGCCAAAAATGTGGCAGAGGAATGCCTTTTTGGGCATCAGTGGGAGGAGTGGTCTTTGGTCAGGTAAAGGCTCATTAGAGCCCACAACAAAGGGAGACAGAAAACAGATGGGGGGAAGTTGGGGGGGGAGGTGGGACTGTGTTGGGTAGACGGGCATATACATGGAGGCAGGGGGAGGGAGGAGGGGTAGGGAATCGTTGGGGAGGGGGGCTTTTGGGAGGGGGAAATTGGGAAAGGTTTTACCATTGGCAATGTAAATGAAGAAGATACTCATTAAAAACAAGAGTTTGGGCAGACATTAAGTACAACTGAGCAGAACCTATCCACTTCCATCATTGGACAGGTTTCCTTTCTTGTACCACTTCATGATCCATGAGTGTCCTGTACATATCAGTTGCAGCCTCACATTGGGACCAGTGGGAATCTACAGGGCTTTCCCTGAAGACTTTGTATGAGGCTGGACCTTGAAGGGTCCCTCACTGCTGTAGGCATCTCTAATATTGCAAAGCATGTCTTGCCTAAGTCACAAACACAATGTTGTGGCTCCTTCTCTATATCATCTCAGCTGCTGAACTGGCTCAAGATAATGAGAGATGTGTCTCTCAGTAAAGTCCAGGGACACTTTTCTTTGATGAAATAACCATCTGACGCTAAGCAGAAAGCTACAGGTGGACACTTAAAATTTTCTCTTGGAAAACAAACTTCATGAAGGAAATTTCTATCTTTCTCTGATCATATTCTTTTTTTAATGAAATGTTGAAGGACTTCCTCTTGAAACATCAGTTTTAGCCACTGATTGTATTTATGTCCCAGTTATTGAAAAAACTCAACACTCACACTGAGACTCCCCTCCCATTCCCAGCAGAAAGTGAGTATGGCAATCTGGGGCAGTGTCAACTTGGAGTTTGAATCCACACCCTTGCTCTGGCATTATCTCCAGTTTCTGATAATAGAGTAATTTTAAAACAAACTTTCCAAGGGAAGATATTTCTTTACAAAGTAATTGTAGCAAAATTCTCTCTCTCTCTCTCTCTTTCTCTCTCTCTCTCTCTCCTCTCTCTCTCTTCCTCTTTCTCACTTTCCTTCTCCCCTTCTCCTCTCTTCCTCTCTCTCTCCTTCTCCCCCCTCTCTCTCTCACACACATACACATACTCATTCACACACACAGACAGACAGACAGACAGACACACACACACAGAAAGAGAGAGAGAGAGAGAGAGAGAGAGAGAGAGAGAGAGAGAGAGAGAGACTGAGTTAGAGAGAGACAGAGAAACTGCTCACACTGGAACTGCTTGGGTGGAGCCAGAATGTACTCAGGGACACATTTCCCTGAGTTGTGTGGCACAACTAAGAGTTGTCCTAAGAGCTGTCTTGGCACCACAGGGAAAGCCAGACAACTTGCTTCCTGAGTAGATGGTATGGGCCAGGCAGCATCCAGTTCCTGGGACTAAGCGTGAACACAGCACCTCTGCTGTTGTGGGCTGATGGTCCAGCTGCCTGGTAAGAGTTGGAACTTACAGCTCTCCGCTGAGGTCCATGAGCTCATGCTTGTCTGAAGATGTCAGGGGGAGAGGAGCAGGAGGAGAAGGGGGAGAAGGAGAAAGAGGAGGAGGAGGAGGAGGAGGAGGAGGAGGAGGAGGAGGAGGAGGAGGGGGAGGAGGAGGAGGAGGAGGGAATCCTGAGAGGACTGGCCATTTCATCACCTAATTTGTAAGTCATCCCGAGTCATGCTTCTGCTTGACAGCCTCTTACTTTACAATACAAACCTAATTTTGTTCAAACGTGCATCTTCAGACTGTGTCGCACCCTCGGGGGAGAAAATGAACACTTAGGAGATGAAATGGGCACTTTTACTTAAAAATGCCCCTACAAACACCGTTTGCTCAAGTGAAGCTAGAGAGTAGAGCACCTGCATCTGTAAAGGTGATATGTTTCCCTTAAAAATAAAGTGAGTAATCGTGGGCACTCCAGTTTACCAAAACAAATAGACTGCGGGATTGGACTGCGGTCGATTGTCTTAAATGAATACTCTATTGGAGAAACGCCATCCATCTGCAGCTTCCCTGAAACTTACTGATAAGCTATAAATCCATTAGGAGATTCTCCCTTATGCAATTTAGAATGAAGGGGAAAATATTTACACAGGAATAGCCATGTTCAGGGTGATGGTTCCTACGGACATGATTCATCTGTAATAGATCATTAGTGGACAGTCATCCTTGAGCTCCATTTTAATTTCACTGTGATCCTTGTGACATTTACTGTACAAGCAAATAGAAACCTGAGCATATTTATGTGAAAGAGCAGAGCTTTTAATATAAGCAGATGAATAAATCTACCCAACTTGAAAGGAGTGAGATAAACAGGGTTCAGATCGGTGGTGATTTTAGACATAATTTTCAATTAAAATGGAGTTGAACAAAACAACCCTATGCTCATTCCTCATATTCCTACTGCCTTGGAGGCAGGCAGGAGACTCAGTGTGTCATCAGGCTCTTCTCTAACAATGCACAGATAGTTCCATGTGGCGGACTTGGAAGGAGGGTGCTTTTTCAGACCCTTTTTTTTTTGCATAACTGCTGGGCTCAGAAGACAGATAAGCAGGCTGAGAAAGAAGTAAGGGAAATGACACCCTTCACAATAGCCACAAACAATATAAAGTATCTTGGTGTTACCCTAACCAAAGAAATAAAAAATCTGTATGAGAACTTCAGGTCTGAAGAAGGAAATAGAAGAAGAACTCAGAAAATGGAAAAATCTTCCATGCTCATGGATTGGCAGGATTAATATAGTTAAAATGGCCATCTTGCCAAAAGCAATCTACAGATTCAAAGCAACCCCCATCAAAATCCCAACTCAGTTCTTCATAGAGTTAGCAAAAGCAATTCTCAAGTTCATCAGGAATAACAAAAAACCCAGGATAGCTAAAACTATTCTCAACAGTAAAAGAACTTCTGAGGGAAGCAGTATCCCAGACCTCAAGCAATACTACAGAGCAATAGTGTTAAAAACTGCATGATATTGGTACAGTGACAGGCAAGTGGACCAATGGAATAGGACTGAAGACCCAGAAATGAACCCACACACTTATGGTCACTTGATCTTCAACAAAGGAGCAGAAAACATCCAGTGGAAAAAAAGATAGCCTTTTCAACAAATTATGCTGGTTCAATTGGAGGTCAGCATGCAGAAAAATGTGAATTGATCCATTCTTTTTTTTCTTATTTTTTATTCGATATATTTTTTATTTACATTTCAAATGATTTCCCCTTTTCTAGCCCCCCCCTCCCTGGAAGTCCCATAAGCCCCTTCCCTCCCCCTGTTCTCTCACCTATCCCTTCCCACTTCCCTGTTCTGGTTTTGCCCTATACTGCTTCACTGAGTCTTTCCAGAACAAGGGGCCACTCCTCCGTTCTTCTTGTACCTCATTTGATGTGTGGATTATGTTTTGGGTATTCCAGTTTTCTAGGTTAATATCCACTTATTAGTGAGTGCATACCATGATTGATCTTTTGAAACTGGGTTACCTCACTTAGTATGATGTTCTCCAGATCTATCCATTTGCCTAAGAATTTCATGAATTCATTGTTTCTAATGGCTGAATAGTACTCCATTGTGTATATATACTACATTTTTTGCATCCGTTCTTCTGTTGAGGGATACCTGGGTTTTTTCCTGCTTCTGGCTATTATAAATAGGGCTGCTATGAACATAGTGGAGCATGTATCCTTATTACATGCTGGGGAATCCTCTGGCTATATGCCCAGGAGTGGTATAGCAGTATCTTTCAGAAGTGAGGTGCCCAGTTTTCTGAGGAACCGCCAGACTGATTTCCAGAGTGATTGTACCAATTTGCAACCCCACCAGCAGTGGAGGAGTGTTCCTCTTTCTCCACATCCTTGCCAACACCTGCTGTCTCCTGAGTTTTTAATCTTAGCCATTCTGATTGGTGAAAGGTGAAATCTCAGGGTTTTATTTTTTGTTTGTTTGTTTGTTTTGTTTTGTTTTGTTTATTCGATATATTTTTTATTTACATTCCAAATGATTTCCCCTTTTCTAGCGCCCCATTCCCTGAAAGTCCCGTAAGCCCCCTTCTCTCCCCCTGTCCTCCCACCCACCCCTTCCCACTTCCCCGTTCTGGTTTTGACGAATACTGCTTCACTGAGTCTTTCCAGAACAAAGGCCACTCCTCCTTTCTTCTTGTACCTCATTTGATGTGTGGATTATGTTTTGGGTATTCCAGTTTTCTAGGTTAATATCCACTTATTAGTGAGTGCATACCATGATTCACCTTTTGAATCTGGGTTACCTCACTTAGTATGATGTTCTCTAGCTCCATCCATTTGCCTAAGAATTTCATGAACTCATTGTTTCTAATGGCTGAATAGTATTCCATTGTGAAGATATATCACATTTTTTGCATCCACTCTTCTGTTGAGGGATACCTGGGTTCTTTCCAGCATCTGGCAATTATAAATAGGGCTGCTATGAACATAGTAGAGCATGTATCCTTATTACATGGTGGGGAATCCTCTGGGTATATGCCCAGGAGTGGTATAGCAGGATCTTCCGGAAGTGAGGTACCCAGTTTTCGGAGGAACCGCCAGACTGATTTCCAGAGTGGTTGTACCAATTTGCAACCCCAGCAGCAGTGGAGGAGTGTTCCTCTTTCTCCACACCCTCTCCAACACCTGCTGTCTCCTGAATTTTTAATCTTAGCCATTCTGACTGGTGTAAGGTGAAATCTCAGGGTTGTTTTGATTTGCATTTCCCTAATGACTAATGAAGTTGAGCATTTTTTAAGATGCTTCTCCGCCATCCGAAGTTCTTCAGGTGAGAATTCTTTGTTTAACACTGTACCGCATTTTTTAATAGGGTTGTTTGGTTTTCTGGAGTCTAACTTCTTGAGTTCTTTATATATATATTGGATATTAGTCCTCTATCTGATGTAGGATTGGTGACCCAAAAAACTCCACTAGAGAGCTCCTACAGCTGATAAACAACTTCAGCTGAGTGGCAGCTTATAAAATCAACTCAAGCAAATCAGTGGCCTTCTTATACTCAAAGGATAAGCAGGCTGAGAAAGAAATTAGGGAAATGACCCCCTTCACAATAGCCACAAACAGTATAAAGTATCTTGGGGTGACTCTTACCAAACATGTGAAAGATCTGTATGACAAGAACTTCAAGACTCTGAAGAAGGAAATGGAAGAAGACCTCAAAAAATGGGAAAACCTCCCATGCTCATGGATCGGTAGAATCAATATAGTTAAAATGGCCATTTTGCCAAAAGCAATCTACAGATTCAATGAAATACCCCTCAAAATCCCAACTCAATTCCTCTCAGAGTTAGAAAGAGCAATTATCAAATTCATCTGGAATAACAAAAAACCCAGGATAGCTAAAACTAATTTCAGCAACAAAAGAAAATCTGGGGGAATCAGTATCCCTGACTTCAAGCAATACTACAGAGCAATAGTGTTAAAAACTGCATGGTATTGGTACAGTGACAGGCAGGAGGATCAATGGAACAGAATTGAAGTTCCAGAAATGAACCCACACACCTATGGCCACTTGATCCTCGACAAAGGGGCTGAAAACATCCAATGGAAAAAAGATAGCCATTTCAACAAATGGTGCTGGTTCAACTGGAGGTCAGCATGCAGAAGAATGCGAATTGATCCATCCTTGTCTCCTTGTACTAAGCTCAAATCCAAATGGATCAAGGACCTCCACATAAAGCCAGACACTCTGAAGCTAATAGAAAAGAAACTGGGGAAGACCCTTGAGGATATAGATACAGGGAGAAAGTTTCTGAACAGAACACCAATAGCGTATGCTCTAAGATCAAGAATTGACAAATAGGACCTCATAAAATTACAAAGTTTCTGTAAGGCAAAGGACAGCATCAAGAGGACAAATCGGCAACCAACAAATTGGGAAAAGATCTTCACCAAACCTACCTCAGGGTTGTTTTGATTTGCATTTCCTTAATGACTAATGAAGTTGAGCATTTTTTAAGATGCTTCTCCTCCATTTTGCCAAAAGCAATATACAGATTCAACACAATACCCATCAAAATCCCAACTCAATTCCTCTCAGAGTTAGAAAGAGCAATTCTCAAATTCATCTGGAATAACAAAAAACCCAGGATAGCTAAAACTATTCTCAACAACAAAAGAAATTCTGAGGGAATCAGTATCCCTGACCTCAAGCAATACTACAGAGCAATAGTATCAAAAACTGCATGGTATTGGTACAGTGAGAGGCAATCAATGGAACAGGATTGAAGATCCAGAAATGAACCCACACACCTATGGCCACTAGATCCTCGACAAAGGGGCTAAAAACATCCAATGGAAAAAAAATAGCCTTTTCAACAAATGGTGCTGGTTCAACTGGAGGTCAGCATGCAGAAGAATGCAAATTGATCCTCCTTGTCTCCTTGTACTAAGCTCAACTCCAAATGGATCAAGGACCTACACATAAAGCCAGACACTCTGAAGATAATAAAAAAGAAACTGGGGAAGACCCTTGAGGACATCGGTACAGGGGGAAAGTTTCTGAACAGATCACCAATCGCTTATGCTCCAAGATCAAGAATTGACAAATGGGACCTCATAAAATTACAAAGTTTCTGTAAGGCAAAGGACACCATCAAAAGGACAAATCGGCAACCAACAAATTGGGAAAAGATCTTCACCAACCCTACATCAGATAGAGGGCTAATATCCAATATATATAAAGAACTCAAGAAGTTAGACTCCAGAAAACCAAATAACCCTATTAAAAATGGGGTACAGAGTTAAACAAAGAATTTTCACCTGAATTGATCCATTCTTATCTCTTTGTACTAAGATCCACCAAGTGGATCAAGGACCTCCACATAAAACCAGACACACTGAAACTAATAGAAAAGAAACTGGGGAAAACACTTGAGGACTTGGGCACAGGGGAAAAGGTCCCTGAACAGAACATCAATAGCTTATGCTCTAAGATCAAGAATTGACAAATGGGAGCTCATAAAATTACAAAGCTTCTATAAGACAAAGGATACTGTCAAAAGGACAAACAGCAACCAACAAACTGGGAAAAGATCTTCACCAACCCTACATCCGACAGAGGACTAATATCCAATAAAAACAAAGAACTCAAGAAGTTAGACCCCAGGCAATCAAATAACCCTATTAAAAATGGGGTACAGATCTAAACAAAGAATTTTCACCTGATGAAATTCGGATGGCCGAGAAGCACCTTAAGAAATGCTCAACATTATTAGTCATTAGGGAAACGCACATCAAAACAACCCTGAGATTTCACCTCACATCAGTCAGAATGTCTAAGGTTAAAAACTCAGGAGACAGCAGGTGTTGGCAAAGATGCAGAGAAAGAGGAACACTCCTCCACTGCTGTTGGGATTGTAAGATGGTACAACCACTCTGGAAATCAGTCTGGCGGTTCCTCAGAAAACTGGGCATGACACTTCTGGAGGACCTGGCTATACCACTCCTGTGTATATACCCAGAGGATTCCCCCAGCATGCAATAAGGACACATGCTCCACTATGTTCATAGCAGCCTTATTTATAATAGCCAGAAGCTGGAAAGAACCCATATGTCCCTCAATGGAGGAATAGATACAGAAAATGTGGTATATTTACACAGTGGAATACTGCTCAGCAATTAAAAACAATGAATTCATGAAATTTGTAGGCAAATGGTTGGAACTGGAAAATATCTTCCTAAGTGAGGTAACCCAATCACAAAAGAATACACATGGAATGCAATCATTGATATGTGGATATTAACTAGCCCAGAAGCTCTGAATAGTCAAGACACAATTAGCATATCCCAAGAAGAAGGAAGGAGAGGACCTGATCCTAGAAAGGCTTGATCCAACATTGTAGGGGAGTACCAGGACATAGAAATGGGAGAGGGGTGATTGGAGAATGGGTGGAGAGAAGAGGGCTTATGGGACATATGGGGAGGGGGGAGCCTGGAAAGCAGAAAGCATTTGGAATGTAAACAAAGAATATAGAAAAAAAAAGAAAGCCTGGCAAAGGTTTTGAAGTGTGAGCTGATGACTGTGATGAGCCCTGTGCACCTGTGCAGGTCTGGGAGAGCGAATAAGAGCCCTGGGTGGACGGACTGACAAGGAGCAGCATGAAAGGAGCTGAGGGGGGCTATATTTGTTTTAGGAGCCTCTGCTCTCAATAAGAACACGGTTGGATCTCATCAAAATTCTTTCATATTTCCCAACGGTTTTCTCTTGCACTAATGCTCAGATACTAAAGCAACTTAACTAGGAGGAAGCTTAACTGTTGAGTACAGTGGTGGCCAAGTCACCACAGAGCAGAGCTCTGGGGGGAAGCCAGCTGGTGAGAGCAGGCACCTCTGGATTGGTCCAGAGCCATCTCATCTCCCACAGAGACTGTGTGACTGAAGAGCTCTGCAGCTCTAAGTCCCTTCTTCCTCCAGGACAAACTGAAGGCAAAACCTGCTCCTTTTCAGGGATCCCTGAGGATAAAATGCAAATGCTGTTAACAGAGTCACTGTTACCAGTGGATAAAGTGAAAGCGGCCACAGTTCCCTATGAGCGCACACTCCCAACCCCCACTGTGTGCTTATCTCTGAGCTTCCAGAAGACAGGTGTTCTGTCAACTCACTGCCACATTATTCCTGCTAGAAGCAGAGTCATGATGCCACTGTTGGCCCAAAGCAATACCAAAGTACAACTTGGATGATGACATAGCTTAGCTGTGTGTTAGGGAGCTGATTTGCTGAAGGAACAATCCTGGCATGGATGCAGGTACAGCTCTGATCTACCTGCCCTGGATCAGAAGCAGAACTTGGATGACTCCTTCCATGTCCCAGTCATAACTTCTACCCTAGAGTGGCAGCTTTGAGGCTGCAAGCATCTCTGAGGCCCAACTCAGGGTAGCAGTTCTGATCTGGCACGTAGTAGGCACTTCATAAAGATTGTTCTGGAGTTTCAAAGTGAATGTCAAGACATTTAGAAGTTTCTTGTAAGGCTTGGCTGTCCCAGTGGCCAAGCAACATCCTCCAGGGATCAGGCCCAGGTGTAGAGAGAACACACACTGGCCAGAATGAAAGATTCATCATAGTCTCCAAAGTAACAGAGGAATGAGCCCTTCGGAGTGGGAACAGATGCCAGAGGACAACACTGCAGAGATTTTCTCAGAGTAGAGCTGGAATTCCTGATCCCAGAGGGGTCACTGGGGTGCCCAGCAAAGGGTTAGACCCTGCTGGAGGACAGGGAGTTCAGGTTTACTTGTTCAACTCTGAAGTGACTGTGCGCTTGGCACTGGCAAAGGCAGATGTAATGGTATTTACTGATATAACTCATGCCTCAGGATTGTAAGCATGGTGAAGAAAGGAGATGGCTGAACAGGGCTGCCTAGCACCCTGACTTGTTCACATGGTAAATATCTATCTGCCTTGGACTATAGTGTCACCCAGTACTCCCTAAGAATGCCATGACTGTTAAACATAGGTCATCCTCAGATAGAAACACATATGGATGGTACTATGTTTGATGGCTTTTGGCTCTGGGCCAGACTCCACAGAAAAAAGGCAGAGGCACCAGGATCAACAGTGAGGATGTTGACAGATGTGCCTTGAGGCATTGAAATGCCAGGAAGATATGGTCAGAGGTCAGGAGTCAGGGCCCTCTTTCCACAAGTGACAGGGATTTTATGTGTCAACTCACTGCTGGCTCTGTATGGGAGCAACTGGCTATGATCACTTCTCTCCCATGTCTTTTGAGGGGTTGGGGGTTCCTTGTGCTGCCTTCTCTGTCCATGGAGACCCATCTGGTCCTTATGCAGACCATGGCATCCTGTTCTGTGAAGATGCACCTGTACCATCCAGCTGAGTGAGGGTGGCTTGAAGGTCCCATGGCATTTCTATTCAGGGTCTGAAACAGAGACTCTAACCTTTCATCCTCCTATATGCATCACTGGAGGTAGTATCAAGGCGTGAAAGCATTACAGCGAGACGTGCTTGCCATCCATTGCCTGTCTTGGAGTACCCTAGAGATGTGGACACTGGCCAGCCAGGCACGTAATACTTCTAGAACTGAAACAAACAAACAAACAAACAAAAAACAAGGGGAAAAAATCACTGAGTTCTAAGCATTTTTAACCAGTTGAGGGGCTATTCAGTCAATGCTAGAAAATAGAATTTAAAAAATTATCAGAAGCTGGAGATGCAGCTGGTCAGTGGTTATGAACATTTTCTTGTAGAGTCCTGTAAGTGTTCTCGCAGCTCAGGAATAAGTTCCTGTAGAGAACGAGTCTGTAGCAGCACCGTGTTGGGTAGTTTACTTGTAACACAAACACACACACACACACACACACACACACACACACACACACAGGAAAGGTTGAATAAAGGAAATAAAGTGGTCTTCTCACCAGACCCCCACCTCTAGTTCAGGAACCAGTAGCAGTTCTGGAAGAGTGCCAGACAGGGAGCTCTCACAAGTGCAGAAATGCGCTCACAAGGTTCCCTTATTTAAAACAGCAGAGCTTATCTGTTGAGGCAACAAGCGGCTGTATTGAGAAGTAATTAATTTAGTAATTAGGAACTGAAATCACAGGCTCTTGGCAATCAAGGCTGAGCACACCTTAAGAGAGAATGTTGCCTTCCTGTAGAAGAAAGGTGTGGAGGAAGAGTGGGAAGCTTTGGGAGAGGAAACTCTTTCAGCAACAAAGACTATATCGGGGCTAGCAGCTGCAGGCCTGTGGGAGTGCAGTCACTGACCTTGCTGAAGGACCTGCTTCTTTTTCTTTCTCTGATAGGAACAAGAAAAATGGGTTAGAAGGAAATTTGTGTTGACTTGTCTTTTTCAAACCACTGACTGTCATCCTAGTGCACTTAACCTAATGTGTTTCCTCAGGGAAGAAAGGACCTTGGAAGGCAGAGGAGGGGTGAGGGCACTGACCAGGCAGAGCACACCCACTTAGGATGAGGAGCTGTCATCCCTCGATGACATTTTCACCACGCTTAGTACCTGGAATCACATTTGTCCCTGGCAAGCCTTGCAGATCCACCCTCAGAACTTGTAACCCGGGTGACATGTCTGATAGGCTACCGTGTGGAATCAGTTCTGTGAGCCATTCTGGTGCCAAGCTGACCTGAACACCCTCAGGCATGGGGAGATGGCACTGTGCCCCCTTCTTATCAGATGGCAGCAAGCCTTGTGCACCAGGACACTGCCAGACACGCTTTGGAGAGAAGCAGAAAGGCACGAGAGAGAACTTCTGTCTCGAGGGGGTGATGGGCATAGCTGCTTCTGTATCAGGGATCTTATGACACGTGCAAACTAGCAAGGAGGAGGGAAAAGAGGGGTGTGCACACCTTCCGCATGATTGCTGCTTCTTCAGATACAATGGCGTCAACTGACATCGAGTTCTCCATGGAACCAGTTTACAGCAGTCTGAGAGTAGGATTAAAATATTGAGACACCATCGCTATCTGCAAGGCATTATTTGATTAGCGTGATAAAATATAGTGCAACTCTTCAAGCTGTCAAAACACATATTCCTGGGGAAATAATTGCACGAGGCTCAAGGAAGTGGAGGAGAGCTTTGTGGAACTGTGTTTCTAGGTCACACTGAGCAAGATGACATTGATTTCCCAGTGCCCTATCCATGAAGCAGCACAGTATTCAGAACGGATTTTCAGGTGCACTTTTAAAGCCCAAATTTTGAATCGGAGATACTACTTTTTAGAATAACATCTACTTGCAGTGCTTTGATCAGTATGGCATAAGACCTGGCAGCCAAGCTTCAAACCGTTTGGACATAAATTGAAATTATTTTCCTCGGCATATTGTGCTCTGTTCCAGGTTGGCAACTGCATTGTTGAGCTGTCATCTCTTGTTTTGAGGCTTCAGGGAGGAAAAGGAATCAAAGCCTGGAACAGATACTTGCTTCCCTTGTTTCCTGTGCTCAGGAAATGTAAGCCTGATTGAGTGACAGCTCATTAGAACTGGGGTGCTCTAATGGTGTTGCCACCAACTGGCTCCTGGGATGTGGACATGTCACATGCCTTTCGTGGGTTCCATGAGTAGAACAGCAAAGGGTCCTCTTGTATGGTTGTTTTGGGAATGAAGAGATGATCTTATGAAACACTGGAGCAGAAAAACGTACCTAGAGAAAGACAAAAAGTGCCCCTTGTTCCCACTTCCTCCTGTGGGCTTACCTAGGGCATGCTGTCGAGGTGCTGGTGAGAGAAGGATGCATAGTAACTTCCCCTGTGGATGTTACATTCTCTTGAGGATGGAGAAATAAGTGGGACTTTGCTGGTGGCAACACCATGGGTAGCCAAACAAGCTTCAGGATGGACCAGTAATGGGCAATGGGTGCCAGCCATGAATAGTCAAACAAGACCCAGGATGGGTAATGATGGTCAAGTACCTACCAGGAATTGTGAAACAAACTCCAGGGCAGGTAGAAGTGGGGTTTAAGTACTCACCATGGAGTCAATGAGACCTCTTGAAGAGGGGTGATTGAGTTCAGGTGGAACACTAAGATGGAGGACACCTGGGGCAAGTGGGTGACAAGCCTTCCTTTCAAACAGAGCTCCATAGGCCTTCAGAAGCTGGGCTGAAATGGATTTGGTCTGTTTTGGGTTTAAAAAGAGGCTGATGGTAGCTGTGATATTGTTTCTGGTAGTATGCAAGTGTGAGACATCATTTTAGAAGTAGGTGGAAGCCAAGTTGTTGGACCCAGTAGCCCTGGGCCATGGAGGTGGGGGACTCAGCATTCATTCTAGGTATGATGTGAAGGCAGTGGCTGATGAAACCAGAGATTCAGGCTTAGATAAATTAGTTCACTGCTTCATTCTAGGTGCATCTTCATTCTATAGAAAGAGATGATACTAGAAGTCAAGTTAGAAAACCCAAGAGAAGGATGCAGTCTACAATGGTCTACAATGGTTAAGTCTAATGCCAATGAAAGAAAGATATTTGGGATTTTGGTGGTCAGAAGCCCACATGAGCTACTCGTGATTTTGCATGTAGAGCTATTGGTCCTTTGGTTTGGGGTTTAGGCTTCAGGGTAATGTGGAGTTCTCAAGCACATACTACCATTGTTCTTCTTCCTATTGCATCAGGGTGAATGCAGCATCAGTCATGGACCACAGCCAAAACCTCCAACAGAGAGACGTTCCAAGAAACTAGGACAAATTTAGCTTTCAGAGAGTTATATAGGATTAAGAAAGAGGGAGAAGGAGAGGAGACGCAGGAAGGGGTGGGAGATGTTCTCCTCTACCCATAAAGGGAAAAGCACCCACATACTGTGTGCCATCTGCAGAAGCAGTGAGGAGGGGAGTCTGACAGTGCTGGAGGGAGGGGAAGGGAGAAGGGATGGAGCCATGGCTTTGAGTAGATGAGAAGGCTGGGTTGGGACACATAGCGGAGATTAAGAGCATGGAAACACATTGGATGGATGCTGTGTGGAGACAGTGGACATTCTACCCTGGTTCCTTTTAATTTCTTGATTAGCAGGGAGGGAGGGCAGCTGGGTGTCATGAGAAAGGTGTTCCTGGAATCTTTAGAAGGTAGGAGGAGTTTCAGTAATTATCAGAAGAGCAGGAGAAAAATGCAAAATAGAAAACAGCCTAGATTTCTGACAGCATGGGGGAACCATGGATACTAGAAAGCTTAGGTTCACAGAACCAGCTGCTGCTGCTTTATACATATATTTCATAGGCAATCAACACGAAGTATGCAGAGATCTCGATTTAACCTGTCTTGAAATGTATCTGAATAACATAACAAAGATCAGGGACGGTGAGGGCATGCACAATAAAGATTGTAAAAAACCAAAACCAACGTAAAACAAAACAAAACAAAACAAAACAAATCAGAACACCCCAGGATTGGAGGAAGTGAAGCTTGGAGAGAAAGAGCCTGAGAGGCGGGGGTCAGATCAAAGGACTGAAGGTCCAGAGCTGGCAGTGCTGGAGAGAGCGACTGCAACTGGATGGTGGGAGTTAAGGCTTCTGGCCAGAGAGAGGCTGCCAGAGTCTAACTTAAGAGGGAATGTAGTAGTGATGAAGGATCCAGGGGAAACTGTAATGGTTAATCTTTGATGCAAGATATTTCCAATCCATTCACATTGAGGCAGTGAGAGGCCAGCGATTGGAGGGGAGAGAGGGGGAGGAGCTAAGAGAAGAAGGGGCAGAGGAGGAGGAGATGTGCAGGTCCAGATGGCATCAGATATGTTTCTGGTGTGCTGAGAGGTTAGAAATACTGGGATAAAACCTCATCATTGTAATTTGGCATTATGTAACTGGGAGTTTCATATTCATAAATATATTTGATTAACTACTCAAGTTTAAGAGTCTTACTTTTCCCGATACTTGGAAGGAGTGAGTGCTGGGCAGGAGAGAGAGACCTGCTGAGACTTGAAGCAGAGGCCTGGTGGGGCAGAACTATATTTTAATCATTTTCCACTACAAATCTTGACTTTTAGTTTGATGACATCTATAATCACATCTCTGGGTGTGTCTGTGAGGGTGTTTCCAGAATGAAGGAAGGAATGAAGACGCATCCTAAATGTGGGCAGCACTACTTTCTGGACTGGGATCTCAGACTGACTTCAGAGGAGAAAGCGAGCTAAGAGGCAGTATCATTGATTTCTCTGTTTCTTGACTGTGGACGAAACTTGACCAGCTGCTCACACTCCCAACTTCATACTTCTCCACCTTCAAACTGTCATGTGAAACAAATCTCTCCCTCCTCAAGTTACTCTTGTTAGGAATTTTGTCAGAACCCTGGGAAGCAATATAGACCATAGATTATGGCAATGTCAGGTAGAGAGGCAGGTGATGCCCCAGAGGAGAGGACATCATGCAGGAATCATAGAGTGGTATAGGATCCAGATGGGTCTGGGGAAGCTGGGCCTGGTCCATACTGGCAGTGTCCCTATGAAACCCATGCTCTCTGCAGTATGCCTAGAAACCCTGAATCAAAAAGGAATCCTACAGGGCTCTGGCAAAAATTAGTGTGTTCTTCTACAGCCAACCTCACTCCTCCTGGAAGCCCTGAATAGTTTGTTCGAACCTTTCCATATGCCTGCCTGCCCTTCTAGAACTTTCATTTATAGCTATGTGCAAAGGCACCCACCCTAGTATTGCCTGACTACAAATGAAGGCACACTTTCTATGGCTTTGGATCTCTCATGGTACAGCCCATCACAATGACATTTGCTATATCATTTGGTCACAGTACATCCTTGGGGATGGTCAAATAACTTGTATTTCAGATTCTTGCCACTACTGAACTATGTGTTGATGTCCAAAATTCTGTCTCCTTTTCATTTCTCACAACCCTACTTTATAGCTGTCCCTGAGGATGAGTGGACCACCAAATTAGTGTCTGGTCTTAGATAGAGATTTATTTTCCCCAATTTAGACCTGAAGCCTGAATCTTCTTTGGCTTGTGGAAAATTGAAAGTCCTAGTGCTTGTGTGATGATGGAAGCCTGGCCCAGATGCTCAGTAGTCCTTTCTGTGTCTTTTTCGTGATTATTAGTGATGTCTCTGATGGCATCACAACACTCCATGTTTCACACACAGAGTGGAGAGAGACAAGGGTGTGATTTTTGTTAATGGATTATCGTATTTAATTTGCATATATTTATAATTATTTTATTCATAAGAAGATCATCGCTCCAACTAAATGGCACAAGATTTCTTTCTAAGGGAGGCTTGAGCAATTTGCAGAGACGTCTGGGAAAGTGGTGTAATTAGCAAGCCACTCTAACGCTAATGAGACCTGGGTAGGTGGGAGCTCTTCCCTGTATTATCAACATACCTCTGTGTCCTGGATGGGTTTGCAGATCGTGGGCTTCTAGTGGGGAGGAAATGGCTCCCTAGGGGCTGGCGTATTTGTTCATGCAATTTAGGAGCCTTGAGGAGGCAGGAGAAGTGGCGGTGTGTGTGTGTGTGTGTGTGTGTGTGTGTGTGTGTTCCCTTCTCAGGATCTACATTTATGATTCTAAGAAGCTGAGAGTTTGATATTTTGGTAGGCATCACTGTCTATGCAAAAATCCAACTTTTGCAAGTTGGACAGATGTGGGAACAGCACCTAGCAGACAGGGGGTGGAGAAATCATCATAACAGGTCATGTATGTGAAGTAATAAAGGCACAGGAATCCTTTTTTTTCTTTTTGTATTAGATATTTTCTTTATTTACATTTCAAATGCTATTCCCTTTCCTGGTTTCCCCTCCTAAAATACCCTATCCCATCTCCCCCCGTCCCCCGCTCACCAACCCACCCACTCCTGCTTCCCTTCCCCTATACTGAGGAACCGAACCTTCACAAGACCAATGGCCTCTCCTCTCACTGATGTGCAACAAGGCCATCTTCTGCTACATATTTGGCTAGAGCCATGGGTCCCTCCGTATGTACTCTTTGGTTGGTGATTTAGTCCCTGGGAGCTCCGGGGGTACTGGTTGGTTCATATTGTTGTTCCTCCTATGGGACTGCAAACCCCTTCAGCTCCTTGGGTCCTTTCTCTAGCTCTTCCATTGGGGACCCTGTGCTCAATCCAATGGTTGGCTGAGAGCATCCACCTCTGTATTTTTCAGGCACTGGTAGAGCCTCTCAGGAGACAGCTATATCAGGCTCCTGACAGCAAGCACTTGTTGGCATCCACAGTAGTGACTGGGTTTTTAAACTACTTCTGACCCAACAGGCAGGGGAGTTTCAGTACCATGAACAGCAACCCCATTGCCTTAGGAGGCAAATGAATTGCTGAGATAGTAATGGATACTCGGTATTCTGTACGCAATTTAAAAAAGAACCCCATAAAGTCTCACCAACATACAGCCCGAATGTGAGCTAAACAAAGACGACACCAATGAACCTGCCAAACTAGATTGGGAGAAGCCCACAAGGCCTAAACTGTACACAAAGAACTCCAGGCAACTGAGGAAAGCCGGGAGGAGAGGCAGTGTTCCCAGGGGAAAGCACACCAATTGGTTGTCCAGTGCCAAAGGGTCAGCTCTGAAAACATACATACAAGTAACATAATGCAGACTCAACAGGTTATATTTAGGAATATATGGGTATATACATATATACATAGAATAGCAATTAACTAAAACAGAGGCTATGAATTGGAAGGAGAGCAGGTATGGGTATAAGGAAAGAGGGGAGAGGTAGAAATGTTATAATTGAATTATGATATCAAAACATGAAAGGCAAAATAAAAATAAATGAAAGAGAGAGAAAGAGAGAGAGGGCGAGAGGGAGGGAGGAATGGGGAGGAGAGAGAGAGAGAGAGACAGAGAGAGAGAGAGAGAGAGAGAGAGAGAGAGAGAGAGAGAGAGAGAGAGAGAGAATCGGGCAAAGCTAGAAGGGAGTTGCTAGGTGGAAGCTGTGTCAGCCAGAAACACAGCAGGAAAGAGAATGTGGCCTCAGAGAGACAGCCATGGATTAATGACAGGGTTCAGAGACCCACTGAGCCAGAGAATCATTCTCATATGTAGAAACTGTACCAAGCCTTTCACATCTGTGGACCCAAGAAGACAGAAAGGACAACACCTAGGATCTCAACTGAGAACAAAGGTGCTTCCCCGATAGGGTCACAGCCACAGGTTCATTGCAGGATCACAGGCAGGCAGCAAGGGCCAGGGGCACAACTTGTGACCTCTTTTCTCCCTCCCTCTTACCTCTTGCCAATGTGAAACACTGTAATTAACCTGTTATGGAAGGCGGGGTTGTCTCTCAGTTCTGTCCTACTAAAGAACATAATTCAGTCAAGACTGGTGGACAATTTGGAGGAGCAGTCTCATGGTTTATGTGTTGTAGATTTTAGAGTGTGTGTGTGTGTGTGTGTGTGTGTGTGTATGTGTGTGTCTGTATGTGTGTGTGTGTGTGTGTGTGTGTGTGTGTGCTATACGTAGTGGTTGGTCATATTTATAAGATAAACTAATCCACTTCCCTTCATTATGGTAGAGTCAATATTCGTTTTAGGGTATTTCTTTGAATGATCCTCTAAGAAAGCCCACAAAGGGAGGAGAATAAGACTATTCTGCAATGATGTAATGAAATCGAGGTCTTTTGAAGACGTAGACCCTTTGTTAAGCATCCATGTATGAGAGAATCTCCTGGTGCCTTGGTTTCTGATATAGTGGGAATAGTCTGACTGCAGCTTCAAGAATGTTTAAGCACAAAGTGACTTGAGGGACTGGACTGTCAGGAGACACAGCTACCAGGCTGCAGCTTTTCTTGGATAACCATGTTTAACTGCTTGACTACCTGGTATGAAGCCCAAGCAGGGGCCATAGAACAAGGAAGTATTTACTTTCTTACAGAATCCAGTCTGCCATAATGGTAAAGGGGAACTACTGCTTTGGTTTGTACCTGTCAGGTCTAAGGTGACACACACAGAACACTAGTATTTAGGGACACTCCATGGTTAGCTGAGACAGAGGTGACAGGTCCCTAGACCACCATGCCAGCCTTATGGTGACAGAGCTGTGGCTATAGCTCACACTGCTGGATGGCCTCTCTACTGCCTGAGTCTCCGTTTGTGATTTCCAGGTATCCACATGTTAGCTGCGCATGCCCCTCCCCACCTTTCTGAGCTGTATTTCTATGGCTCACTTCCCAATTCATCTCTAAGAATGAGACAGCATCATGAATACTGAGAGCTGCCGAGGTTGCCGTGAGATACTGAGGCCTCGGTGCTTAATAAGGTACCTTAGGGCTTAATAAGGAAGCAGCCTGCTTTGGGAGATGCTTGAGGTGTCTTCGGGCTCTGACTAAGCAAAGAGAATTCCTGGGCTGAGTGGAGAGAATGTAAATCCATGTTCTCAGCTTAGCCCTCCCTCCACACTGGCGGTTTCCTTATGTCTCCTCTTCTTAGCCTGTCAGCCCCATGCTCAGCATCCACAGTCTACAGAATTTAATGGGTTGACTCTGCATTTACTAGGATTTCCCACAGCTTTTTCATCTATCCTGCACTCACATGCACATGATGCACAGCCCCACAAAGTTACTCTTCAGGGCTCTGCCTCATCAGGGAAGGTTAGTTACACTGTCAATCTTACGTTCCTGGAGGAGCCTCATGAAGCAGGAAAGGTGTCTCCTAAACTCACTGAGAGGGAAGACTGACAGGAACCAGAAACCTCCCCTAAGACTAGGCTGCTGGACCCCGGACCCTTCTTGTCCGTCATCAGGCCACCAAAACTCAAAGGTAAAGAAGGACCAATGCACACATTCCTGGAAAGGCTTGATCCAACATTGTAGGGGAGTATGAGGACAGAGAAAAGGGAGGGGGAAATATAGGAGAATGGATGGAGAGAAGAGGACTTATGGGACATACGGCGGGGGGTGGGGGGACTGGGAAAGGGGAAAGCTTTTAGAATGTAAACAAAGAATATAGAAAATAAAAAAAATATATAAACTGCAAAAAAAAAATGTGGGGGGAGCAGCAGGGCATACCTGCTTCTTGCTACCTCAGAAGCCACACCATTATTGAAGACCCAATCCTGAAGACAAATGAGTTAGACATGGAGAATCTGTGAAGCAGACCTATTGAAAGCATTGCTGGCAATAATGACCAGCCTCCTCAGCCTTCTTTCACAGCTGGAATCAGCACTGGGCAGCTCAGTCAGGAGGATTGGAATGGGTGGGCAAGTGAAACATTCAGACCAACCTAGGAATGAAATGCACATTGCTATGCCTTTAAGTGGGGTCTGTTGTCGAGTAAGGACCTTTTGGGGGGTCTGTGAAGACCCAAGAGTGCTGGCTGGTGATGCGGGAATTCTGATCTGGAGAGTCCAAAGTCTAAGCAAATTGAGACAGAAGCCAGGAAGGATTCCTTAAGACCTCAATAATGATCATTTCCTTGTGGAGCTTGAGATGGTCCATGAGCCACTATCACATCCAGCCTTGCAGTATCTACCTCATGGGCAGTCTAGGTGTGGACATTCAAAGACTGTGCTCTCCCACCCAACCTGGGACAGAGATGGCTGTCAAGTATGGCCTCAGTGACATTCCCTGTGCCCTCCCAGCCTTGGAGCCAGCTGATTAGACTTCTGGGTACTCTTCCTTAGACACCTGCCCTTTAGTGAGCATCTCTTCCTGGCTAAGTCTGGAACAGAAGGCTACTCTGACCTTGTGGTCCTTGACAAAGACAGGGCTGGGCTTGCTACCACAGTGCCTGTGTTGCTCTTTTGCTGTGCTCTAATCTTTCTACCTTGAGTGGGGGTGATTTTGTGCCTGCATTCTCTCTTCACATCAGTTTCAACCCTGTTTCTCCTGGAGATGAGGAAGCTTCTCCTCCACCTTGTCCTGTTTTCCTCCTCCTAAGATCACAGACGCTCTGGAAAAAGCATACCTCTTTTTTGCACTCCTTGCCTCAGAGCCAGAACCCATAGTGAGACATGCAATTTAAGAGCCTAGGTTTAGGGATGCCTCACCCTTGGCTCTCCCCCCAGCCCATCATTTCTGAGAAGCAAAGCTAAAACCCCTCATTCCCAGAGTGATTGCTCCTGAGACCTAAAACAGAAAACTTCCCAATCAACTTGTTTGTACTTGGTGGAGATAAAAGTTGTTTGTATTTTGTTCCAATCATCCAATCTTTATTCTTCGCTGATATCTAGTCTAAAACTTGTAATCAAAAACGAAACTGTCAAGCCATAAATGATGAAGCCACCCATGGGGCCAGGCACAGGAGAGGAAGCTGGTTCTGCGACCCTCTGATCAGAATGTAACTTGACAGAATGATGATCCGGCATTTATCCTCAACACTGCCAATCCCCAGGGGACATGGCTGCCTGCCCATCCACTGAAGCAGAAGATGGAAAAATTATAATATGGAAAATTAAAGTTAGGGTTGCTATGCCCTCTGGACCCCAAAGTGATACACTTGAACTCTGCACCTTTGCTTCTTAAGACATCTCTCCAGAGATTTGAAATCATGAACCAGAAATTACCAACTTCAGATCTGTTGAAAAACCTTCGAGGAAGTCATATCAGCCTGCTTTAAGCAGCAGTCCCATGTGATGCAAGAGAACAAAGCAGGTTTTGACAGCCATAAAGAATATGTTGTGTGCTGGTTACTTTTTTGTCAATTTGACACTAGCCAGAGTAATTCAGGTAGAGGGAACCTTAATTGAGATGCTTCCATTAGCTTGCCTTGCCCGTCGGATGGGTGACTCTGTAGGACGTTGCTCACTTTCTTTATTTGTGATTGATGATGGAAGGTCCATCCCACTATGGCTGGTGTCACCCTTTGGTAGGTGACTCTGGGTTATATAAAAGAGCAGGTTGAGTGTGCTGTGAGAGCAAGCCAGTCAGCAGCACGCCGACATGGCCTCAACTTCAGTTTCTGCCTCCACATTCTTGTCCTGATTTCTCTTTGTGATGGTAATTTTAAAATGAAATAAACCTTATCCTCCCCAAAGTTGTTTTTTGTCTTGGTATTTATTATGAAAGAAACTAGAACATGTGACAAATGTCTTAGGAATAGGGATAGTCTGTCAGTGCCACTCTGGACATATTCAGTGGATAAGAAGGGATACTCTCTAAGTCACCTTGACTCTGGCTTCCTCTTCTATTCCTACCCCCTGTTCCCTGATGCTAGGCTACCCTGGGTGTACTGTGGCTCCCATCCTGTCTGCAGCTACAGCTGTTCTGTCATGGCTAAGCACTGCTGAACTGGGCATAGCTTTCTTCTGTTCAAACCCTGTTCTGTGTTTGAATGTTAATCTTAGCCTCCAAAACTTCCTTCATCCTAGTCTTCCCCGGCCCAATGCCAACTTCCCAAAGCTTCTAGATTTGCTCTCCCAGTAGCTCCCTCCTTCCCTGGACTATCCCCAAATATCCAATCCCTGTATCTCAGAGTCTTTCCCAGAGAGATCAGTGACCATACGGCTTGGACAGAACAGTCATTAGAAAGACCTAGAATTCAACCATGAGGCATTTGCCTGTAACAGAAAAAGTAGAGCCTATCTTGACTTAGCTGAGAGACTGAGTGCTGCTGTGAACTTTCCCACACCAATGTTTGCCCACTGGGAAAGCCAGCAGATTCCATTTTATAATGCCAGGGACAGCAAGAGTTAGCAGTGTTTACATGGTGACCCTGTTAAGAAAGGCCTGTAGTCTGTGTTCCTCCAGTCATACATCTTTATCAGTGCCCAGAAGTCCTGCAGTGACATTTTTGAGAATTCTGGAATTTTAGTTTCTTTTAAAAACATGGAAATATTATAAGAACATGCTTTTGTTTTAATCTCAGGGGTGTAAGGATGTGGGGGCTGCTTTGGACTGTCTCTAGGAGCTGACTATGATTTGTCTCATGCTCTAGCAGAAACTGCTTTTGCCAGCCACAGAACATGTCTGCAGTTGTGTAATGTTTGGGATTCTGGGAACTTTTCAGAGGATACATAAATACAAGAGGCCCGAGAGGCAGGGTGGATGGTTGTTGGTCACTTAGGCAGGGCGTTTATGATTTGTTAGGACCATAGTCAAAGAAGAACAAAAGGAAAGAAATTAGAGTCAGGGATTTTTCCTAACTGCTCTATCCCCTCTATCCTTAATTTTCTCCTGTTTAGGGTTAGGGAGTGAGACAGGGCCTGGGAGTGTGGGGTATAAAGGGTGAGACAAGAAGAATTCACAAAGTAGCAAAAGACCAGCTACAAAGTTCTGTGATGCTTTTTTAAAGTTTATTCCACCAACCCAATTGACATTGTGTTTCTGAGGGGCTCCCTCCTCTTTGCTATGACCCCTACCTTGAAGGTGGCTCAACAGATGTGATGTGGGCAGGCTCCTCAGGTAGGAGGCAGACAGGGACTCCAGGGCCAAAAGATAGAAGGATGTTGTCCTCAGAGGGTTTTCCTGAAAGGAAAAGATGAAATGGCCTTGGTTCTGCCACTCTGGAGCATCTGTGAGATGGATGGATGGTTGCCCCACTGGCCACACCCACTTCTAAGGGTACCTGAATATTAGTGATGCTCATCACCCAAGATCTGTCACTTCCTTAGTGCTGTGCTGGGACCCATCCTAAAGAACCTGCCTTCCCTGTTTTCTGTTTAAACAAACCCCTTGATTTATCAAACAGCTTGATGAATGTTCAGATCTAGCCTGGTCAAGTTTAGTCGAAAGACCCCAGAATTGGAATGAATATTTCATCTGAAGAGATTTCAGACATAATAGAGACAGAGAGAAGCCTCCTGGGAGTTTCACTGGCCATCTCATGAGCAGGAGTTTCTGGGAAATGTAGTTGCCACACCAGTGACTCTGAGAACTGCCGGGGCAGGCTTGCCATGGGGCTCCTCTCCAGAAACGCGCACAGCCAGGATGAGGACTGGAGACACATGTAGAGAAGAACCGCCATGGTTTCCTGTCTCTCATTTGCTCCCTCAGAGCCTGCTTGTGATTGCAGAAGCCTTCCCGACTTTCCATAGAGCCTTTTACTCCCCATGCGGTCTAAGGTCCTTTGAGTCTGTCAGAGAGGAACATGTCTATCCTCACATGAAATGCACGTGCAAATGTTAATTTGCAAGTCCCGTGCAGTGAACTTAGAGGATAAAAGAGACATTTTTTTCTTTCCAGCTCACACAAGCCTGTGTTCTCGCCGAAGCCCTTGTCCTTGGTCAAGCTTTGCACACAAGGATGTGGAAAACCTCCCTAAGACCTTCTCCTACCATTACTTGATGAAGTGGCTCTGTCCAGCCCATTCCCCAAGTCCTTCCCCTTGTGAGAGGCAATCACTCTGCCACTGTGGAGAGTCTCATAGTTCTCGTGGTCAGAGGTTTCTCTTCCTGCAGCGCACAGGAAGCCTTCTCTATCACAACGGTATTCTCTTTTTGATCATCCCGATCCTTACACATAAAATCTCTTCTTTTCAGAATCATTTTCTTGGCTGACAATGGCCAGATGGACGGAGCCCAGCTGGGCTACATCAGTGACTCAATGGTATCCAGCTGTGTGGCAGTCCCATCTGCACTGGATTGTTACGGTTTTGTTATAAATTATATAAGCAACTTGGCTACAGTGGATTAAGTAAACTGCTTTAATAGTGGTGTTGGGGAGATGGTTGGGTGGGTGAATTACTTGCCATGCAAATCTGAGGGCCTGGGTTCAGCTCCACAGTGCTGACTTCAAGCCAGACATGGTTCTGTGTCTACCATGCCAGCACCTCCTATGGTAAGATGGGAGAAGAAAATGGAAGAATCCTCAGAAGCTTGCAGGCCAGATTGCCAGGTTTATGCACTCACGAAAACAAATGAAGAAACAGTTCTCTCAGAATTTCTCTCAGATGGTGTGAAAGGTGAGGACCCACCCAGGGTTTTTCTCTGACTTTCACACACGTGCCATAGCATGCACAAGACGAAAAAGCAAGAATGGGGAATGTCTAGATTAAAGAGATAGATCAGCTGGCAAAGGACTTGTTTGCTAACATGAACACCAAGTATAGATCCCTAATATCTGTGTGAAAAAGCGGGCAGGCAGCAGATCTGTCAATCCCAGCACTGGAGAGGTAGAAACAGAAGAATTCCCGGAGTTTGATATTCAGCCAGCCTAGTTGAATAGGCTAGTTTCTGGTTGAGTGAGAGACCCTGTCTGATAAAATAAAGATTGACTCTGACCTATGACCTATGGCATCCAAAATCATGTATAAACACACACACACACACAGAGAGAGAGAGAGAGAGAGAGAGAGAGAGAGAGAGAGAGAGAGAGTGAGAGACGGAGACAGAGACAGAGAGAGACAGAGAGAGAGAGAGAGAGAGAGAGAGAGAGAACCAACCTAGCCCCTAGCGCAATCTAACAAGGCAAGCATGCTATTTAATTATGCCATGTCATATTGTAGACACCAGACCTATCTTGACTGAAATCTACACAGCTTCCTCATTAATGTGTATTTAATGTGCACATTGCTTTATCCCCAAGGCCTATTGATTCAGGATGGTTCAACAAAGCTAACTTCTCTGAACTGCAGCTTGTGACACCAAGAAGGGCCCCTCAGAAGCACTCTAATTGTCTTGAATTCTGGCTGCTTGTCATCTTGTGCTTGGCTTCTCTGGGGAAGAGCAATTTTGATGTTCTGTTCTTTGTGGCTCCTGTAGTTATCACACTGTGAGGAGATTCTCTCAGGGTTGGAACAGAAGACTATTTGAACACGAAAGAGTGGGGATGGTGAACATATTTTCCCAATTTACATTTTCAAAGGGCCTGACTATTGCAGCCCTGGGTAGGCAGCCACAGATTAGGGAAAGGATGGAGAGGGATGACCATAAGGATGCTGTGCTTGCCTGGCATGGGCTGCAGCTCTGGGCCTGGACCAACCTGTGTGCACAACATCCTCTGCCTTTGCCTAGCTGTTCACACACTCCTCATCTTGGGAGATGACAATAGATTTTATGGGGCTAGGAAAGAATCAAAACCCAAAGGGTATAAGAAATACCACTGGACAGGCTGCCCATCTCTGAGACCTGACTCAGGCTCACACTTCTAGGATCTGCTGAGTGCACCCCAACATCACAGCTCTACAAAGGAGTAGTAGGCATGACAGACTCCTGAGGGGTCTGAGGCTGAAGACTTGTGACTTGGCCTCCTGCCCCATCAATTCTCATCTGCCCAGTGCCCTCTTTTGCCCTGGACATATTGACAGTGGAACATTGGAGACAGATCCAATTAACCAAAGTGACAGAATGTGACCTTTGCTAGATTGCTGATCTGGCCCCGATTTGCTCCAGGGAGAAAGGTTTCCTAATTGTTTAAACTTTAAATAGCAAGTAAATAACGTCTTATGTATTTGAAGTCTCACAAATAGAAATATTTTAACATTTTATATATATATATATATATATATATATATATATATATATATATATATATACACAGAGAGAGAGAGAGAGAGAGAGAGAGAGCTCAACTTCTCAACTTGGAGGCAAGTGAGTTCAATTATGTACAGTGACCCTCTGCCTCTGGCTTGATTCTCTTGAGCTGTTTTAAATATTTGTAGATAAGGTAAAAGCAGACAAACTGCCCTAGAGACATTTCTCACTGGTCAGCTTCCAAGGCAGGGTTCAGGTCAAACTACACCTATATGGTCAAGTGTGGGTGTCCATGCCTTGGGATGCTGACAGTTTTATAAAAATCTGACACTCTTCCCATTGACTATTTTGCAGGCAGCAGGCTGCCTACAGAGGTCAGATGCTTATAATTTCCACCCGATTTTCATTCTGAACTCAGCTAGTTCCAGAAGTTAGAGGAGCACAGTATCTTCTACACACAGGGAGAGGGAGTGGCCAGACCTGCTTGCTCACTGACAAGAGGGTCACAGGGGTGGACAGGTCTGGGAGGGGCACATGAGAAGGCTGTGCCAGGGAGAATGCTGTGTGCAGCCAGCAGCTCTGAAGTGGTTTATTGGCTTTAGAGTATGAGTCATCAGTGTTGGAACATCAGAACCCGTGGGTCACAGCCCAAAAGTCCTTCCAAAGCATCCGAGGACCCCCTCACTCATTTGACTAGTTTTCACTCTGCTGTGCGACCTCTCCTGGGCTGTCCTTTCACTGTCCCGAGTGCCCTCCGGGGTTACAGACCTACCTATAATGAAGTTGTCATCTTCTTCTCATTCTCCTCTGCCCAGAGACAACACCTACTGAAGTCATTTGTCCTATGGTCCCTAGAAGTACAGCGGGTATGTATGCCGAGGCTCTGTGCAGCTGACACACGTCAGATTTTTGCCTATAAAATACCTCGATAGCTGTCTCTTGTATTAAGAAGTTGCCTTGTTTGCTGTCCTTGCCTGCCTGACCGTCCCCATTTCCAGCGGGAGTTGGTCTATTGAGGACTCCATGTGAATGCAAAGCAGCAGCCCACACCCCAGCTTCTCTTGCACATGTGCTTTGGTTTTCTAAGGCTGTGCCTGCCTGGTGACCCACCTATGTCCAGCTGTTATCCTGCCCTTTCCTCCTCTAACACACCTTGCTTGCTCCTCTTGGAGAGTCTCTGTTTCTGATTCCTCTGTTTTGTATTTTGGGGTCTTGGGAATCCAATGATGAGGATATCCTCACCATTTCAGAATGTGCAGGTGTCCATGTGGACATGACCGGCCCTTATCTCTTTGATCTCTGTCCTGTGCTACTCTTGTGACTGTGACTGCCTGCCTACAGGCCATGGACCCTAGTTAGATGATCCTGGCTCTTTTTAACATGGTGGTTTCTTCCAACCAGACTCCCCAAGTGTCATTAGGAACAGTGATAGGCTTTTCCTATCTGTCATTCTAGGAAGACCAGGGCTGTGCAGGCTACTGTCTACCTTCCTATTGTAGGGGAAATGTCAGTCTGCCACAGTTTCCTATATAAGAACGAAGTCTCTTTCACAATCACACACTTAATCCCAAAGCATGGTGCTGGGTGTATTTAATACTGCCTACATACACAGGTTGCTCAGCTTCCTTGGCCATAACAGATCCACTCAAACCATCTGGGATGAGCCACACCCACCCAGTCTCCTTCATTACCTTGTGAGATTTACATTGATGAAAAGTGTGCCAGGACAGGTGCCACTGAAGCCTGGCATCCAAGTGCTCATAGCAAAGAGGACCTCAGCACTGGGGATTGGTGACAGCAGTGCTTCTTCAGCTGACCACATGGAGTGAAGCTGTGGTTACAGAATGGCTGCAAGGCAATACTCACTGTGCTTTGGCTCACAGACAAGCATGCGTTGTTTCTGGTGGAACCAAGAGCAACAGATCCAGAGGGTTGAGACTCATCCCTGGCCAATTTATGGGTTGGACTGGTGGTCTTGGATTGAGCCCATGAGCAATACGACAGGCTGCATAGGGGCATGGATTTAAAATGTGTGTGCATGGCATGGGGGTAGGGCCCTGACACCATGATCTGCATGGAGCCCAGTTGGGCCAGCGGCACCCTGCTGTCATTCCTGTATCAGGAATTCCCAGAATTCTGTGCAGGAGAGGAGCAGACTGCTGTAGATCTAGCATAAGGATAATAATAGGAAGAGTCTCAAAAAGCTAAGGGTGGTGTGCAGGGCCAAGTTACTTCGGCTAGTCTGGCATGAAGCCACTCTAGTGTTGCCACAGTACTGTTGGGAGGGGACCTGTATATTGAGTTATAATATGAAGTTTAGGCGGTCACTGGGTCCCCATGCTAGGAGTGTTCTAGTGGGATAAGGGGGTGATCTCCTACAGAAGGGAGGTGCTTCTCTGCTCTAGAGGAGAGGGGGTGTGTGGACCTGTCCTTTACTTCTCCAGGAGAAGCTGTGATGAAAAAAAAAACACAGCAATCCCACCATTCAGGAGCCTGACATATCATCCCATTTGAGTGACCAAGGTCAGATGTCCTCTGAGAAGCATGTAGATGTTAGCTAGTTAGTACCTGTCTTGCTATTCTATGGTTGTGAAGACAGCATGACCAATGTAAAGAAATGTAAAGAAAGCATTTAATCTGGAGATCATGAATCCAGAGGGTTTGAGTTCATGAGTCTCATGGTAGGAAAGATGGCTGCTGACAGGCAGGCATCGTACAGCAGCAGTAGAATGTATACATCCTTATCTGCAAGCATGAGACAGAGAGAGTGCTAACTAGAAGTGCCATGGGCTTTTGAAACCTCAAAGCCCATTCATTCCCAGTGACACACCTTTTCCAATAAGGCCACAGTTTTTAATCATTTCCAAATAGTTCCACCAATGGGGACCAACTACTCAAGCATATAAGCCTATGGGGGCCATTCTCATTCAAACCTCTGTGCCACACCCATCAGAGGAGACAGAGGATTCTGCTGATCTACCATGCAACAGTCTATCAGAAAGATAGGAGAACTGAGTGAAAGCACCCTGTCCACACACTAACTGGGTATTCTTGAAAGTCATTGGTGTCAAACAAAAGAACTGATTGAGCATTCATGGCACAGAGACCAGGGATCATAACGCCTAAATGTACTCTGGGGGCTGGACTAGACTTAGAGACAAACAAAGGTCCATTTGTAGAAAACTGGAACTCCCATGGAGCCTCACTCTCAGTTAATTGTGTTGTATCAATGTAAATCTGGTTTTGGTACATGTATCCCTGTGTGTGAGATGCAAGGATCTAACTCCCATGGGTCACTCTGCCTGGCCACAGGATGGACAGAGTATATCTGGCCAAAGGTTACTATGGGTGAATCCAAGGGTGAGGGGTGTCTGGGAGAGACAGACTCTTGAGCCTGTCTGTGGAGTCATAACAATGGTTTCCCAGCACAGAGCAACTTTGTATAATCTTTGAAAGGCTGAAACAGAACAAAGGACTGAATGAGAGGGATAGCCTCCTGCTGGACACTGTCTGAACTGGAAAATGCCCTTTCCTGGCTCTGGACCCAGGCTATTATCACAGCTCTCTGTGGACATCAGACTATCTACCCATTGCCAGGCTTGGGGCTTGTGAATGTGAGCCCTTGCCTTCTAATCCTCTGCCTGCACAGGCTGATTTGGCTTCTCTAAGGAGGGCTGGGTCACACAGCTCTTAATGTCAAGGGACACGAGGGTGTGCAGGTACTCTCTTCACTACCTTAGGAATTCTGAAACAATTCCACAACCTCAGACATTTTGAATTAACAAATCTTGCATGAGTGATGGACTCAAGGACGGCTGAAGATGGAGCATAGAGTTACAGAGGCGTGGTACTGAGATCTGCAAGAATGAGACATGATAACACACTGATTGTTACTATGAGTAACATAGTAACAATGCAGTTACTATGTTCCACATCACCTAGGGCTCTATCTGGAAACACAGCACTGGCAGCCTTGATGATAGAATTCGGTAGACATTTGTGAGTGGTTTGGCACATTACTGATCAAGTCTCTCGTCGACTTGCTATTGCAACTGTGATGCTCACACCAACCGTAAAGGATTTCTGCTCACAGCCAGTCTAGAAGTGCACTGTTCTCTGATCTGGCAGAGGGTCTGACATTTTTGGATAGAGGAAGCAATTCATATCACATGTGGAAAGTTTTGGGTTAGCTGACTTAAAGATGGTGAGGTGACCCTGGATTATCCCTTGGGCTGGGTGTAATGACAAGAAACATTTGAAGGCAAAAGAAGAAGCAGAGTGATGTAGTACAGGGAGGAGCTGGCCCACCATCACTAATCTGAAGATAGAAAGAGTAATCTGGGCAAAGAACTAAAAAGACAAAGAACAGGCTGTATCCAAGAGCGCAGAAAGGTCTTCTGCCACTTTGATTTTTAGGACAGAGTCCCAGTGGATATCTAACTTCAGAACTGTGAGGTAATGAACTTATGTTCCACCAACAAGTGGCCTTTGCTAGGGGCCCCAAGATACTTAGGCATAGGCTGGTAAGGCCCATGCTCACAGCAGAGTATAGGGTGACACTAGGGGACCTGAAGTTTGGAGTTCTGAGATAATTTTTTATATTCCAAATGCGCATGAGCTGGTATAGTCTCAGCCCGTAACGTAATTAAACATTCTCAAGCTTGAAGGGGAACATAACTTTCCTAAGACGTGAGCCCTCGATTTATTCTGGCTGCTTGATATGAATGTAGCTTTTATGCGTTGTCTGGAACTTCCTGTGTCACCTTGAATAAGATTTGTTTCTGATCTTAGAAGCACTGGATTCTTTATCACTGAATATGAACTGTAGTCATGCCCTGTGTTCATCAGATTGAGGAAGTTCACCTTGTTTTCCTCCATCTAGGGTGTTTGCTGTTAATGGTTGTGAATTTTGGGAATGTTTTTATTACATTGATCTGCCGGATTATAGTTATTGATTGGAATGTTGAGACAGGCTTGCATCCATAGCATAAGCCCTGCGTGTAATAGTGTGATTATTTTTCTTTATCACTGACTTAACATCCCTCCCTGGGAGAACACCTGCTGTTTCCTCTTTGGTGCTCCCCCCTTCCCACAGTTTTGGCATGGGGTGATACTGGCTTCATAAAGGGAACTGGGAAGTTATGCTTTCTTCCAGAAAACAGTTTCTGGAAGAGTCTGACAAAACTGATGTTAATCCTATTTTAAATGTTTACAGAATTCTGCAGGGAAGCCATCTGGGTCTAGAGATTTTATACTGCGGGATTTTAAAATTATGAATTCCATGTCTTGAGTAGCTATGTAGATGATCAAAAGATCTTTTTCATACTGGCTGGGTCATGGTGGTTAGTGCTTTTCAAAGCATCAGCTGATTTCATAGAAGCTGTCAGACTGGTATGAAGAGATGCCTGCAGACTCCTGTTTACTGCAGTTTCGCACCTGTCGGGCCATGTGCCATGCCCTCTGACACTGGTCGTTGTGTCTTTTTTTCTTTTGTCTTTCAGCAGTCTGGACTTGCTGGAGGCTTGTTCATTTCACTGCTGTCTTCAGACAATCCTTTTTTTTTTCTTACTAGCATTTCTCTGCTCTTTTCAAGTCGCCTTATGTGCTTTGGGTTTACTGCGACCTTCTTTTCATCGTTTATTGAGGTCAGAGCTTAGCTGGCTGGTGTGAGAGGTCAACTCAGTCTGATGCTGGCATTCTACGCTACACAGCCCCGCCTTGTCTGCCACCTGCATGGGTTGAATGCCCCATTTTAACCTCCCTGCATCCCATTGTCCTGATGTGACTGCCAACTCCTCCTGAGTAGCACAGAGAGTATGACTTCACTGGAGGTGGCAGAGATGAAGCGGAAGCTGAGAAACACTCATGCTCCTCAGCCCTGCAGGGGACTTCAGTGCTGACTTGTCAACAGAGCCCAGCAAGGCTTTCTTCTGTCTTCCCTATCCCCACCCCCCACCCTGCCCATCTCTAGTAATTCCACAATAGGCTTCCTTATGGCATTTCCATATATACATAAAAGACTTTTTGTCTATATCCACCTTGCTGTCTCCCATTTCTTATCTCCCTTGGCTCTTCTCTCTATCCATAATGGTAGGGCTATTGAGCACACTAGAACATGGCTCAAGTCTAGCCAGTCTGAGGTTCTCTCTTTCCTGTTCCCTAATTGGCCAACAGGATGAATTGGGTGTGTGAAGTAGGTATGCCTTCTAATTGTTCACGGGTCATGTTTGCTTGAAGTCAGGTGTATCAGGCCCTTTTTACTACTGGCTCTGGAAAGCCAGTTCCCACAATGTGTAAATTGGCAGTCTCTGAAGAAACCACATTTTTGCTGAAGCTCTAGACTCCAGACTAGAGCATCAGGACGGATTGTAGAGAGATGGAATGTTACAGACCACGAGCCAAAATCATCTTACTTGCCATTTATCACCAGCCTCTACATTTATATCCTGGTGACAATTAGGTAACACTTTTTGTGTGTTTGTGTGTGTTAAGTGCCTGTGTGTTTGGGAGGTGCCCACTGAGGCCAGAAGAAGGTAACAAATTCCTCAGAGCTGCTGGAATTACAGTCATTTATGAACCACCTGACATGGGTAAAGGGAACCAAACTCAGGTCCTAGAACAGTAAGTACTCTTAACTACTAAACCGTCTCTTCAGACCTCAGGTAAAGCTATTGAAATATATTAGTTTAGTAGACAGCTAGCTCCCATGCATTTCAAAGCTAAGAACTTTGTAAGGTAGAATCTGAAACTTACAGCAGACGTTTTTGTGCTGTTAGAATCTGCCTACCTGCTGTTCCCCAGCTATGCACTTGGCCAACCCACTGATTATTATGTTTTCATTCTAAGGTTATAAAAAGCTCACATAACTGCTGTTATGACTGAGCATGTCATCCACGGCAACCCAACTCTGTGTTCAGGGGCCACAGCCACTCGTAGTGTCTGAATAATCTATTATGTATTAGGATTACAGTAAGAATAATATTTTTGTGTCGATGCCAGATATGACTACACAAGGATAGGTGGACAGGGCCACAAGAAGATATACTGGGACACAAGACTTTGTCCCTACCGATATTGACAAGATTCAGTGGATTGTCACCATCTACTACTGTGGATGCTCCTAATAGAAGGTCCACTTCTGTGCCCAAAGCCGTTAACATCTTTTTGACAGTAGCTTGACCTTCATTCCACTGTGCACCAGGACCTGGAAATATCAACTCTCCATCTACTATTGGTGACAAGCAGTGAGGAAGAGAAGCACTGAGCTGGGCTCCCACTGCCTCCCTCACTACTCTGCCCAGACTGAGTGTAGGTCTTGCATCCTGGTGACTCTTTTAGGGACACCCATACATGGACATTCAGAATGACTACTCTGGGACAACATATTGTCATACATGTCCACATAATCCATCCCTCTGGACACCCAAGACAACTGTTCCAAAATGTCACCATTGAAAGGAGGATGCATTGATACCCTGTTTCATCTCTATTCTACATTTACAGGACACAGTGATCCTCAAACAGACTATTCTTTCTTCAAGTCACATGATCTCAGGGTATTGTCTATCTCCTTGGGGATACTTCATGACTAAGGATGACATAGAGCTGAAGGTTAAGGTGACCTTAAGGTGTCTAGATGTCATTTGTTCCTGGAACTCTTGGCATGAGATAGAGCCAGATATGGCTGCTAGAACCTACTGGAGGAAGGCTAACTTCCACCTTGAGGCTATTAGGCACAAACATGGGGTTCAATGAATAATTAACTGGATTCTAACACCTGCCAGTGATGGCTTTCCTAAATTAATGTTGATTTGAAACCTAAACAATCTGGTGTCGTTCTTCTACTACTTAAGATGGAGCTCAAAGATCAGAACTGTAGATCTTGTGGGAAGTAGCAGAGGAAAGGAAAATTTTGGAGCACTCTAATTATGTTATGTATGTGTGCATGCATGCGAGTGTGTGTGTGTGTGTGTGTACATGCATCACATTGATATATACATGAATGTGAATATGTATAACTACGTGAACCTATGTAAGCATGTAGCAGAGACCTAGACATCTTGCTGCATCCTGTACTACAGTACATAACCAGGAGTGCTGCTGGTCAAGTTTCCCCTACCTTTTCAAAAAGGTGTTAAAGAAACATGTTTTTGATACTATTGCTCCATTGGGTTCAGGGTAAGGTCTGTTCATAAAAGTTTGGCAAATGATCATCAGTTATGACCTTTGATTTGGATCTCACAGGAATCTCTGAAGTTGATTAGATTCCAGTAAGCAGGTGAATGCTCAGATATTTTTATTGGGGATGCTCTATACCCCTTACCTGGAAGACCTGGTCACCTCCATTCCCAGGAAAATCCCTGCCTGCATGTTTAGAAAGCTCATGTTCATAAGCATGCTCTGCATTGGATTCTCTAGTAGAAATTCATTAAGTAATTATTCTAGATGTAATAAAGTGAGAGAAAAAAGGAGAGAGGGAGATGGACTTATTTCATTAAAGCATGACACTGGTTCTATTTCAAAAACCTCTCCTGGAACTGGGGAATAAAAGAGTCATAGAAAAGAGCCCAAGAATCCTGACCCTTTGAAATTAATGGGACAATCAAAGCCAATCCGCTTCTAATTAGGCTAATTATCTGTAGCATGATATGCAACCTTAGGTCAAATATGATTGTCCTGCATTTGGGAAAGTCTTGCCAATCCCAGCCAGTGATACCTATGGTGGATGTGCTAGGCGGTCTCCCACTTTGGGACAATTGTGAATGAAGTAGTTACACAAAGCTGACTGCTTAAATTATCCATGTAATTGGCAACTAATGATGGCCAGGCCGAGTGCAAGCATAGGGGTGTCCTCCCTTGGCCCTGTGTGGATTGTGTCCATGGGCTGAATGTCAGTCAGAGGGCAGGGAGCCAATACTGAGCAAATGGTGAAATGGCCAGGCTTTGTCAGAACGTCAAGTGATTTGGAGGTTTCCTGTCCACTCATTCTTCATTCAGAACCAACTCTCAGGCAGCACCAGGTGCCAGGAAGGAAGGCCGTGACTCTGGTGAAGCTGAAGTCCCAGTCTCCCATTCTCCCATCGATGCCCTGGAAAGTTCTCCAGCAACATCCCTATGCTCCTCCACCATTTCCATTTCTGCCGAACCAGACATTTTATTTGGTAACTACAATTTATGACTACACTACTCAGCTCCACCAGCTTCAGGAGAAGAGACAAAAGAATAGTGGAAAACTCTTAAGTTGGGGGATAGCTTATGGAGGCCATGTCACCATGAAGATCTGTCCCTGCAGATTTCTGGGACAGAAGACCCTAATTCTTGTGGATTGTCACTGCTCTGAACATGACCTGCATTGCTGCTCTGTGTCTATGATGCTCCATGGGTCATCTTTAACACCTTAACCACATTAATTTCTGGCCTTGGGCATTTGTGTTCATCTTTCCACCATTTCCTGTGCCTGCATTGCTTCTAGTCCTCAGTTCTGTCTGCAACCATGTCCCTTGGGCCCTATGACTGTACTGCCCCCATCCTTAGCCTTATCTATGGTCTATTCCACCAGGCCCTACATGTACTCTTATACCCCTGTTTTAAGATTTTTGTGGGACTTTTATTTGGTTGTTGCAGCACATGGACTGAGGGTTTAAAGGAACACAAAATCATCTTTTCATAGTTCTTGAGGACCAAAGGCCAGGGCAGTTACCTGGGGCTAGACTTGAGATGACTTCATGAGCAAGGTTCACAAGACTCTTGGAGACAAAACATGTCTGGCCTCTTCCAACAAATATGGTTGCATCATATTGTTCTTACCTTCATGGTCACCTGCCTTAGTCCCACCTTGGTGGTGTCAGATTTCCACACCTCCTTTTTATAAGGACACCTATGAGCTAAGGCCTGCCTAGCTACTCCAGGCTTCTTTCTCCAAAACCCACCATTTAATCATTTTGCCATATGAAATAGCATAAGCTCTGGAGATTAGAACCTGGTACCTTGGGGGACATTGTTCAGATGACTACACAGACCTACCTGGATTCCCAACTGTAGACTTCTTCTCTTTTTCTTCCTCCTCCTTTTTCTCTTCCTCTTCGCTCTCATTTTGCCTCCCCTTCTCTACTTTTATTGCCTTCCTTGTCCCTCTTCCTGTAATGCTCTTGGCAATTCCATATGTTCAGAAACTTGTCAATTTCTCCTTGATTAAAGAAACAAGGACAAGGGAAAACTCCCAACACTCTACAGAAATGGCTTCCATTGTGGTGACAGAAGAGGGGATGAGAAACATTCATTCAAGAACTGTAACCGCATGCTTAAGTGAAAGCAAGAATGATATGTCTCCCTATGTTTGGATACAAATGTCACAGAACTTTTCTGACAGTGGCCTCACACTCCTCCCCGCTATAACTCAAATTCTCATACCACTGAATATGAGGTACATCAACAGAAGTCACTTGAAATAGCAAATCTTCGCCTGTTACCATTCTGGCAGAAGTCAAGGTCAAGGAGTTTGCAGGGTTCGTTTCATTAGGTCCCTCTGATGGGCTTGCTGGAGACAATTGGTTTCTTGCTGTGTCTTTTCATTTAACCTTTGTTAGATAATGGGCAGAAATGATTCAGTAGACAAAATAGGTCAGTTAAATACTTAAGGCCAGGCAGGGCAGCAGCAGATAGCCAGCAGAGCCAGGTGGCTGGTAGGATGTGCCTGAAGTATCTCAGGGGCCCTGCCAACTTCAGAGAATCCAGTGTTGGTGTAGTGGGTGGGGCCCAGGGAGAATGAAAGCTAAGTGCACAGACTTGTTGGCATATTCAAGCTCTTGGCAGGACACAAGTAACATGGAGATTTAGAGGCTTCTGAGACTGCCATGCCCCCACTCAGGTGCTGGGGTTGAGGGCCATGGATCGATGTCAGTGGTAGTAAAGACACCTGTAAGGTCTAGATTTGGAGGGAATCCCCCCAATAAGACCTGGCTTTTCTCCTGGACCGGGAAGAAAGGCAACTAGTTTGCCAGGGTTTTATGAAGTGGACATCTACAGGAGCAGTGTCTCTGGGTTTCTGAGAACCCTGTAGCCTCATTATTATTACACTCATCTTTATCTTCATCTTCTCTGCTTCATCCCCATTTCCACTTTCTAGCCCACCTAGCCATAGGGCCTTGTAGAAACCTCTTTCTTTCCTGGGATTCCAAGGTGGTCCCAGACTTTCTAAGGAATCCTTTTATAAACTGTCAAGAGTTCCTGCTATCACCTGTTACACCACCTGCCAGAGGCTGAGGAGGGTCCAAACAGTCCTGGAGGAATGCTTCAACCTCAAGTAAACTAGGGAAAGCTGAAAGCAGCTTTCAGAAAGCGACCTTATTCAGCCAAAAGTAAAATGAAAATGGAGCAATAATCTAACTTAGGCACATCACAGGTGTGCTTGCAAGATTTCCCTATGAACACAGAAACCTTCATCCGGCCTCTACCCTTCACCTCTGTCCTCTGCCTCTTAGAAGTTTGGGGGGTAGACTAAGATGTCTAGGACAAGGTAAGGATCACATGGTCCCAGGGTCAGAGTTAAGGAGGATGTCTGGGATTCTCTTCCAGCCCAGATGTTTATCTAAGCTCTGGCTTCCACCATTAGCACACTGGGCAGTGGACTCCTTTACCCATGAGCTGTGATGGTCCGTATCTTGTGGTGTTTTTCCATGTGTTAGTGGAATTGGTGGGGCACTCTGTACTATGATAGACTCCTCACTTCCTGGGATTCTCCTTCCTTCTGAAGATGCCCATCAGTTCAAACCATGAACACAAGATGGCTCAGAAGCAGCCTGTACTAGTAAGGATCACTAATTCTCTTCCATTTCAGTATGTGCAGATGGAGAGGCAATATTCATGAAATCTCACACACATTTTCACTCAGCCTTGATGCATGTAGATCATGGCCCTGACATGCTGCACTATGTGCAAAAGTAATTTGATAAAATTGACTTAAATATTCAAAATGGCAGAATTCAGAAATTCAAAATTACTTAAAGAGTTTCAATAATTTTGTATTCCTTAATTATAATGTATTTTCTTTCATCATTGATATGACTAACTTAGAAGAATGAGTGTTAATTAACATACTTGTTCTTAATATGGATTTCATATTTTAATTTTTATTAAAAATTTATTTTCTACAATGGTCATTACATTTTATTTTTAATTCTATGTACGGTGCTTCTAAAGTACAAGTCCTAAAATATGGAAGTTCTTATTTTAATGTGTGTGTGTGTGTGTGTGTGTGTGTGTGTGTGTCTGTACCATAGCACATGAATGGAAGTCAGAGGATAACTTGTAGTGTGTGTGTGTGTATACATGTGTGTATGTGTGTGTATATGTGTGTGTGTGTGTGTGTGGGCACATGAGGTCAGTATCTATGGAAGCTGGAATAGGGTGTTGAATCTCATAAACCCGATTATAAGCTACTAAAAATGAGAGGTGGGAACTGAACTAGGGTTCTTGGAGTCAAAGAAAGACACTACCTCAGAGTAAAGGGATGGAAAACAATTTTCCAAGCAAATGGTCCCAAGAAACAAGCTGGAATAGCTGTTTTAATATTGAATAAAAGCAACTTTTAACCAAAAGTTATCAAAAAAGGATAATGAAGGACACTTCATACACATCAAAGAAAAAAATTTACCAAGAAGAACTCTCATTTCTAAATATATATGCTCCAAATGCAAGGGCAGCCACATTCATAAAAGAAGCTCTTTGTAGCTCAAAGTACACATTGTACCTCACACAATAATAGTAGGAGACTTCAACACCCCACTATCATCAATGGACAGATCATGGAAACACAAACTAAACAGAGACACATTGAAACTAACGTAAGTTAAGGAACAAATGGATTTAACAGATATGTAGACAAAATTTAATCCTAAAACAAGAATATACCTTCTTTGAAGCACTTTATGGTACCTTCTCCAAAACTGACTGTATAATCAGTCATAAAACAGGCCTCAACAGATACAAGAAGATTGAAATAATCCCATGCATCCTATCAGATCACCATGGACTAAGGCTGTTCTTCAATAGCAACAAAAAAACAACAGAAAGCCACATATACAGGAAAACTGAACAATGCCCTACTCAATGATACCTTGGTCAAGAAAGAAATAAAAAACGAAATTAAAGACTTTTTGGAATTTAATGAAAACGAAGACACAACATACGCAAACTTATGGGACACAATGAAAGCAGTGTTAAAAGAAAAACTCAGCTCTGAGTGCCTCCAAAAAGAAACTGGAGAGAGCATACCCTAGAAGTTTGACAGCACACCTGAAAGCTCTAGAACAAAAAGAAGCAAATATGCCCAAGAGGAGTAGACAGCAGGAAATCATCAAATTCAGGGCTGAAATCAACCAAGTAGAAACAAAAAGAACTATACAAAGAGTCAACAAAACCAGTTCTTTGAGAAAATCAACAAGATAGATAAACCCTTAGCCAGACTAACTAGAGGGCACAGAGACAGTATCCAAATTAACAAAATCAGAAATGAAAAGGGAGACATAACAACAGAAACTAAGGAAATGCAAAAAAAATAAATAAATAAATAAAAAGAAAGAAAAAAACCATCAGATCCCACGACAAAAGACTATATTCAACAAAACTGGAAAATCTGGATGAAATGGACAATTTTCTAGACAGATACCAAATACCAAAGTTAAATCAGGATCAGATAAACCATCTAAACAGTCCTATAGCTCCCAATGAAATAGAAGCAGTCATTAAAAGTCTCTCAACCAAAAAAAAAAAAAAAAAAAAAAAAAAAAAAAAAAAAAAAAAAAAAAAAGCCCAGGACCAGATGGTTTTAGTGCAAAATTCTATCAGATCTCCAAAGACTCTTCAAACTATTCCACAAAATAGAAACAGAAGGAATACTACCCAATCCATTCTATGAAGTCACAGTTATGCTAAATATTCTCCCTTGGAGATGGACCGGTTTCTGTCTAACCAGGTACTTTTCACAATTTCTGTTAGGCATGAGGAAGGGCACATTGCCTTAGTGATTTATTGGCTTGTGCTCTATCCCTGAGTGCTTTGGAGACCCTGTGGTCTCTGGCTGTCCCAGTTGATCAGAACAAGGCCATCTGTGTTTAGTGATTGACTGTTTCTTTGTTCCCACAGAAAACTGGTGGCTTGCAGGACAGAGTCTGCATTCAGCTTTGTAGACATACAGTGGACAGAACATAGAGTGCAACCTCACTCTCATTTATACTTGGGAGGGAGCTCTTTTTTTTAAAGGATTTTTTATTAGATATTTTCTTTATTTACATTTCAAATGTTATTCCCTTTCCTTGTTTCCTCTCCAAAAACCCCCTATCTAATCCCCCTCTGCTCACTATCCCACCCACTCTCACTTCCCTGTCTTGGCATTCCCCTACACTGGGTGTCGAGCCTTCACAAGACCAAGGGCCTCTCCTCTCATTGATGTCTGACAAGGCCAGCCTATGCTACATATGTAGCTGGAGCCATGTATATTCTTTGGTTGGTGTTTTAGACCTTGGGAGTTCTTGGGGATACTGATTGGTTCATACTGTTGTTCCTCCTATGGGGTTGCAAACCCCTTCAGCTCCTTGGGTCCTTTTTGTAGCTTGGGAGGGAGTTCTTATTTTAGGGTCTTTTTGTGGTTGGTCTTTCCCCAAAACACCAGCCAGTCATATAGCGAGACATGTATTTTCTTAGTAGTTTGGGAAGATTTGGAACTAGTGGAAGCAATACCCCATCTGTGGATAGGAACCCTAATCTGTATAAATCCAGTAGATGTGTGTTCCCTCTGTGACAGATACTGAACAGTTGTCACAGAAATGACCAAATTCACAGCATGAAGCTCTGCACAAGATGACAAAATGACCAGATGAATGGGGGAAAAAGCCCTAAAGATGAGAGGGGAAAAGGAGATTTTGTTAAATTTCAAAACAGGACTTCAGAGGAGTTTTCAAGGGTGACTGTCCTTGGCTCCAGCCGAGGAGATGGATCATCTGAGTTTACATGTATATCTGCAGAGCTGTGAAGGAGGCTCGGCAGATGGACAGTGTTGCTGCAGATGAGATAGTAGGACGTCACCAAGTGTGCTCCTGTCTCCCCTGAGTCCTCACATATAGTTCCCATCTTTCTGCATGTGGTGAGGCGGGTGATCAACCTTCTCTGGGAGCCAGAACAGAGTGGTAGCCACAAACAAACAATCTAGAGAAGCATTTGGGATCCTCCTGGGCTGGAAGGAGTGTGTAAGTATGCTCCATGCCTGCTTGTGCAGAAAGGCTGAAGGAAAGACATCGCCTGCTATGGGCTTGAGGCTTGACAAAGAACTCCTAAGCTCCCGGAAGATGGCTTCTGTACAAAAACACAACAGGCTGATAGAGAAGGCCATCTCTGCTTCCTCTGACTGCCAGTCGCACTCTCTTTTCCCAGCCCACCCTTGCCCACTGAGATCCTCCGCCATGCTTCCTATATTCAGCCTCACCAAAAGGGAGTCAGCAGTAGAACATGACAGCAAAGAGACTTGGAAGATGACATTTGTGTCATTTTGATCCTTCTGCATGGGATGCAGGGGAGTCATTCAGAGGGATGCATCTGACCCTTCATGCTTTCTAGTAATGACAGGCACCCGAAGGAGGTCACCCCATCTGCCAAGGGTGACAGGATACGGGGTTGGGCATTCTGAGGAACCACGATCCTGTCTACATTTTCTTTAATTCTGTTTGATTTGTGCCATTTCTTGGGTAACCGAGCTTACTCAGGAGTGTAATGATGGCATTCATATTTGTGCATTGTAAATATTATAACTTTAGGAGTGGATGCATAAAATATGAGAAATGCATTTACAGTGGGGCTTGTGCAATCGCATTATGGGTTCCATCTAGGGAAATAGGTTTAAGCATTATCATCATGAATAAAGGAATTTCATTTCTCCTTATTTACAGTACACAGTTCATTGAGCTTTTTAAGACAGAGAGAAATAAAAAGGATCCATGTTGAAAATGTGGAAGGAATTCAAATCTGTTTACTTCTAGAAATGTTTCTTGGACAAAAAGAAAAAAAAAGCTATTGAATTGTCTGAAGATGCCAGTAAAAGAGCATGCGGGTTATTTAAATCAGGGCTGAATAGACAAGGAGCTGGTCATTCTGCTTCTTCCCAGTGGGATCAGCTCCTAGGCTGTGGTTGAACATATTCTGTGACTAAGCTCATTTCATTGATCGTGTGAATGTGAAGGCCACTCTCTGAAGCAGGCAGGGTGACCCAGGCCTGTGTACACCCCAGATACTGTCTCTGTTTGGCCATGATTGATGTGAGGATTCTATCAAGAAAAAAGGTGCTTCAGGAGACAAGCAGATACATAGCAATGGAAACCCCAGGGAGATGATGCAAGGTCCCTTCAGCATGACTGACAGCTACTGCTAATGGGCCCTGTTCCTTTAGCAATTCCTTCCAGTGTCACATGCAAGGAATGTGTTTCCAAAGAGTTAACACAAAAGAAAAGGAAAGGGAAAAAAAGGAAAGGAAAGGAAAGGAAAGGAAAGGAAAGGAAAGGAAAGGAAAGGAAAGGAAAGGAAAGGAAAGACACATACATCCAGACAGTCTGGGCTCATTACCTCTGGGCCAACAAGCCAATAGAAATGGGGTCCTAAAATCTTGGTGACTCTAAGTTCTTGGAGAAAAGACAAACAACACCCTGAGATAACTAAGACTCCCATTACTGACTCTGCTGCACCACTTGGCAGCCGATCCACATGATGTCGGGTACCGCCTCAGAGTGTAGCTCTGTGTTAGGGAGCCTCCAGTGGCCCAAGCGATGCCAGGCTGTGGTCCCATCTCTGCTGTCAGATTCCATTTATGCTCCTTTCTACTTACTGGTCCTCATGTTTTTGCAGGGCAGGAAGCACTTAGCTGGAGGGCTTCAGTCATAACATTACGGTTTATGTCCCTCATGCAATTCCTCTGGTGAGGAGAAACACGGCCTTTTCATTTTATGACACCTAAATGCATTTTCTTAACGGCTTATTTTCTTGAGCATCTTAATAATTCTTCTGATGATGCTCACACACCCCTTGGTGATACAGAAATTACAGCAGGAGGAACACAAGCCCGGCCATCCTTCTTTCCCCCATTTTGGTTGATACCAGAAGCTTCAATTCTAAAAGGAAGAGAGCAAATATTTTCCAGTTAGGAATCCATCAAGGAATTTCAGAGAGCATCAGCAGGTAATTGGCTCCTGAAGCTCTCGTGGTACACGCGGGAACTGGCCCCAGAGCTCTCCGATAGACCTGAGCCGCTTCGTGGCTTGCTTTCTATATGAGGCTTAGGAGGACTCAGACTGAACAAAAGTAGTTTTACTTAAAAGCAAACCTTCAAGGCAGAGCCTCCTTCAGCCATTGGGGTATAGTCCTTGGATGATTAGCCCAGTGGCCTGCCATGTCTGGGGCATCAATACCCACTTAGTGAACAGGATGGATTTGGGCTGCTTTGTCCTGAATACGACTCACTCTTGAAGGGCAGCAACTCTGTCTGGCATATGTTAGTCATACAATGGTGCATTGACTCTCAGTGATAATCCCTGTATCTCTCTCAGCTCCCTCGTCACAAGGGTCACGGGGGTCACAGGTCAGAGTCCAGTATCCCTACTCAATCCCTATGTAACAGTGAGTGTAGAAGACTTGGGGTGGGGGAGCTGATACTAGGATATAGAGAGGAGCCAGAGTTCTACTGTTAGCAACCTCCTTTAGTGTACCTCCTCTGACCTTCTAGACCAATCATATTGACCATACATCTTCCTCTTGCTAGGGCCTCATGGCTACAGTGTGCACTGACCAATGTCTCACAGGAGACTCTCAAGGCATGGCTCCAAAAAGATCATCACCATTCAAAGGGGTTTCACATGACGTGCTTAAAGCAGATACATTCTTTGGGTCCTTGTTGCTCTACTCCCCAGGACAGTCCATTCATGTTCTGAGAACCAGTCTTAACTTTCTTGAGTTGTTACGAAGCAAAAAGTTAATGTGGGCCTGGTATTCAAGGGTGCATAGGGGCTCCCTGGTGCCTCAGTACTCCCATCAGTCAATGGAGATGCTGTTATCTGTACCAGGTCTGCAAGTATAACACCAGAGATGTTTCAGAGTCCAGAACCTGGTCCGAGTTGGGGTTGTGGCACTGTAAGGGTCACCTAGCACCTTAGTCGCAGTCAGCACTGACCTTACTCTGGATTTGGCTGGGTTCTGTATTATGTATACTGAAACTGAAGGAGAGTGTAGGCTGATCCTGCCTCAGTGAAAAACCTTCTAGATCCTCTAGACCCACACTGCTCAAACCACACCCTAGGGACAGAAGACCAGATCATAGCCCTCTCCACCTCTAGTGGCAGACACCTCAGTTAGAATCAAGGTTCAAAGGCAGATTTTTAAGGGATTAGGAATGAAAGGGGACATCAGCAAACAGATTACTCTTAATGTGTCTTATAGGAGAACAGGCATGGATCTCAGACTCACTGGTTTCTAACTCATGACCAATAGGCTGCTTGACCTGGCCCCTTGGGACTTTTCCTATGTGCAAAACCTTTGCTCTGTTTCCATGTCACAACAAACTACCACACTTTGTAAAGTTTGTGTTTGCATGTGATTGTATATTCAGGCTTAAAATAAATCTTACTCTATTTAACATGCATGTGTTCCTCAAGTGGACAGATTGGGAACCCCAGCAGAGCGTGCTTCATAACCAGTGTTTGTAGGCTTTACCTACAGGGAGTTTGACTTGGCATTGGATTGAAGATATTACATTTTCCTGATAAGGGGATACTCATCACAATGAAAGATAAGGCCAAAAGCTATGATTTTTTTATCCTTGTATGTAGGTCATAGTAGAATGATTTATTTACTCATTCCAAAAATATCTGATCAAGAACTGAGGTGTTTAGCATATGCAGAGCCCTAGAATCAATCCTTTGCACCAAGTGGGAGGCGGTAAAAAAAAGGGGGGGGGGGGCTAATGAGAAACAAAGCCTGCTGTTAGGAAACCCTTCCCACACTCTTGAGGGGAGAGCAGTCAGAATACCCAAGTACACATTTCTAGCCAGCCTGTATCACCTTGCTTAGTGTAGTCTTATACCACTGTTTCCTGCTAAGCTGGAGAGAAATCGCCAGAAACACAGGAATAATGTATCACTTAGGTTACTAGAATCAGTGTGTGTGTGTGTGTGTGTGTGTGTGTGTGTGTACATACTCTTGGGTGGAGTATGTGTGCTTTGCCTATGCATGCATGTCCACCATACACCTATGTGCCTCAGCACTGGTTTATTTTATTTCCAGTTCCCAATGCCTCCCACCTTATCTGTTTCACAGTCTTCTCTTGAACTCTCTGCCTCTCATCTCAGCCTGTGACCCTATGAGAGCACAAGTTTACAGCTATTACAAGGATAGCCGTTTATTCTGGAAATGAAGGCAGAATTATCCAGCATGCCTCTGCCATTGTACTCACTCCTATCTCCAGTAATAGTCTCCTTCATTTTAAGCTCTATTAACCCTTTCAGTTGAGAACCATTACTCTGAAGCTCTTCAGTCCCACAATCCTTTGCTCTGACTCCACTTCTTCCATGAGGCCTTCCCTGATCTTCCTGACCCCAGGCCTCCCCAGAATCCCTTTACTTCTACATATCTGTCACATGTACACTGTGTGATGCTCCAGTGCGCTATGTGTGTCATGAAGCTATAATGGTGGCAGATGCTATTTTCGGTGGTCTAACAGCCTCAACCTTGCTGGACATCTGAGCTTTGTTGAATGGATAGATGCATATGTGGTGGACTTCACACATCTGGATTTCCGTTCTGCATATGGGCTGCTCTAAATCTCTGAGAAGCTTCCAGCAGTCTTATCATACCCACGTAAGATGTTTACCTCTGTATCTTCCTGTGATACACAGGCCCCTGTAATTCCTCCCTTGAATAAGCTGTGCTAGCCCGTGTCACCTGCCTCATGTTTTCATGATTCCTGGCCTGAAATATGGATCCTGAGAAACTAGGCCTAGCTTTTTTTCCCTGGGAGAGCCCCACTAACTTGATGGATTTTATACATGGCCCTGCTAAGAAATGCCTCCAGGGGGCTGGGGAGATGGATCAGTGGTTAAGAGCACTGACTGCTCTTCCAGAGGTCCTGAGTTCTAATTTCCAGCAACTACATGGTGGCTCACAACCATCTGTAATGGGATCCGGTGCCCTCTTCTGGTAATGTCTGAAGACAGCCATAGTGTACTCATGTACATAAAACAAACAAACCTAAAAGAAAAAAGAAATGCTTTCAGATGAGGGTGGGGTGTCTCCAATAGAGACAGAAAACAGGTCCTAGTCATGCTAGAACAGAGACAGGCACATCACACAGCATGGGGGCAGACATTTCCACAAATGCCATCATTTCTTCAAAGACCTCCCTGCGATACTCCCCTAACACACAAAATCAGCAGCATTGCTGATGTTGAAGTGAGGAGATTAGTTGTGGCTGTGGGCTTTCTGGGTCAGGTACCTATAAGTTGCTACCCTTTTACCAATGGGATTCAGGGGTGTGAGATTTTTTTAAAAGGGTGTCAAAAATGGGTTCTCAAGTATGGGATCCTCATGATAGGAGCTGCTTGCTGCTTCTCTGAGTCCTGGATGGAATACTGAACTCTTGCTTGAGACGCAAGAGAGGATGGTAGTGATCACCATGAATGGAATAAGCACTGGCAAGGTGGGTAGCCAGGGAAGGCGTGGCCCTGGGCTCCCCCATTTTCTCACTTAGAGTCTTTGTCACCTTCCCATTTAGGTGAACAGAGTTGGGGCCCAAAGTATCTCTTTTTGTCCTTCTTCCTTCTACTAGTTACTTTTGTGTCCTTGTAACCAAATGCCTCACAGAAAACTCTTAAGGGAGGATTATTTGGGCCCACAGTTTCCAAGCAATCTCAGGCTATTGAGCTGGAGACAGAAGAGTGGTGTGGCTCATCTGTGACTGAAGTAACTGTTCATATCATGCTGGACCACAAAGCAGAGAGACCAGAAGGGAAACAAGGATGGTCACCTGCAAAGCCTGTCCTTGGTGGCCTACTTCTACCAGTCAGGATCCATCTTTTAAGGCTCTACAACCCTTCAAAAGAACCCCCATGGCTAAAGATAGAGAGCTTAAAACATGAACCCATGAGTGGCAGTTCAGTTTCAAATAATAAGACTGTAGCATTAGTAGCTTATGCTGAGTCATTTATGAACAAAAAGAAAATGATTCTTACAGTTCTAGAGACCAGGGAGGCTGTGATTAAAGTGTCAGCCTGTGGTGAGGGCCTTCTTGCCATATCATAACATTCTGTGGCAAGAAAAGCAACAAGCTGATTCTGAGCAAGGTTCAAGCAAGGTTCAGACTCCATCCTGAGAAGTCATTGACTCCATCATGGGAACCCTACCCACATGACCTCATCTTACTCTAAAGCCCCACCCACTAATGGCTTCGCCATATGAATTTGGAGACTAAGGTTCCAACCCACAGACTTTGGGATACAGTGGAAGCACTTCAGAGGCAGCAGATGGCATCAGGGTGCACGCATGCTTAGCAGGGAGAAGGAGAGATGGGCAAGTCCAGGTCTGTGGAAAAATCAGTTGCTCTAAATTCAATTTTGTGTGTGATGGTTTGTTCTATTTTTACTCATTTATTTGGTTGAAACATATTCTCATTTTGTAACGGAGGTTGGCCTGGAACACCCCATGTAGTCCAGGCTATCCTTGAACTCCTTCCTGTCAGCTTGCCTACTGCAGATCTGAGCTACCATGCTTAGCTTGTTCTACCACTTTAGAAGATCAAAGATCTCACTAATGTTTTCTGAGCAGCTGTGAGCCACGTTCTGGGGATCCTTATAGAATAAATCTGACTGCTTCTGTTCAGGGTACTATTTCTGAGGTAGAGAACCTCCATTCTTTAGCATGGTCTCCCTTCACAATAACCAGGACTCAGCAGCTCAGTCTCTCAACACCCACATATGTACTGATGGGGTTTCCCACTCTAAGAAGTCACTCAGCCAGCTTCTGTGATAAGCTCAGTAGCTCTCCCAGAGCTGGGTGGGTTTCTGGCTCAAGTTCCAACCTTTTTTTTTTTTCTATCATAGCACTGAGCAATTGTAAGCTGATTGCAGAGTGTTCAGGCCATTAACGTCAAACTCTAGCTATCAATAGAAAAGGACTTGCCTGTCAGCGGTTCCTCTGCCTAGAGTTAGAGATGACAAGGAAGGGAAAAAGCATGGAGGAGGGGCATTAAGCCTGTGTCCTCAGCTGTTGCCAAGGCAGCTCCAGGCCTCTCATGAATTCAAAACTGCTCCTTGGCCAGTAAATCTGGGTTTCAGTGTTCTGAGTTGATTTTCCCAGCAGGAGCATAAGACATAAATAGCCCAATGTGTTTGTGCTCCACGGGGAACTTCACCTAAGAACTGGGGCACTCCAGGAAGCTCCCCACCTCCTAATGTGAAAAGCCTGCCCCCTTCCCTAGTGAGTAGGAAGACCACTGGAGCATGCCCAGGCTCTGGGACAGCATCAGCAGATTAGTATTCACCATAAACCTCCTGGCCACACCAGGCTGTAGTAGATCAGTGCTTCCAATCTTGCATCTCCAGTAAGAAAAACAAATGTGCAAAGCACTGAACCATTCCCATTGACATCCAGACCCCTGCAGCTGTCACTGAGAGCTTCCCAAGGCTTCCTGCTCATGAAGAGGGATGGCAGCTTTTTCTGTCTTCTTAGTGGCTCAAGGTCTGTAGAAAGAAGACAGTTGCCTGATGTGGTTCCCAGTAAGAAGTCTCATGCTCCAGGCATTGTAGCTTGACCTTAATACACAAGCAGAGCCACCAGCTCTGTGTCCTCAAGCACCAGCTGTAGGAACCAGAGATTGTAGCACACAGTGCACCCATACCAGTATGCCCTAGGGTAAGCTCTGGACCTGAGTGATCCTGGTAACTGCTTTTTCATGTCTTCTTCAGACCCAGGTTCAGAAAGGACTCTGACAACACTAAGTAAGCCCCAGGGCTTGCTATTCTCATGAGTTCTTTCCTTAACTGTGGTGCCTTTGACTCTGGCCACTAATTGATCCTTCAATGACCCTGTGGCATTTGGAACATGCTTCCATGTAAGGCCTTGGTTCTGAAGACCTGTCCAGGTTGGGTCAGTATGACCTAAAAGGTTAGGTTTTCCCAGAGCTCAAGAAGATTCCCTCTGCCTCAGAATATGATCCCTACCCAAAAACCCATCTTCAGGGTGGAGGAGAGAAAGGGGAAATGGGGATTGACTATTTAGGGAGACCACTGTTGGAGACTTCCTTGCATTAAGGCAGAGGCAGGAGCATCTTCAGAGAGAAGGTATTCCCTTCTTCCCTGGAAAAAGTCTGGCTCCTGGATTCTATTCCATCATTAAGAGATGCATAGAAGTTGGAGTCACTTTCAAAAAAATCAATTTTATAGTGTTACAAGGTTTCCTCCACCAAATTTCAGAGCTTCTTTTGTCAGCCCAGAAGTAGCCACAATTTCTTTTTAATTATTACACAAGCAGAGGAAGGGACTAATACAGTCTAAGCTTGAAGTTGTTTGAAAATCAAAAAGCCGAGATGAAAATAGAGGGCTGCTCTCTGCCCAGCTGTAATCTTGGTTTGGAAAATGAGAAATAATGAAATCAATTTCATCTGCATGGGTCGGGCACTCATGCTGGCCATTTCTCAGCTCTCCCGGGTGCAAAGAAAGTGCACTTTCCTCATTGTTCTTGCTTCCCCTGCCTTCTCTCAGAGGAGGTGTCTGTTCCATTGGCTGATGCCTACACCTCATCCAAACACTTCATCTCAGAAAGCGAAGCCTCGCCAGCTCTGACAGGATCCTTCGGTGACAATTACATGCAGAAATGCAATCACTGAGTTGGTTCCTGAATGCACCCTCAATTTCTTCCATTTGCAGTTAATTTTATCCTGATGCTGTGGATGGGCAGAGCACTGCTGGATGGGCAGATCTCCAATGGATCTTAGCTCCTTTTGGCAATGGTGGCAGGAAGGGAGGGTTTGTGCACACCATCCTGGCTCACTCTGGGTTTGTGGGAAAGGCTGCTGACAGTGGTCCTTTCCACATTCCTCCATATGACCTGGGATTAACGTGCACAGAACTCAGTCCCTCAGAAATCTCCCCAGAGTAAAGGTCCTCTGCTTGGGCAGTACTTTTGTTCTCCCTTGGGAAGTTTGGTGTCATGCTTTGTTGATATGAGCCTAAGGGTCACCTACTCTGTGTTCTGAAACTGCAGGAAAATTCTTAAGTCTTTAGACCTAAGCACACTGGTCTCGACAGTACCTGCCACACAAAGGAGAGAAGACAGCCCAGGTCACTCAGGCTGACCTGAGATGCCTTGAGTTCATACTCTGGAAAAAGTCTCCCTTGTTGGGCCCACAGCTGGTGTGGATTAAACTGTGTCCTTCAAAGTATGGACTAAATGGCTATCCACATTATATACAAATGTAGCCTGATTTAGAAATTGGGTCTCTACAGAAGGAACCAGGCTGAAATCGGGTTAAGGCTGGATCCCCTAATCCAATGACAGCGTTTTGAAGGGTGGGGTTGATCTGAACCTCCAGACTCATGAGGCGAGTCTCTATTTTGATGAGGCAGAGAATGAATGCTGTGTTCACAGGCCTAGAACACAGCAAAGGTGAGAGCTGCCATAAGAAGGAAGGATTTCCTGTCAATCCAAGAGCATGGAAGATTTTTCCATCTTCTGAGGTCTTGGATGTCTTTCTTCAGAGACTTGAAGTTCATGTCATACAGATCTTTTACTTGTTTGGTTAGAGTCACACCAAGATACTTTATGTTTTTTGTGGCTATTGTGAAGGGTATCATTTCCCTAATTTCTTTCTCAGCCTGTTTATTCTTTGAGTATAGGAAGGCTACCGATTTGCTTGAGTTAATTTTATATCCAGCCACTTTGTTGAAGTTGTTTATCAGCTGGTGGAGTTTTTTTTGGGTCGCTTAAGTATACTATCATATCATCTGCAAATAGTGATAATTTGACTTCTTCCTTTCCAATTTGTATCCCTTTGACCTCCTTATGTTGTCTAATTGATCTAGCTAGAACTTCAAGTACTATATTGAATAAATATGGAGAGAGAGGGCAGCCTTGTCTAGTTCCTGATTTTAGTGGGATTGCTTCAAGCTTCTCTCCATTTAGTTTGATGTTGGCTATTGGCTTGCTGTATATTGCTTTTACTATGTTTAGGTATGGGCCTCAAATTCCTGTTCTTTCCAAGACCTTTAACATGAAATGATGCTGAATTTTGTCAAATGCTTTTTCAGCATCTAATGAAATGACTATGTGGGGTTTTTTTTTGAGTTTGAGGAATGGATATAGAAAATATAGTATATATATACACAATGGAGTACTATTCAGCCATTAAAAACAATGAATTCATGGAATTCTTAGACAAATGGATGGAACTGGAGAATATCATCCTAAGTGAGGTAACCCAATCAAAAAAGAACACTCATGGTATGCACCCACTGATGAGTGGATATTAGCCTAGAAGCTTGGAATACCCAAGACACAATTCACATATCAAATAAAGCCCAAGAAGAAGGAAGGAGAGGCCCCTGGTCCTGGAAAGGCTCAGTGCAGCAGTGTAGGGGAATACCAGGACAGGGAAGTGGGAAGGGGTAGATTGGGGAATAGGGGGAGGGAAGAGGACTTATGGGAATTTCGGGGAGGGGGGATCCATGAAAGGGGAAATCATTTGAAATGTAAATAAAGAATATATCAAATAAATTTTTAATAAAAAATAAAGAAAAAAAAGAAGGAAGGATTTTTCCCAAGTTCAGAGGAGGTATGACTCTGCTGTCACCTTGGTCACCCATATGCCCCTTCAGAGCCACGAGAGAATATGTTTCTGCCATTTTAAAGCATCTAGTCTGTAATATTTTGTCATAGTAGCCTTGGGACACCAGAAGAGGACCCTATTACCTCTTTCTGAATAGGGTAAGACTTCCAAGAAGCTCCCCAAACCTCATTCCGATTAGCCAAACAACAGATTCTTGGGGAGAAGGGAGCAAGAGGAAGCTAACCCAGCAGAATACACATATGTATTTTATATGTCCCACACCTTGGGATACACACCAGCCCCTCTTGCATTCTGGTTCTTCTGGAGTCAACCTCAAGTCCTCGATCTTCTTGCTCCCAGTATAGTGCTTAGCTTTTTAACTCTTTTCCACCCACATCAGGTGGCAAAACCTCAGTGGAAGACTTAGAAGAGAGTCATGCCCATTCCTTCATCCATATGGCTGGCTGGATGATGTTTTAAAAGTCACAGACCAGAACAGACAGAGCCAACATTTACTGTGAGTTGAGAACCTCCATGGACAACCTCAAATCCTCCTCATGTCTGGTCCCAAGGCTTTGTTCCTGTCTGACCTAGAAGCAGCCTTAGCTACTTCCTCCCTTGCTGGCACTGTCTAGAGGCTGTCACCTCTGCTGTGCCTCTACTCTCCGGACGGAACTCTTTAATGAGCTGTCTGGATCTCTGGGCCACATGTTCTTCTCTAGGCCCTGTTAGAGCACCGCCATAAGCGAATCCATGGGCTATTTCCCTCTGCCAACCTTGGTCTACATCTTTGAAGGGATCTGATTCACTCTAGTTAATTGTCCCAAAGTCTGTGTAATCCCTGCCCTCTACCTTTGGACTTATTCATCCCAATACACTCTCCTTTAGCACATTTGGCTCTGATTCACCGTTCCAAGGTACATGGTGCATCCCACAGAAGCCTGCCTTCCTCTGAAAGACCTCTCCTAAGAAAACAACTTCAGCAAAGTGGCAGGTTATAAAATCAACTCAAGCAAATCAGTGGCCTTCCTATACTCAAAGGATAAGCAGGCTGAGAAAGAAATTAGGGAAATGACCCCCTTCACAATAGCCACAAACAGTATAAAGTATCTTGGGGTGACTCTTACCAAACATGCGAAAGATCTGTATGACAAGAACTTCAAGACTCTGAAGAAGGAAATGGAAGAAGACCTCAAAAAATGGGAAAACCTCCCATGCTCATGGATCGGGAGAATCAATATAGTTAAAATGGCCATTTTGCCTAAAGCACTATACAGATTCAATGCAATACCCATCAAAATCCCAACTCAATTCTTCACAGAGTTAGAAAGAGCAATTATCAAATTAATCTGGAACAACAAAAAACTCAGGATAGCTAAAACTATTCTCAGCAACAAAAGAAAATCTGGGGGAATCTGTATCCCTGACCTCAAGCAATACTACAGAGCAATAGTGTTAAAAACTGCATGGTATTGGTACAGTGACAGGCAGGAGGATCAATGGAACAGGATTGAAGATCCAGAAATGAACCCACACACCTATGGCCACTTGATCCTCGACAAAGAGGCTGAAAACATCCAATGGAAAAAAGATAGCCTTTTCAACAAATGGTGCTGGTTCAACTGGAGGTCAGCATGCAGAAGAATGCGAATTGATCCATCCTTGTCTCCTTGTACTAAGCTCAAATCCAAATGGATCAAGGACCTCCACATAAAGCCAGACACTCTGAAGCTAATAGAAAAGAAACTGGGGAAGACCCTTGAGGACATCGGTACAGGGAGAAAGTTTCTGAACAGAACACCCATAGCGTATGCTCTAAGAGCAAGAATTGACAAATGGGACCTCATAAGGTTACAGAGTTTCTGTAAGGCAAAGGACACCATCAAGAGGACAGATCGGCAACCAACAAATTGGGAAAAGATCTTCACCAATCCTACATCAGATAGAGGGCTAATATCCAATATATATAAAGAACTCAAGAAGTTAGACTCCAGAAAACCGAACAACCCTATTAAAAAATGGGGTACAGAGTTAAACAAAGAATTCTCACCTGAAGAACTTTGGATGGCGGAGAAGCATCTTAAAAAATGTTCAACTTCATTAGTCATTAGGGAAATGCAAATCAAAACAACCCTAAGATTTCATCTTACACCAGTCAGAATGGCTAAGATTAAAAATTCAGGAGACAGCAGGTGTTGGAGAGGGTGCGGAGAAAGAGGAACACTCCTCCACTGCTGGTGGGGTTGCAAATTGGTACAACCACTCTGGAAATCAGTCTGGCGGTTCCTCCGAAAACTGGGCACCTCACTTCCAGAAGATCCTGCTATACCACTCCTGGGCATATACCCAGAGGATTCCCCACCATGTAATAAGGATACATGCTCTACTATGTTCATAGCAGCCCTATTTATAATTGCCAGATGCTGGAAAGAACACAGGTATCCCTCAACAGAAGAGTGGATACAAAAAATGTGGTATATCTACACAATGGAGTACTATTCAGCCATTAGAAACAATGAATTCATGAAATTCTTAGGCAAATGGATGGAGCTAGAGAACATCATACTAAGTGAGGTAACCCAGACTCAAAAGGTGAATCATGGTATGCACTCACTAATAAGTGGTTATTAACCTAGAAAACTGGAATACCCAAAACATAATCCACACATCAAATGAGATACAAGAAGAAAGCAGGAGTGGTCCCTGGTTCTGGAAAGACTCAGTGAAACAGTATTTGGCAAAACCAGAACGGGGAACTGGGAAGGGGTGGGAGGGAGGACAGGGGAAGAGAAGGGGGCTTACGGGACTTTCGGGGAGTGGGGGGGGCTAGAAAAGGGGAAATCATTTGAAATGTAAATAAATTATATCGAATAAAAAAAAAAGAATTACAGACCTGGAGCTTCATACAAGTGGTGTATGAAGACATTCCTCCTCTCACATACCCCTGTAGGGGCTCGGGGTGCTGTTTACAGGCCTGACTGGTTCCTAGAAATTCTGTCTCTCCACATCTGCCATGTTTACTCCTCCTTCTGTCTCCCTCTGTCTTCCTTTCTTCACTCTGCTCAGTGTGCCAGGCACAACCAGCTTCTTAAATGTTCAGGCTTTGGAGGGAAGCTTGTTATCTCTGCCATTATTCTTTCAAAAGTTCCTTTACAACCATGCCCAGGTCATATAGGTGGTACACTGTGGTCATCCCAGCATTTGGAGGTTAGAGGATCAGAATTTCCCTGTCACCCTTGGATACATAGAGAGTACAAAATCAACCTGGCCTTCTTGATATCCTGTCTCAAGAAATGAAAATCAAACCTCAAAGCAACCCCCAGTAAGGATGATGATAAAGTCCAGGATCTATGCTCCTCTGTCTTCCTACAAATCAGAGCCTCTTGTCCCAGGCAGGATGAAGGAAAAACCTTGGAGAGGCATGGCTCTCCAGTACATGGATCAACATACCCATTGTAAATACCAGCGTCTGTAACTCACAGCTGCAGCCTACACCAGCCTTTAAAGAGAAGCTTTAAAAGGCATAGGGAGCAAAGAAGATAGATTTATTTGGGGAGCTCAGGGACCTTCAATGTGAACTCCCCTCCACATCTGCAAACAAGCTAGGCCAGCCTGAGGTCCCAGCAGGCTATGTAGTCCAGAGTATCCACAAGATCGAAGAATAGCGCTAAAACTTGCAGTTTCTGACTCTCAGGGAATGTGGAATCTAAATCTCAGCAGAACAGCCCTGGAAGGGTGGGTCTCTGAGTCAGATCAATCTCTCATGCTCAGCTCTCTGCTCTTGTTGCCACAGCCAGCCCAGTGCTCGGTGATGGATATGCTACATCTAAAGTTCACTCTTCTCATTTCACTAATGGATTTCCTCATGTATCACGAGCCATCTTCTGTTGGCTAATGTCTGGCTAAGCAATCCATCTTCTCAATGTATGTCAGCCACATCATTCTTTCTTCTTCATGCCGTCCCAACACAATGAAGCCAGCAGAGACACTACCTCCCTATGTCTCCCAGTAATATGTACAACAGGGTGCTATAAATGAGCACGGGAGCAATGGTCTGGGGCCAGTTCTCAATGCAAGGCAGCCTCCAGATCCTCCTGCCCAGCAAGACATAGACCAACTTTTCCTGGCAGGATTGTTCTGTTTCCAGAGCACTGGACTCTAGGATAAGAGCAGACCCAGGAGCCCAGTGCTTAGCCACCAATGTACCTCACACTTTGCTTCAGAAGTCGAGCAGTAAATAAAACTAACAATGAGGAGCACAATGGCCTTCACAGGCAAACATGGGCACAAAGGCAAGGTCCAGGTCTCTTCTCATCTCCCACAGCCAGACACTCCTTCCATATATCCATTCTATTTTAACAGGGAAATCACGAGCTCAGCTTGACCCTCTTGACTGTATTGATGGATACAGATGGCTTAGTAGACACAATAAGAACAGACCTGCTACCGTGGGCCCATCATGGTGATCTGGTGATCCAGAATACCATGATCCTCTTCAATCATGGATCACAGTGTCAGTCTCTGCTTGCAGCTCAGAAATGGAGTCACAGCAGCCTGAGGTTACATCCTCTTGCTGCTCCTGGCCTCCGTCCACCATGGTTCCTGCCTCTTCTAGTTTTCTTTTGGTCTCCAATCTCACTCACTGCTCATTCTCTTCCCAGGGGCTGCTTCTATTACTATCTTTACAGCTCAGGAGGATTTCAGTTGCCAATCACCCTCTCAGCCTGTTGCTCTACAGACAGGAGGGAGGGCACATGAATCTCTCAGGATGAGTTCTGAACTAAGAGGAGGAGGGAGGGGGAGGAGAGAGGAGGAGGAAGAGGAGGAGTTCAGCCCCCCTAGCCTATGAAGTCCAGGGACCTCCAGTAGGCAACAGGAGACCACAGAGAGTCAATGGATTCCAAATGTTCCAGATGGATTCTTAATCTGTGGGCAGAGGACTTCTGCCTAGTATGAAGGCAGTCATGTAAAGAGGGACAGAAGTCCTCCCCAGACAGCCTCTTACTTTACTCAAGATGTTCACAAATTGGTGAGGCCCACTTATACGGGGAGGACATTTTTTTCTTCATCCATAGACTCAAAAATTTCCCACCCAGACAGATACACACAAATGTATAATACCCAATCAATGTGGTGTGACCAAATTCCTGGGTGCCACAGTGTTGACTCAGATTGATGCATAAAATTAACTGCCATAGACCTCCATCCTAATTTTACTGGAGTGGGAGATTTGGGTGCTTTGGGGACGGAAAATAGCATGACTGGGCACCTGACATTCTTCAGCCACGATGAAGGTATCATACCTAAACCACATGGTATCTATGAGGTAATAGTCTGTTCATTGTATGAGGAATGATGCAGCTCCCTGAGGAAGCTGTGTGAAGTCAGGTAACACCAGGCTCATTGTCCTCCACATGCATCACACTGATTCTTGTGCAGAATAAGAAATATACTTTTAAGTTGTATAGTTTCTACACTTTCTGAGAGAAAAATCTCACTTTCTATAAAAAAAAATAAAGATCAACCTTTTAAAGTGAAACCATAGCAGGATCATGGTTATGCCATTCATGGAGACATTAATTGCAAAGTGATGATGAGTTCTGTATCACAGTCCATCTGGAGATGGCTGCTCTTCTCTTCCCTGTGGGAGGTCATAGTCAGAGAGGCTTCCTTAAGTTGCAAGGCTGCAAGGTAGAAGAGGCAGGGATGGGGCTGGAGGCCCTCTGAGAATCTGCCCTGATTCTTCACCACTTGCAAACAATACTTAGAAGACAATAAACTCACCAATCAGAAACAATTCTTGCCAAGCTGCATGTTGGGAACAGGCAAATCACACTTTCTTTACTACACGTCTTTATATGCATTTACCTTTTAGCTCTTCGGACACACTCATTATACCCTAATTCCAAACATGGCTTGGCTTGAGGACTCCTCTTCTCTGTGACCTCAACATGTCCATCACACATCACCAGTTGGCTTTCCAAAGAGGCATCCCATGAGCTCTGAGCAAACTTCTTACACTTCAGGGCCCCCTCTGCCATCATGGACCTTGGTGTTTTAACCCATATTCAGAATGACCATCCTGGAGGGACATGTTTGTAAAGCTGGAGTTAAAGATTGGGATTGGTATAATTAGAAGATGGGAGACCAGGCAGAGAGAACACAAACCAGGGCCTTACTTCTTTAGTCACTGAGTAGAGGACAGCAGACAGCTTTAACCTACTAGGAAGCCAGTTGTGGTGCCTCAACCTGTAACTCCAGCACATTGAAAGCTGTAGCAGATGGGTTGCTGTGAGCTGAACATCATCCTAGGCTACATAACTAGTTCTAGGAAAGCCTGGGCTACAAAGTAAGACTCTATCTTAAAAAAGCAAAATCAAAACACCAGAAAAAAAACCCACACAAATAAGTGGATTCATGTAGGGCCAGTTGGAGATCTGTGCTGAACCTTGAACTCATGGGGGAAACAAAACACTTCAAGTGAAGATGAATTGCTCCAGGGATTAGAAGGGACAGAGACTGAAGGTGTTTATGCAAAAAGTGTGGGTCTGTAGTGTCCAGACATGTAGACACTGCATCAGTCCAGCTGCCCAGCACTTAGCCAGAGGCAGCAGAAGGAGAGCCTGCCCAGTGCGTGTATGAGCTGCTCATATGGACCTGGAGTCTTTCCCTCCTGTGCTCTCATAGATATCCTAATAGCAGCAAGAAGTCAACCCTATGGGAGAAATTATACTGTAGGAGTCAGCAGATGGGGGAAGCCAGCATTCCTTTCCCTTCCCTTCCCTTCCCTTCCCTTCCCTTCCCTTCCCTTCCCTTCCCTTCCCTTCCCTTCCCTTCCCTTCCCTTCCCTTCCCTTCTCTTCCTTTCCTTTCCCTCATCCAATCTGGTTGTTAGACCTACTGGGTTCTGTCTATTCCTAACAGAAAACATATATGCTGATGGTCCACAACATTGCTTCTTTCTCTTTGCTCTTGGACTCTTTGGCTTTATGAAGACCATCCTTCTTTGGAAACTGGAAAAAATGTCAGTTATTTGCTCTCTTTCATTTTCTAGTTGGCCATTTCCATCATCTGAAGAGAAAGGCAGCTGGGTCCCAGGGCCAACATATAACATGAGTTAGGGATGAAGTCAATTGGGATCCAGGTGTCATTCTGCTAATACAAACACTGGTGTTAAATCTTGTCTCCATGGAGATTTTGGAAGAGTCACATACCCAGTGATGCTGTGAATAGGAAAGAGGCTACAGCTGCTGTTCTGGGGCAACTACCAAGCTTTCTGAAATGACCTTTCTTATACTTCCAATGAGTCCCTTGCTTCCAAACAAGAATAGGACTTGGGAAGTAGGTGGGACAAAATCAAGGGTAGATAAGGATGCCTGGCTTGGGGAAGAACTTCACTCAAGAGCTTATTCCCTGAAGGCTTACAAAGAATAGCTACCTAGGGAATATTTTAATGCCCTGCTCCTCCAGAAAATGCAAGTGGAGGGGTCTCTAGCCAGACAAAAGTTCTTGTTTCCCATGCCCCATAACTACAATACAAACGAAACAGTAAGGTTTATAAATGGGGGAGGGATGTGGCAGGACAGTCTGTTAATGTGGCTCCCCCATACATCTTCAATATCTCGCTAGCTTCTCACACCAGGCTGGACATCTCTAGGCTTTGACCTTGCAAAGGTTACACATATCTGGCTAGACCTCAAATAGGAACTTTTTGAAGGTTCATATTCTCAAATCTTGAGCAAGGTTCCCTTCTATATCCCAATGGCAACACCCAATACTCTTATTGATCTAGACAAAGCCAGATCTGTTTTTGCTCTAATTCCACAATGGTTCTAAGAGTTAGCTACTTCATAGAGAGGGATGATAAGAACAGGAGGTAGAAATTGGCTAGGCAGTTTAAGACAAAAAAACGTCAAAGAAAAATAACGAATTTCTTTCTTGACCTAAAAGCCCCAAATGTCTTAGGGATCCGTAGCAGCTTCATCCTTGTCAGAGGTTAGAGAGATGTGTTTGGGACTCTGATCTGTGATCTGATCCCTAAGTGGTTACAGGTTTGCATCTTCAGTAGCAGGGATGAGGGGTGTAAGTTAGAATAGCATCAAAGGCCCATTAAGGAGCGGCTCTTTGTGATAAGAGAGGACCCCCCCTCTAGCCTGGTGAATGCCTAAGATTCCAGTTAGACAGAATCAATGGCTTGGCCAAGAGACTCCCTGTGGGAAGGTGGACTCACCTTAAGTCATAATAGAGATACAGAATGAGGTTTTCTTTAATGCGATACTGCACTTTTCCTTCCCAGAATTCTTATCCACTAGTGCAGTCCACTAGTAAGTTGAGCAGCCACAGGGGTTAACTGAGTCTGCCTGCCTTTCTAAGCCCTAACTGAGAGGTGCGACTTTCCTTTTAACTCTTTTTTGGATGCTGGCTGGAAGCTAAATAAGCTTTTTCTGAAGCTTTAGGCTTCTTACTCTTTCTCAAAGCCACCTCCCTGCCATGTGACTTGTCCACAATATATATCCAACTTCCAAGCTGACTTAAACAGAATGGCCTTTGCCCCTTCTTTCCTTAGTCTCTCTCTCCAGACAGCTGCAAAGATTTATGACTGCTATTTGGTTTTTCTTTTAAACTCTAATAAAATTGTCCTTAAGCTTAAAAAAAAAAAAGATGCCCTCCCCATGTTTCAGCTTTTTCTGTAAAGGGATGGGGTGGATGACAATAATAACCAGGCACCAGGATTACAGAGAGTTTTGGGCGAACTGGTGCCTGGAAGAAAGGTCTGTAAGGTTCCAGCGCTGACTGTGACACCTCAGCAGAGCCCGGCCAAATCCAGAACCAGATAAACAACATCAGGTCCAGCTTAAAGCCTCCTAACATGAGGTTAAACTCCTGCGTTGCAGTGGACAAAAGTGTGTTCCCATTTGTACAACCCCAGTTTCTTCCACTAAACCATCCCTGAGATTCACTGATGAGTTCATCTAGGACTTAGGTGCTATTTGCAGTTTCAAAGGCTCCTGGGGAAGCTTCCTGGCTGGCATCCACTCTTTTCCTGTTTTGTTTTCCTCCATAGTTAATCAAAGAGTGTTTGGCCGGATGGTAAGTGTGGGAACAGCACAGACTCAGCTGACACCTCCCAGAATGGAACAGAGAGTCAAGGTCCCAGGACATCAACCATGTGGGAGCTGCCCCAATATTCTCTGCATCCTAGTGATGCTTTGGTTACGATCATTGGATATTCCTCTATAAATCAATAGCTTTGAATGTAAATGGAGTTCCTAAATAGTAAAATGCATGTCATCACCTTATATCAAAAGCCATTAGCACTTGGCAAGACTAAAAGACAATAAATAATGAAGACATATGTATGTTCTTGAGTGACTGAATTGTGTATGCACACATGTATTATTTACTTGCCTTGGGTGTGTATATTGGTAATGATGATTAATATCAATGTTACATGATGTCACATCTTGTTTGTACTTATCAGGGGCTTTAGGTTGGGAAGAGGGATAAGGAAATGATGTGATGGGAGATGAAGCAAACAGGGGAGAGGAGAGTCTGCACTTGTCCTGGCAGACGAAGGCAGTCTAAGGAAGTAACACCTGTAGGCGATGACGTAAGAGAGACAAAGACAGGATCTGGTGAAACACATAGCTTAAGAGACCTAAGAGAGAAGCAGATGTCCCTTAGAAAAGACGCGCTCAGCTCAGAGTGCTCAGAGAATTTATTTTCATTTTTCCTTTTCACTCTGTGGGCTGGGTCTTAAGCCTTGAGGTTCTGTCCACTAGGAAACCATTTGTGTTATAGGAGCGAATTCATAGGGCCACAGTGAGGCCAGAGGAGGAACAGATGTGCTGTTGGTGACTTAATGGATGCACAGCACAAGGATGATGAAGCAAAGCACAGACCTTGGATCCTTTGAAGTTTTCAGATGTTGGAATGAGGCAGCGATGTAGAAAAGGTGGGAAAGATAGAAGAACAGAGCTTTTCCAGTTATTACCAGCAGGAACTGAGTTTTCAGTTGACTCTCCATGTAGAATCATTTAGCAGCTTGTTATCATAGGGTTTCAGATGGCAGTGTCCCTCAGAGGATCCAGCAGCAGTTGCCAGAATGGATGGCTTTAGAAAGTCCTTAGCACCAGAGCCCAGGAGGAGAGCTGGCTTGGCCTTTCTTACTGCTGTTGAGACCAGTCTCATGCACAGGGAGGATGGGAATAAGGGAAAGAGGGAAAGGAGGAGGGAGGGAGGGAGGGATGAGCTCTGGGCCTTTCTACTTAATAGTGTTAGGCCAGGCCCCAGAAGTCAGCTGGTATACAGTACATGTCGTTGGGACTGGGCATGTGTGTCTGATCGGTAAAGATCCCCTTTCTCACTAGGGAGCAGAAATTTCCCCTAGGGATTTGTCTGCTCTTTTTTCTGCTTCCTGGAGATGGCAGGAGGTTTTCCTCTTATTACAGAACCCTCCCCCAGGTCTACCCCAGGTGGAAGCAGAGGCCTCAGAAAAGACCCAGGAACTACAGAATCTTAAATACTAAAATTAATAAACCTTTTGCTCTTGAAAAAGCAGAATCTAATTACCGCCTTGTCAGTTCTAGTAGCAGTTGAGGAAGAGGAAATAGAAGGAGAAGCAGATGAAAACCGGCCATAGGTGCGTTTATTGAAAGCTCAATTTTCTGCCTCTTCCTGGTGGTCGTATTTCTTCCTTCGCAGGAGCTTTCCCACTTCCTTCATTTATAATAAATAACCCCTAAGTATATCCTGCCTTTGCTCCCCAGACAGACTAAGAAATCACATGAAAGTACCACATGAAAAATTTTGTCTTAGGAAAGGAAATATTTCTTTCTCTAGAAGTACAACTTGGTACTAGGTTCCATCACCCTGTCTGGATGTCATGAAAACCTGCAGGAGCGGTTGGGCAGCCCTTCTCCACTACAGGTTCCCCCACACACATCATGAAGAGCAGAGTGATTTTACAGAAAGAAAAGCCCCTCTTCATCAGGTCCCTTGGCACACTGCTTTGGGGACAGTTCCAGAGATCTACATTGTTACTTATCAACGTACTGTAGACATGGCATGGAAGCCAAGGTCACTTGGAGCAATTCTGCATTGGCCCCTGAGTGGTGGTGGCTTAGCCACTGGGTACCATTCTTGTGGGGCCTCATTTCATTTAGGTGTCTGTGTTCCATGCCCAGGCCATCTTATAAACGCTCGTGGGTTTGGACAGATATGATGGCGTGATGGTTTATAGTGACTGTCAACTTGACAGCATCCACAGAGAGGGATATACAGACCCACTTCCATTCCCGGCATGCCTTGTTGGCAGAGGTTAACACATCACAAGAACACCCAGGGGCTGTATGATGCTGTGCTTCCCTTAGACAGGAGTGCCTGTGGTCAGGGCTTTCATTGTCTTTGGAGGAGTCACACACTATGAGGACATCTGGGCTCATGTACCTAGAGTGCAGCGGTTTAAAATAGTGACTCTATTACTGGACGACGAATGTACAGGAATGCAGGATGGTGAAGAGGCTGGTATTGATTGGATAGTAGATGATGGTGTCTAGTCTAAGAGTTTTGATAGTCTAATTCCATTTGTGTTTACAAGACCCCTGGATGGACAAACCATTCTTAGTATCACTTCACAAGTGAGGAAAACAAAGCACAAAAAGTGAACGATGTATTCAACACCACAGCATTAATTTCTTTTCTTATTGCTTGGAAAAAAACCCTGACAAAGGGAATATGAGGAAGGAAGAGGTTCCTGATGGCCCACAGTTTGAGTGATAGTGCATCACTGGGGGACAGAGCCAATGGTGATGGTGGAGACTGGGTGTATTTCAGTGTCCTCAGTGCTAGGGCCCACAGCAGACAGGTGACAGTGGGGGAGGGGCAAGTGGTCCCCAGCACCAAGGTTGTTTGGTAGTTAACTTCTGAATCTCAATCACTATGGAGACAGTGAGTCCTGTTCTGTCTCTTCTTTTAGGTGTTGTCTCCTGGGCAGGTCCTCTGGACACTGCTATTCTGGGCAAGCCCTCCTGGGCATGGCTGTTCTTGGCTGCTCTCTGGGAACTGCTGTCCTAGGCAGGTCCTTCTGGCCACTGCTATCCTGGGTATGGGCCTCCTGGGCCCTGCTGTCTTGGGCAGGCCTTCTGGGCACTGCTCTCCTGGGCTGTTCCAGGCAAGCCTTCCGGGCACTAATGTTCTAGGAAAGTCTTTCTTTGCAGGGTCTCCCTGGGTGTCACCCTCCCAGATATTGAATATCCTGAGTTTTCAGGTAGACAGAGGATAATTACAGACTCCCATCCTCAAGACAAGGCAACGGTACCCTAGAACAATGGAAACTGTTGTTCTGACCAGTGGGGGTGGGGTTATTAGCTTACCAGTCCCGAGCTAGCGAGGTTGTGGCTTAAGCGAGCATACCCGCAGTGTTTCTCATTTCCTGGCTAACACCAGTGAAGGGCCAATGCACCAATGAAGGGTGCTTAAAAAGAGAGAATGGGGGGTTTAGAGAATATGGCATGGCGGTGTCGGGGAAGGGGGTGGGTGCCCAGGCAGGCCCCTGCCCAAGCACCTCTTCCCCCTGAGGGACCACACGCACACAGACATGGTATAGAATAGAGTTTATTCAGGGTAGAGGATGGGAGTTATAGAGGCAGAGAGAGAGAGTAGAGAATAGAGAAGTGGAGGCAGGCCATGACCAGGTGGAGAGAGGGGAGAGGGGAGGAGAACCCAAGAGGGGCAGAGAGGTGAGAGTGCCTAGAGGCAAGAGCGATGAGAGAGAGAGGAAGGGCAAGTAGCCCCTTTTATAGTGGGCCAGGTCTATGGGGCGGGGCATACCTGGATGTTGCCAGGTAAGTGTGGGGTGGAGCTTAGACAGAATACCAACATATTGAGCCAAGGAATTCAAGACTGCTCAGTTCATCCCCCAAAGCCCATTCATCAAATACCTAGAACTGCCAGCGCACCTCTCTCCACCCACCACCTTCTCGATGGTGTTAAAGACAGAAGGAAGGGAAACCTCGTACTCAGGAGAAAATGACCTAAAGCCTACATTTGTCCAAAACAAAAGTGACTCCTACATACATTTTGAAAGTAGGGGCACCACCTCTTCAAGGCAAATATATATTTGAGAGAGGTTATGAAACCAGAAGACTTACAGTCATCAAAGAAAAGCACCCTGCAGAAAATTGCATTTATAGATTTATGAGAAAATAGAGGGGGACCTTATTCACTGGTAACTGGGCCTTTTAAGTCCCATGGCACTTAGGCCTTTGATGGTTCTGTCCCAGCTGCCCTCCCTCAACCCTTCATAGGGAAATGTGCTGCAGGGCTGGGTTTTGCTAAATCAGGTACACATTTCCTTTATTTCCCACACAGACTGTTCCCACATGCTTTGTATGAACAAATTTTGGCAAGCTAAGGATGGAGGCAGGATGGTAAGACATATGTCAATGGAGACAATCCTTTAGAACCACCCTATTGGCATGTGGACCTGGGTCAAAATGCCCACATTTGCTTGGTATCCACTCACTCGGCTAGTACACTGTGCTTTGCAGTCCAGAGTCCACTATTCATTCATTCTGTAAACATCTACTAGGACCTTTGTTTCTACATCTCTGTGTCTAGGATACTTCTAAATAGCTTTGCCTTTCAGTAACCCCTTCTCCAGAACTGTGCTTCTTGTGTGGCTGTGAGCAGTCTGGTTGATACAGTACAAGACATGGAAGCAAATACAAAGCTTGGTGCTTCTAGGAGGCTTGGCAACATACAGGACAAGGGCCCACTATCGAGCAGAGAATTGGAAACAGCCATTATGTTTAGGGTCATGGTCACTTCATAATTAGATAGTCTCAATAATTCCTCAGTGCCATGTGTACAGAAGGGGTAGACACAGTTGGCCTAATAAGCAGAAAGTGTGTATATGGCTCAGACAATGCCTGAGGTTTTATTTTCCTAATTTCTTCTAATTGCTTAATGTCATTAAAACTCTACTATAAACTAAGCAAGAAGTAGCCTGTAGCATTTATTCTTCTAGGAACCAATCCAAAGCCTGCATTTGCTCATAGTCTGTGAGGTGAAGTAGGAGCTTAGGAGAGGTCATGGTGAAGAATGTGAAGAATCTCTCACAGAATGAGTTAGGGGTAGTGTGTAGTGAGCCACCCAGGGCTTCTCAAAGGGAACTGGCTGTTTGCACCCATACTTGCATTTAGAAAGCTATGTTGGAAGTAATGCTGGGAATTCTCCAGGATCAGTGTTCCTGTCCCTAATGAACACTGGCACTTCTCCCATACTAGATGCAGTAATCTCTCCTTTCCAGAGGGGTTTGTAGGCAGGCAGCGATGGCATATGCCTTTAATCCCAGCACTCTGGAGGCAGAGGCAGGTGGATCTCTGTGAGTTAGAGGCTAGCCTGGTCTACAGAGCTAGTTCCAGGATAGCCAGGGCTACATAGAAACCTTGTCTCAAAAAAAACAAGACTAAAACAACAACAACAACAACAACAACAACAAAAGGGGGGGTTGCAAGCCTCAGCTTGGTCAAAACCAAGGCCCTATCAGAGAAAGAACTTAAACCCACATTCCATATCTTATTCCCTGACACCTGGCACAAAGCAAAGGGGTTTACTGTTCGGTGAGCAGCAGCCATTTCTGCTCACACTTGGTCAGAGGTTTTTGCTTCTTACTCACCCACGAGCATGAAATACCCTGTTGACCCCTTGGCAGCAGGCCTGACCGCAGCTCATTCATTCCTAGGGAGTGAGCTGTGAACCTTGCAAAGCAAGGCCAGCTCCTGCTCACCTCTGAGCAACATGGTTTTGTGGCCACTCTGTTCCTGAGTCAAGAAAAATAGTCTCAGCACACCCTGGTGCAGGATGTGCTCCTGTCCTTTCGTGGCCGTACAATATGCGTCTTGCAGCATCAGCACCTCATTCTACCCCTGAGCATTCTACCCCACGGCCTTCTGAGGCATGCTGTCCGGACCGGGAGGGCATGGGACTAACAGATTTTGTTCAGTTTGTGGCCATTCCTGTGACCCTCAGTGGAGAGGCCTTTTCTCAAGAAGTTGTGAGGAGGCCTTCAGAACACCCTGCTACTGCTGGCATGAAGGGGTGGGACACGAAAGCACATGACATGATTTGTATATCCAAAGGAGACTATTCTCTTGGTCTAGCTCAGCTCATCCAATTCTTTACCAGCCTGGTTCAAACCAAGCAAGAAATCCTTCAGCTCCTGGAAACATAGGTTGTCTTCTTGGAATTCTATTTCATGACCAGAGCACACTTTGACAAGGAGAACCAGCTCTTGTTACCTCTTTGAGTGCTTTGCATTCAGCGATGACAGTCTCACTGCACAGAATCCACACAGCAGGAACACTTTGCTTGCTTCTTTCAACTACCCTGGGATGCCTGCCTTCCTGAGTTCATTTGGCTGAATATCATTTCAACCATTTGTTTATATGGTAACTGCCTTTCAATACTCAGATCACGCTGGCAAGTATGATACATGAAGTTTTAAAAGCCCTGTATGAAACTCATACTTCTGAATGAGTCCTCCAATATCATATATGGTATGGCCAACTTACTGGTCCAGGGCCATAAGATTGGCCATATTATCTGCATGGATTTTGGAGAAGTGGATTCATAATCTCAGGTTTCTAGGGTTGCCTTGGAGTGATGAGGTAGCCACTTTGTAGGTTAAGATGGACGCACTGCTCCTTCATGAGTACTAACAGGAAAGGAAGCATGTGTTGGTGGGAGATGACTGTTGCTCTCCCTTAGCACAGGGGAAAAACAGAGACACCTGTCCCATGTTTGTGACTCAGGAAGGATTTTAGAAGGAAAAACAGTGTTTCACATATCAACTTCACAGCAGGTTTTTATGAAGCACTTGGTAATTAAAATGCATACCTGCAATGGCCACAGGCAATGGAGATTTCAAGATAGTTATTAGAATTACCTCTTCCTTTATTCGGGAGGATTATTTTTACAGGAATGCTTCTGAGAGATATTCTCAGCCATTTTAGAGATGTGAAGACAGAATCCAGAACACGAAGTGGTGAGTGTTGTGAAAGGATAGAAAATAATACAGCCTAACTCTAATGACCCCAAGAAGTCAGAAGTTTAAAATGCTATCTCGCTTTGCTAGAAACTAGGTAAAAGGTCACATTCCAGAGCCCACCCTTTGTTTAGAGCTAGCAGAAAGGCCTTGAATAGGTGATCCTGGCCCCATAAGGTAACTGGAAATGGGCTAAGCTTATCTTGCTTCTGTAAACTTACGCCTTTACCCCTATGCAGGAGTTCACACAGCTGTAGACATTCAAGAAAATAGAAAACTAATTGGTCCACTGAGCACGGGCTCTGATAATTTAAACTGATTGGCCTAAAAACTGTGGAGTGGTATAAATCAATTGGCTTGCATTTCGCAGGCTCTCCATGCTAAGAAATGATTGGTTTGTGATTCGCGGGTTTTGTCGTAAACTTATAAAAGCTGTCGCGATTGGCTCACATTTCATGGGCTCTCCATGCTAAGAAATGGTTGGCTTGTGATTAGCAGGCTTTATCGTAAACTTATAAAAGCTGTCGCAATTCGGCACTGGTGTTCTTCAGTCCTCTACCCCTGTGTGGTGTACGGCTGTGGAACCCAGAATTCTGGAATAAAGAAATCCTCATGCTATTGCATCGAGACCGTTTATCTTGAGTGATTTGGGTGTCGTCTTCCGGGGTGTGGGGTGCTGGGGCACCCTCGGTTTTTGGGGTCTTACAGTCACAGTTCTGACCTCTTGGAGCTGGGGCATTGTTTCTGATGGTCTCAGAATCTCTGTGGACTCTTTACACCCCTCATAGATGCACCAGATGCACCAGAGGCAAAGGGTGACCCTCCTTCCTTACTGTCCTTACCCCTCACTGAGCCCATCCATACCAGCCCTACATACAGGACCTATACTCTGCCTGTCTGCCTGTTCCATGGAGGATTTCCATATAAAAACTTCCCTGCATAGAATGTTTGCCAGTCCCCAAGTATCCTGCCCATGTCTGTAGCTCACCCTCATTCCATTTCAGACAGGCAAGAATTCATGGAAATTTGAAGACTCTCCCAGCATGGCAGCAAATAGCAGCTGGGGACAGTGTCAGAGCCTGGCAGCTCAAGCCACTAGCTCATGGCTTCGCAAGTCTCCCCTGTGACCCATGAGACATCTGTGTCCAAAGCCAAACTGGTATGATTATCTCCCTTCCCCCATATAGGATGGTAAAGTGTCCCACTCCAAAGACTTATCTGTGGCCATGCTGAGGAACTGAAGTCCTCTGGATGTATGAGCAGTTCTGAAAGGTTGCCCTGCAAATGAAATGCACAGTGAGTGCAGACCCAGGCCTTTCTGCTTGATGCCTGCCTTCTTCTTAGAAAGATTATCTTCACAGTAAACCATCTTCTCTCTCTCTCTCTCTCTCTCTCTCTCTCTCTCTCTCTCTCTCTCTCTCTCTTCCTGAAATATCCTGTATTCCACCCCAAGCCTTCAAGTTTTAAGCTGCAGCTACCATCTGCCTTTCTGTATTATAGTGCCATGCTTTAGGCGTGCAATATATCCTGCATGTTCTTTTCCCTTTATCTGTCTATTGTCAGGTTATTTCATAGACTAAAATTATTAAACATTCAGAGAGAAATGAGTAAATTTAAAACTCCTAACAGTGTAAGACCCCAAAAAACTGAGGGTGCCCTAGCACCCCACGCCCCGGAAGGCGACACCCAAATCACTCGCGAGAAACAGTCTCGATGCAATAACATGAGGATTTCTTTATTCCAGAATTCTGGGTTCCACAGCCGTACACCGTGCAGGGCTAGAGGGCTGTGGACCATGAGTGCCGAATTGCGACAGCTTTTATAAGTTTACAACAAAGCCTGCGACTCACAAACCAATCATTTCTTAGCATGGAGAGCTCTCGAAATGCGAGCCAATTGATTTGTACCACTCCATAGCTTTTAGGCCAATCAGTTTAAATTATAGGAGCCCTAGCTCAGTGAACCAATTAGTTTCCTATTTTCTTGAATGTCTATAGCTGCGTGAACTCCTGCATAGGGGTAATAGCATAAGCAGTTTACAGAAGCAAGATAAGCTTGGCCTATTTCTAGTTACCTTGTGGGGCCAGGATCACCTATTCAAGGTCTTTCTGCTAGTTCTAAACAAAGGGTGGGCTCTGGAATGTGACCTTTTACCTAGTTTCTAACAAAGCGAGATAGCATTTTAAACTTCTGACTTCTTGGGGTCATTAGAGTTAGGCTGTATTATTTTCTATCCTTTCAACAGCAGCAACTTAGATCATGGAAAGACCATTTTAACAGAGTGTGTAGCCTGGTGTCAGGATGGCTTTGATTCAATATCTGGGAATGTCAAGACACAACTCATGAGCCCCGACACTTTCTTACACCCAGGCATGTTAGGACTAAATGACTCCATTTGCTTTACAGAGACACTCACTAACAACATAACTAAGCAACTGGGGGTCTTTAGTCTATGAAATAAGATGGGGAGAGTGATACTACAGGCAGGACAATTCTTATATAAAAATCTTTCTACACTAGAACTGCGGTGAACTCTATCATCAGGGGAAGAAATAAGATTCATCTGGGAAACAAATAAACACCACACACACACACACACACACACACACACACACACATGCACATACAACTTTGAATCTCCTCCTTCCACCTAGAACCCGTTGACTGTTCTTTCTTTGAGGACCTGAGAAAGTTCACAGAATGGCAACCCAGGGATGTTATACCCCAACTCTGAGTCTTGGTGTTGGCATCTAAGACTTCCCTAACAAGGAGACCATCTCCAAGGTCTGTCTTGAGGTCAGTGGGCTAATGGGAGCACCCTAAGAAAGTAGGGAGCACCTGAAGAAAGTGAAACCAGCATACGGAAGGCAAGACAGTACAGTCCCCAGTTTGTTTAGCCATTAGAGATTCAGTTCCATGTTAAACTCATTCATCACACCCTGTGTGTAACACGAAACTCCTCTAGCTAGTGAATGAACTCAGCTACACAGACATGGAATGGTGCTTGCCTCCCTCTTCCTGGGCCCACAACTGCACTTATTGCCCATAGAGCCTTGCCCAATATTCTAGTTTTGAGAGCATCTTCTGAACCAAGCCATTGAGACTGACCATGAAGCACTTTACCACCAATACGCAAGAGCATTTTTAGGATTTACTTAAGTTATGAAATTTGTCCAGGTCCATAGGAAAGAAAATTGGACAGTACCAAACAAATAAAAAATGATCAATAGTTAATTTTGGGACCATATTAAATCAATTTCAACCAAGCCCTGATTAAATATGCAATAGTGTTCAATGTTATACATTTTTTTTTTTGGTGAACTCAATTTATTTTCTATTTAAATCTTCAGTGACCACATTTATTTTAATTATTTATGCATATACATTAATTAATTATATTTTAATATTTATCCTTAATTTAAATTAAAACTAGGGAGACTCATCTCACTGCTGTTTTAGGTAGCGAATGACGTCTGTCTACTTTTCTCTGTAGTTCATGGTTTCCAACAAACAGTAAAATAACTTATCAGTCTTAACTTAAAAAAAAAACTTTAAATAGCAAGAAATGAAACATCATAGATACCATTTCCCTGTTAATTTACATTTAAATGATGCAAACTGTTTATTGCTTATTATTTAGGGGGAAAATCTCATAAAAAATCAGAGGAAGTTTAAATCACAATCAAGACAAAAGCTAATAATGATGCTTGAAAAAAAAACTTTTATCATTCCTGGTAAAATCCTATTTACATTTCATAGACCCTTCATCCTAACCCTGGTCTTCCCTAGGTGTGTAAAGAAAGCCCAGTCTTTTGCCTCTGACTGGGCCTGGACAGTTCTCCAGAAAGCATGATGGTAGGTAACTTGGCTTGTAACTTCACTTTTCTCTTGACCAGAATTCACAGAACCCCACTGAGAAGAAACCATTCACCACTGGCCCTGGTGATTTTATAATGAAACCTTCAGTTCCTATGACTAATGTCTGTCACCTGATCATATGGGTGACCAGTCCTACTTTAGTGGCTTTGAGTCATTCTGAAGACACTGCTACACACAGTCATGACCATGTACTGTGCCACCAATAGGTACTGAAGAGACCTGGGTGACAGCTCTCTATAGCCAAACGTGGATTACGGCACATCTTTACAGTGCAGTGTTCCCAGTTCCTAGAGTTAGGAGCAAAAAAGGTTGATGTATCTTGGAAGCTCCTAGAAACAGTACTACCTCTCTCTCCTGGAGCAGACCTGATCTCTCCACCTGCTATGATCCCATCCTTTGATTTTCCAGCAGAGTGTTTTCTGATGCACTTTTCATGAGGTGTGTCGCCCTGTAGACAATTTCCTTGCAGGCTAAACTTAATGACAGGCGCATCATTCTTAATCGAGATAGTGTGGGTTTTTCTTTTTTAATGAAACATTATGACAGTAGAAACTAAGATTCACTTTGCCACTAGCCTGCACCAAGTCAGGCATCAACATTTCAGAGCTACTAATATGTAAGTCCCAATATGGGGAGGAGGAAGACAGATGGGCTTAATTTAGAGTGTGCTGGCAGCATACACATAAACATATAAACCAATGTCTATAGATCAGATGCGTCCCTCACACTGCAATAGATGTGAAGATGTGCTATGCAGCTCCTGGATGGAGCTGGCACTGGCTGTTAGCTTCACTTGGAGAGGGAACCACAGTCAAGGAGAAAACTGCAGTTTTGGCTTCCATTCCAGCCAACTACAGTTAGTTAGGGGTGTCACCATCTTTCTATAATACCATCTGATTCTATTTGTGTTGGCTTTTTCCAAGCCAGCCAGCTTGCATTAGTGCAGGGAATGACCTGGCAGTACAGACCCTGCTTGGAGCTGAATATGTCATGAGGGAAGATGGAAAGGGCATCCAGAGGTTAAGACGAGGTTAGAAGCTGTTCCTGGCAGTGACATTGTCATGAATGCCATAATATCCCCCCTTTTGCATGCAGTTTAAGAACACCGGCCCATCATATGTGACAGACAGACATGTGCAGCTTGGGTGTCTACAGTTACCCCATCAACTGCCATCTCCATTATGAAGATGAGAACATGGGGTCAGACATCTGCCTGGCCACCCAGTGAGAAACAGAGTGGGAAGCTATATCTGTAGCAAGTGGCAAGGTCGGGACTCTTGTCAAAACCACAGGTCAAAGGAAGCTAGGGCATGACCTATTCAGTATTAACATCAATGAGGAACTGTGAAAAGTGCCACTGTCAGATGGCACTCTCAGGCTCCCAGTTCCCCACTCTGCCTCTTCTTTATCCTGTTTCAGCAGCAGCAGTAGTTGAGGGAGAGAGAGGGAGAGGGGAGAAGAGAGAAAGGGGAGGAGGAGAGAGTATGTATGTGTGGTTGTGTGTGAGTGTATATGAGTGATTGTCTTGGGGTGATTATATCTCTCCATGTGAGAGTTGTATATGGGATGAATGTATGTGGGTCTGAGTGTGGCATATATAAAGCACAGACATATGTGTGCATTTACTTACATGTAGGTTACACAAATATATTCCCAAAGGAAAGCTCTGAGGTTCAGAATGATACCTTACTACTGTTAGTCAGGTGTCACATAGATTCACACATGTGTAACAGCTGTGGGCATCCAGCATTGAACAAATCATCCCATCTGAAAACACAGCTACTTGCTGACCACTTTCATAATATTCAGATTTTGGTTGAGTCTTTTTTTTTATTAAGAGGTAAGATTTTGACAATTACCAATGAAAGCTAAAGGTCAAAACCATAACTCTTTGGATGTAAAATTACCTTGCCCTAACTAGAGAAGAGACACATAGACCAACGAACACAGATATGGTAGAGCATTCAGAGACAAGGTTTGCCATGATCTCTAGTCTGACTGCTGTGTAGAACAGGAGCTGTGATCTCTATTCATTATACTAATAAAAATAATAATCCTTGACTAGGTCAGGGATTTAAATGTGGAGGGTGAAACAAGTTAGCAAGAAAGAGAACCTTCAAATCATTAGGAAAAAAATGATGCTTCATTAAAAGTGAAAGAGACAATAGGCATTAAGGAATAGTTGAGAAATTATACTCTACTGAAATAATTTCAATAAAAAATTCTTTGTCCTTAAAAGACTATTTATCACGAAGTTGAAAAGTCAAGATAAAGTATTCCTGATGCATTCATAAAAGTAGAGACTCATCTTGTCTTTTGAATCTATAACCATTGGTGCCAATCAAATAGGAAAAGAGAGGTGGCTGATTATAAAAGAAGCAAAAGATCAAAAAACTAATGAGGTATTTCACAAAATGTATTACCCAAACTGACTTTGGTCTGCAGTCAACTTTAGTTGCTGAAAAATACAAATACAGACACTAGCACTGTGATATTTTCTTCATTGTGACAAAACACCCAACCAAAGCACCCTAAGGCATACTTTGACTCCTGGTTGACAGTGATGGTGGTGAAGGCATGAGATGGATGTCCCTACTTGTTTGCCCTCAGGAAGCACAATAATGATCACCAATACCCAGCTCTCTTTCTCCTTTATTTGGTCTAGAACCCCAACCCATCTACATTCAGGGTGGGCCTTCTCTTCTTAGCTAAGCCTTTCTGGAAACACACCCGCAGACACACCCTTGGGTGTGTCTTCTAGGCGATTCTAAGTCTAATAAATTAAATGATTGAGATTATTAATCACCACATATGATACCAGAAAGGAGACATGGGAAGGGCTGAGCTGAGAACTCAGACCAGATGAGGATGTGGAATAGCTGTCAGGGTGAATTGTTAATAACCCAAACTGGCATTGATAACAATATGCTTGAATAAATAATGCTGTGTACAGGCCAAGGAAAATGGTACCACAAGGAGGAGACATCAGTGACAACTATTAACCACCTGGACTAACGGAAGAACTGACCACAAAGCACCTTGTGCATGGTTATTTTTAAGTAAAGCCATCTATGCTGTCTTCACTCATTGACTGTGTTTCCGTGGACTTACGTTTGTCTACAGAAAACATAAGGAAAAACTAGTGCTGCAAAATCTGAAGCTGCAACAATGTCTAGAGGGAGCACAGATATCCCTCTTAGCTTTAGACATCAACACCGTTGTCTATCACTGCTGAACAAATCACCTTAAACTTAACTCCACAAAGCAACAGCCATTTGTGTACTTACAGGAAAGAAATGGGGTTGATTTGACTCCCAAAAGACACAGATGGAAGCCCTGAATCCAGGAGGGGCCAATACCAAGATTGCTTCTAAAGCCAGCTGACTGCACTGAGATGGTGGATAGCTGTGCTATCACTAGAACACCTACCTACACACTGAAGTTGTAAATAACAATAATATCTCGTCCAATAATACAAAACTCAAAGATATCTAAAACCAAATCACACATCTTAGCTACTTTTTGTTATTGCTATAAAAGACCATGATAATAAGTAACTTGGGAACAGAAGGATTTATTTGACTTATATGTCCCAATCACAGTACATCATGAAGGCTGGGCAGGAACTTAAGTCAGGAACCTAGAGTCCAGAACTGTAGCAAGGACCATGGAAAAATTCTGCTTACTGGCTCGCTCCCCATGGTACAACAAACCACTAGGTCTTGGGATAATCGAATCAAGTTAGAGGCACCATTATAACCTTAAAATCCAGAATGTAGACTCTAACACCTGCCAAAATACCTTTTCCATCCAACACAGTCCACAGTTCCAGCAAAGTCCTAAATGTACTAACCTCTCTCTTTGGTTTCCTGTACCTCTGGTTCTTGCCTGAAGTTTTACAAGCAGGCTGTGTTTTTTTGTTGTTGTTGTTGTTTTGTTTTTTGTTTGTGTGTGTGTGTGTGTGTGTGTGTGCATAAAAGACAAAGGACTGTAAGGCTTGGGGATGCAGGATTTCCTCATGCATCTGCTAGCTGTCAATACAGCTTTCATTTTTTTGACTTTTAAGATTATCCATTCTGTGGTCTCTGGTGAGCTTTCCTCACAACAGGAGCTTGCTCAGCTTGCTTCTTTGTACAACCTAGACCCATTTGCCCAGGGGTGGCACCATCTGTAATGGGATGGGAATTTCCATTATCAACCATTAACCTGGAAAACACATCACAGACTAACTAAAGGCCAATCTGATAGAGGCATTTTCTCAATGGATTTTTTTTCCTCTTCCCAGATGACCCTAGCTTGTAACAAGTTGACAAAAAACTGTTATCTCACCATGTTAGTTTGGGCAGTGACTACCCATGGTGTGGACTTTAGGATCCATAATATTTGGTTTCATGCTCATATAGTCCTATTTTTAAAACTCTTCATGACACGTACTTATATCCTATGTATTTTTTTCAATTTTCTGTGACACTTTCAGAATGATCCTATAAAGTAAGCAGGAATCATATTGTTAGGGTATCTTTTGTTCATCCAAACATAAAATTACCATTCTGTTACTCTCATGTAACACAGATAATTAAGGAAACATATCACTGTGATAATATCTATGTCTGCAATAAGGGTAGTACAGCTGTAAAAACTCCCTTGTTGAAGGAGGTTAGAAAGAAGACTATAGGACTCTCTCCTGGGATTCCATCCTCCATGCCCATCCAGCCACAGAATTACACATGATCTAAAAATTTGGTAGACAAGGCCACACTTAGGGTTGAAAATTAACTGAGGGTACGATTCAATGATACAGCTTCCACAAGGCTGGCACACCATAATGGACTTTTTGATGACTCAGCCTTTGAAGATCACCCACAATACTGCAAGTAACCTCTCACTCATGCTCCCACAAGTGAGCTTACTAAACCCATTCACGAGAATGGACCTGGGTGGAAATGTTGCCTGGCTTGTTATTGGTAACCTATTTTGGATGAGCAGATATTTGTTCATATCTCCCCAGGAAACTTCATAATGCATTTATTTATCAAATGGTATGCACACAATCCTAAGAAACTTCTGTATAAACCCATTAAACCATGAAAAGAATCCTGTAAGGTAGAAACTATGACCACAGATGGGGAAGAGACTTGCTCAGACTTTGGTAGTCCCTGGTAGATGTTGGGTCTTGACAGATGTTAGGTTGAGGTCTACTTATGTTGTTAGTTAGTTTTGACTTTCAACTATAGTGGATGGAAGACTACGTGGAGGCTTGAGAGAGCCTCTGAGTATGTCTTTGAATTTCCAGAGAAGATTAACACAGGAAGGAGACATTCACTGAGTGTGGGTTGGAACATTCCACTAGCAGAGGTGTGGAGAGAGTAAAGATGAAACGAGAGAAGCCAGCTAGCTCAATAACTCTTTCTCTCTGGTTTCTGTCTACCATTATGTTTCTTTGCTTTCACATGTCTTTCATATTATGACTGACTGAAGTCTCTGAACCCATAAACCATGATAAAATAGGTTATCCTGTCAGGCAGTTCCTCAGAGGGACAAACAAAACAACAATAGCACCGTAAGACAGAAAGTTAGTACCAGAGAAGAGAAGTCAATGTGGGCATTGTTATCATTAAACCTGGCAACAAGACACTAGAGAAGCTCTAGGATGCTAACAGCAGTGCATAATAGATGATCTAGGACAACACAGAAACCAGAATGCAGTGCTGGCTTAGATGGAAATGGGGACTTCTCTGGGGATTGGACTAAAGGTCATCCCTGAAAGAAAATCTTGGCTACAAAAATTAATTATCTTTAATATAAAGGTAGTAGCAAATTAATCCAGTGTCTGTAGTCCCCAATAACTTCACAGAGAAACTAAGAGTTATTTAAAACTGCACCTCAATAGCTGAGCAGTTAGGTAATGTACCTTAATCGTCTATTCTCATTTGGCTACTTATCAGCCCCATTCCATGATACTTGCTTATTATTATTGATCTGGCTCTTTGGGCTTGAGATGTTGTGGTGGTTTGAATATGCTTGGCCCAGGGAGTGGTACTATTAGAAGGTGTGACCTCCTGGAACAGGTGTGGCCTTGTTGGAGGAAGTATGCCATTGTGGGGGTGGACAACGAGACCGTCCTAGCCACATGGGAGTCAATCTTCTCCTAGTGGCCTTCAGTTGAAGATGTAGAACTCTCAGCTCTTCCTGCACCATGCCTGACTGGATGCTACTATGCTTTCATCTGAACCTGTAAGCCAGTCCCAATTAAATGTTGTCCTTATAAGAGTTGTCTTGGTCATGGCATCTCTTCACAGCAATGAAACCCTAACTAAGGCAGGTGTGTTTTCATGATCTCTCTCCAGACCCCTTCCTCATGGCTCCAATTATTCCATTCTGCAGGCTGATCTGGATTACATCTCCTTTTCTCCTTCCTCTGATTGGCAGACATCCTGCTCTATTCTGCCCAGCCAATGGGTGATCAGCATTTATTGACAAGGTAGAGAATAAATGGTAAGAACTCTTGATACAAACTTGAGACAGGAGAGTTTTGGTATAAGCATTACAGTGCTGTGCCAGATTGAAATAAGATATGAGAGCAGAGAAATCAGCATCTGAGCAACACAAAGGTAAATTTTACACAGTGCACAACAACATTACGACTACGTGACTATATAATTTTCATGCCCCTTGACTTTAAAAGAGGTCAAGTTTAAAGGTGGCAGACAACTTGGTAGAGAAATTGTCAAAGCAGCCCAGAACACAGGCTGTTGAGTGGTCATTGGTAGATGCTTTCAGCTAGGTTTATAGGGATACTTGCAAGCAAAGATATGGCACAAAGATTTGAAAAAGTTGTTCTTCAGTTAGAAAAACATGCAAAGTTGAGACTAAGGAACACACACTTTCTCAGGAGATCAGTACCATTAAAAAGAAGCCAAGAACTTTCAATAGTGCTGCAAGAAAGATAACTTGAGGGTGTCTTAAGAATTGGCCAGACTCCAAGCCACTGAAAGCCCAGGCATAAAAATGAATCTCGCTGGAGAGCCACTGGAGAGTGTGTTGCCACTGGGGTGCCCTGCTAACTCACATAGGCTCACTTTTTAAAAGTGAATATTTGGGATGAGCCTTTTATAAACACAGAGGCCATTGCTATTGTTGGCCAAGAAGGCCTGGTGACTATCTAAACAGATGATAAGACCATGACAACTTGCATATAAATTATATGGTAATTTCATATACACAGAGAATAAAAAAATTACATGGCAATGAAGGTTCTCAATCAAACGTTAGAGAAAGGCCCACAGGTTCAGGCAATATAGGAAGTCCCTGAAAATATAGGAAGTGTGTAAAACTCTGATCTTCTAGCAATGTGTCAGTAAAGTCTAAGTTGCAAAGCAAGGCCCCTAATGTTGGAAATGCCAGGGACATGGAACATCTGCTGAGAAAAGCTATAGGAGGTGTGTGGAGCTTACACAAGAGAGGCTGTGTGAGTTGTAAATGAAAATCTACCCCCGTCCTGGTGTGTGTGTGTGTGTGTGTTTGTGTGTTCTCAAGCCAGCTGTTGTTTATTCTGTGCCTGGGATCCCTGGGTTAGAGCTGCAGGAATTAGTGCTTGGCCTTCTTGATCTTGCTTTTGGTCAATATTTCCTTTTTATTTCCCATTCTCTTTGGGGATGGGGATGTTTATACTCTGTGGCATTGTTGGGAGTATGTGATTTGTTTTCTGATGTTCCTAGGAATTCAGTTAGGGGTTTGCTTTGAGACTCATAGGATATTTGAACTTGGGTGTTGGGGTAATGGGAGAGCTGTTAAGATTATGGGACTGAAGGAGACGGGTTGAGCATATTTGCATTTTGAGATGAACACAGTCCTTTCTGTTGTGGTTTATATCAAACTGAGGAGGAGTGGACTCTTGATGGTTAGAATTGATTGTGAGTTTGGCTGGATTTTTTCAGAGATTAGTAAAATAAACTTCTGAGTATATCTGCAATTTTTTTTTCTCAAAACAACTGACTAAGAAGGAAGAATCCTCATTCCCATTGATGACTCATCCCCTTGATGGGACCAAGTAAAATAAAACGTGGAAAAGGACACACACACACACACACACACACACACACACACACACACACACAGAGAGAGAGAGAGAGAGAGAGAGAGAGAGAGAGAGAGAGAGAGAACTTTACTTCCTGACCACCACAGAGCATAGCCTCTGCCTCTTGCTATCACTATGATGCTCTAGAAGCTTCAGTGTAACAGAATCAGTGGTGGTGAGAGCTGAGCTAAGAGCTATAAAACTGCACATTAAAATAAATCCCCCTCAAGTTATGTCAAGTGTCTTGTCAAAGCAATGAAAAAAGTAACACAACCATGGTTTATGTATATTGTTCTTATAATGGATGCTGTAGGCCACTGAATAAGCAATCAACAGAAGCCAAATAAACAAAATGTCAAATGCTTTGATAAAAAGTTCAATGGTGTAAGCCATCAAAGAAATATGAATTCAGTGAGAAACAATTCTTCCTTCCTATAAAATTGGTGATAATTATGAGCATGACGCTGTCTATATTTGGGAAGTTTAGGGAGAATTCATATTCCTTCCCATTGAGGATGTCAGCTGTTTGAAAAGATCTTTCAAACACTTGACCAATTCATATTAAATATTTAAATGTAGATAGTCTTTAACCTAGAAGCCTCAATTCTAGTGATCTTGCTGAAGAGTAATTGGGCAATTATGCAAGGCACAGATTGCTCAATTTTTTTGTACAGAGGATTATAGTAGGCAAAAGTAAAACAAGAGGCATGAAAGAAGGAGAAAGGTGGAAGGGAAGGAAAAAGGAAGGGAGGCCAACAGAGTCAACTCATCTGGACCCTTGGGATTCTCAGAGACTGAACCACCAAGCAAAGGGCATAAATGGGCTGGGCCTAGGCCTCCCTGTACATATGTAGCAGATGTGCAGCTTGGTCTTCATGTGGGTCCTGAACAACTGGAGTGGTGGCTGTCCCAAAAGCTGTTGCAGGTACATGGGATAGGTTCTCCTAGCTGGGGTGCCTTGTCTGGCCTTAGTGGGAGAGGAAGTGCCTACCCTCTCAGGACTTGAAGTGCCAGGGTTGGGGAATACCCAAGGGGTTCCCACCAGCTCAGAGAAGAAGGGGAAGAGGAGCTGGGGGTGGGGAAGGATTGTGAGAGGGGCGACCTAGAGGGAGCCAGTGAGCAGGAAAGTACAGTGAATAAGTAAAAAAAAAAATGAATTTAAAAAAGAGGGAAAAGAGGAAGGAAGGGAAGGAGCGAGGTAAAGTATCAGGAGGGAGGGAGAACAAAGAGGTGATAGAGGAAAGGAGAGAAGGAGGAGAAAGCAGGAAGAGTTTAAAACCCTATACAAGGTAGATCATTAAGTGACCTGTGTTGTGCTCACTACATGCCTGCTATAATAATCTTGCAATATCACATTCATGCAGTGAGGCCTCCTCATGTACATGCATATACATACATGTAAACACAACATACTGATGTGAGCAGAATGAGCCCACGCATGAACAGAAGTGCTCATGATGCTGAAAGAGCTGTTCCAAAATGTGGTTATAGGTGCGTGGGAGGATTAGTAACTTTATGCTTTTTATAACATTGATGTCCTTTGTATAGAACACATTTACATATATGCCTATCTTCTATTAAATAGCTTATCGAAACATCAGAAAACCTACATGAAATTATGTAAAATGCAAGAATGGTCTCACAACTAAATGCTCACTCCTATTACCCTGTGTATGTGGGGCACACACGTAGGTGAGAGATGAAAACGAAATAGCAAGTGAAGTTAAAATAATAGGATGATAGATGATTTTAAACTCTTGCCATAAATTAATACATGCACAATTATGTGAATTCAGAAATGTAAACATGAAAAATGAAGTTGAATTCCCTATTATTTCCAAACCTAAACCTACAAATATATTCATAGCTCAGTTTCTTTCATTGCCTGTTTTCCTAAAAGGAATTGACCCTTTGATCCGTTTAGGCTCTGCAATGAGTAAGGGGCACTGTGTCCCAGCTGGAGCAGACAGCATTGGGAAGAATAGAAAGCTCAGAGCTCACAGTTCAGTGCTTGCTCACAGGTGTATGCACAAACAACTGTATAGGAACAAGTTCACAAAGCTTTCTTTGCACATGCCAAGGACCCAGACATATACATACACTTGTGCTCATGCCTACACGAACATATGTATATCAGTGTTAATCCATTCACACAACTATACTCCTGCACCTGAACACAACACACATGCTAAAAGCCCCAAGTCCCTGAAAACCAGGGCTCACTGTTTCTCTTTTACATGGCACTGGCAGTTCTTGCAGTCTCTAGTGGTTAGTTAATGACTGTCTTTCTGAACTGGAAGTGGCTTTGGCCAGGTTTGTTTCAGAAGTAATTTCATTTCTGAATTCAGAAAACTGCCTTGTTCTTACAAGTCTTCCAGAGGCTCTCACAGATGAGCAAGTGCTTGAGCTATGGCTGGCACTCAGGAAGGTTCTAATGTCACCTTGGACTCTACTTCATCCTGGGTTACAGAGGGGTGCATAGAATGCAGGACAGACTTACTATCTGGCTTGGAGAAGGGAGAGATTCTAATAGCTTATGTGAATCATATATGAAAGATAAGGTCAGGAACCTCTGACCCAGGCAGCTACACAGTCCTACACTCAGAAAAGCCTGCTTCAAGCCAAATGCCCTGCTGTCACCTACAGGCAACTCTGAATCACTTTTGAGTCAGGTCTTATTTGGCATGGAACCTTGTCTTGCTTACTTTCTCTTTTACGATGAAAAAAGAATACTCTGACAAGAGCAACTCGAGGGAGAAAGGGCTTCTTCTGGCTCACAGTTCCAAGACGATACTGCCCATCATGGTGAAGAAAGCTTGGGCTCAGGAGACTGGCTGGAGGCATTGCCTTGGCAATAAGGAAGCAGACAGAACAGGAAGTGGGAACAGGCTGTAATAATCCCAAGGCCTCCTTTCAATAACTTATTTCTTCTAGCAAGACTCCACCTTCTAAAGGTTCCACAAGCTTCTCAGACAGCTCCAGCACCTAGACAACCAAGTATTCTAACACAGGAGCCCAAGGGGGAACATTTCATATTAGCTCTAAGTGATGGTTGGTCCTGCCATCCTGGTGGCTCAGCAAGGTGGCAAGGTAGCAAGGTGGCAAGGTGGCAAGGTGGCAAGGTGGCAAGGTGGGTGCTACTCCCTCCCAGAGCTTCAGAGCAAGGATTTACTTGGGAAGATCAAACTATTTTCCATGCATTGTTGAGGAAATGTTCTAGAAACTCTTTTCCTTCTCCGACCCCCCCCCCCAGGGGATCCAGGCGGGGCCTTTTGAGCTTTCACCCTGTGCTCTGCTGCTGAACCATTCCTCCAGTTCTAGTGGTCTTTAGGGAAGTTGAATCTCCCTAGAAACTCCCTGGGGAGCTCTCAGGAGCCACATGTAGATGAGCTGGTTAGACATAACTAAAGCCACTCTGAAGGTAGGTTCAGAGCATGACTTCAGGGCCTCATTTCCATGAACCCTCTATAAACCACAATAGAAGGGAACACATAATTTGATTTCATTCCTATGGCTATTCCGTAGATCAAGCTGGAGGGTGATGTATAGTGTAGATCCAGGGCCCCACTCTTGTGAATTCTCCAGGCTTGGGCTACATCCAATGCACAGGCTACTGAGAAACCCATCCACTGGGGCTTCTGCAAAAGATATCCTCCCTAAGTGATTTACAACAGCCGCCTGTATCTCCTAGGGCAGAACAGGGGTGTGTCTTATCCAGAATTGTGCCTAGGAAGGAAGAGAATTCATGTTTGTCAGTACACATCTACGAACTTGAAAAAATAATTTATTTCATGATGAATAAAGCAACAAGTAAACCTACCAACAATCTATTTCCAGACCATCAGTTCTTGGAGAGAGAACTGTTGACCTTCCCTTTAGAACCTTAAAGGAATGAGTTGTGCATGGTTTTGATTCTCTAACCCTGACAGTCAGAGAGCCTAAGACCCCATACTGTAGAATCCTTACTGGAATACATGTCAGTATGGATGGTTCTGTCACTTCTCTTTGTACTAGTTGTGAACCCAGGTGACTCTAGCCATGCAGGGAAACATGCATACATGGATAAACATACTCATATACAGATTCCTAAAAGGCTCATTTACACATACACACATGCACATAAACATGAATATTCATACAGTAATACATAGATACATACATGTGTACATGTAGCTCATTGATTCAGATAATGCACACACACTTACATATACACAGATGTATACATAAACACTGAAAATGTATTGGAGGCTCTAGGTCACACACATTACAAACTCACATCTACACACATGCATACAAACAGGTGCCTTCAAGTAAGTATGCACCCATATAAACATGAATATGCATGCACAAGGGAACTCTCATGCAGGCATATGTTCATATAGATATAGAAACACATATGCAGAGATTCACATAAGCAAATGCATAGACACACATGTGCCCTTGCTGTGGATTTACACCCACTAAGCCCAACAGTGCATTTTGGGGTGTTTTGACGCTGTTTCCTGCTTCACCATCCATTTAGAGTCAATTCAGAAAGTCTCAAAGGTCCTTTGGGCAGTCATTTTGACAGATACACTCCATTGTTCCTGGTTTTCAGAGGATGTGTTGGAGTTTCTGGTTCATAGAATTTTTACTAAGTGGCAAGATCCCAGACAAAGTCAGGAAAGCTTCACCACTTTCAACAGAGCCACAGCTGGTCTGCATGAATGGCTAGATCCTGGATAAACCAATTCTGGATGAGGAGGGGAGACCCAGGTGAACACTCTTATGGGAGGTTCAGACAGCGTGTGCCCGACGGTGGAGTCCCAGAACCAAAGAGATTGGGGCACAGAGAAGGAGCCAATGGCACTTTCAACATCTCAGTGTTCACATGCTGCCTTTTCTACATCTTGTTCTTTTCTCAAAGTCACACCCACTATAGTGAGAGACAGAGCTTTCAGTACACTGGGACATGTAACAGGAGATGTCTGCTGCTTTGTCATGGGGACAGTGAAGAAGACAGGGTCTAGTCTTCTCTGACAGCAGAGGGATACTTTCAATTGAGCCATGTTTCTAGAAGAAGTGGGTCAGCTATGCAAATTAGGCATTACTTAGGATCCTCTAGTGTGCCCTGCCATGGTACCACTTCAGAGTCTGTAGCTTGACTGTCAATTTGGATGAGATTCTAATTAGTTCCTAGTGTACTCAGGGTTTAATTATCTTCCAGTTGCTAAATACCAATTTACTTAATATCTTCTAAACCACTCTTTCAGGTAAGGGAGGGAATGCAGCCTGATGGCGGTGGAGGTCACCCAGTAGAACTGAACATTCAGCCCTTGTCACGTGTATAGACCAGAGCTGCAGAGGCATGCAGGCAATGCTTACAGATGCAGTCAGAAGCTTGGACCAACTGTGGTGAGGATGCTCTGAATTCCTGAGAAGTGAGTGGTGCTTTTCCAGGGTAATAATTAAAACTAGAAGACAAAGACTTTAGTTTTAAGCTGAAACATAGGAAGAACATGGAAGTAATTGTTCCATTATACCAGCAAGATCAAGTTGAATGAATAGGAACTCTTTGGTCTGAGGCTACAGACCCAGCTGCCACCCAAGGTTCAGGGAGTCCCAGCTAGGACAATAATGTTACAAGCAAATAATTCTGGGGCCACCTCCTAGTCAGGTAACTCATATAGTAGGTGACTGACTTCCTGCACTATTAAGAAAAAAAAGGTCAAGTGACCACAGTGCTGAGGGAGCCCATGGAGGTCCTGTTGGCAAGAGGTGAGAAGAAAGCCTTCTACTCGGTCAGGTGATCAATGAGAAAAAAAAAACCCACACATGTTCTCTGTGAACAAGGATTGCTACTTTCTAGGAGAAAAGACCTTCACCAGAGATTAACCTTATCTATTGGGAAAGCATCCACCTTTCTCCAGCCCCCTGAATCTCATCTAGGGGTGGGAAGCAAAAATAATGTCTTCACCCAGTAGCTGACTCATCAGACTAAGTTACTTCGTTATACCAGTCAGACCTGAAGATGCATCCAGATAATGGATCAATTCAGACACAAGTGCAGCCCAACTGAATGGATGGACCCAGAGACCCAGGCCCAGTGAAGACTCAGATTTAACTATAAGGCTGTAGAATGCTTGTCCTCACACAAGGACAGAGCTCCAGCATAAGGGCTGTTATACTTGTAGGTGAAAGGTGCAGGCTCCATTTAAGAAGAAATTCCTAGAGAACCATAAGGGAGAAAAGAACAGGGCCATTAGAAAATAGCTATACACACTTAGATACTGGTACATCATTTCAATCCGAATGTTTAAAGGGCATAGTTAACTGATCAGAAGATGGAGATCCCATCCCCGGGGTGGTCCAAAAGAAAGACTCGATGAAACAGTCTTCAAGAAACTAAATTTAAACTAGATACATAGTCAAATGTAACAAGATGTAGGAAACCATACCTTGCTGCATACATTTTCTTATAACTGTGACAAAATGCCAGTCAGAGCAACATAGGACAGGAACGATTTATTTTGACCATGGTGGAGAAGGCTTGTCAACTAAAGCAAGTCAATCCATAGTAGCAGGAGCTTGTAGCTCATTCACACCATACCAAAGCAGAAGTGGAGAGCAGGATGAAGGATATTGCCTTCAAGGCCTTCCCCCAGTGGGTCACTTCTACTAGATAGCGCAATTTCCCACCAGTTCCACCAATCCCTAGAGAGCACCACTAGCTGGAAGCCACGTGTTCAAACAAATGAGCTTGTGGAGGACAAATTTCACTGAAATCATAACATCTGATAACTCATTTAAAGAGAAAGCTGGGCTTGAGGGTAACTTCCAATAGAGACTCTTTCTACCATCCAGAAGGCCATGGAGTCCATTTTCACTTCTGAAATAAGATTCAAAAGCAAAGCTGAGGTCCAGATACAGGGATTTATTTTTATCTAAAAATGACAATTGCATAGGAAAAGGGGGCTGATTCAAGGACAAGATACATTTTGACATGCTTGTATCTAACAGACCATCAGAATATATGAGGCAAAACCCAAGAGACTGTATGCACAGAATATATAAATGCACCCATCAAGGATTTGGCAATATTTATGTCCCTTTTTCTGGAAGTGATAAACCAGCCAATGGACATATTGGCATATGATTAATATGTCATTAGCTAATGACTAGTTTGGTTTGGTTGATAGTATCAACTGTTTGATAGCCAATAATATCAAAATAGCATAATTTGAAACTCATGTAGAATCTTCATCAATGTGCAACATGTCCTGAATCACAAAACCAACCACAAGTTTAAAACAGCAGAAGCCATAAAAGTCTATTTTTAGATCACAGTAGGATGAAATTAGAAATAGTAATAGATATTTTTAAGCTACAAAACATTTTCATATTAAATAATATTATTCTAAATAATACTGGATCAAATAAAAATGTTTTCAAGAGACTGAAATAGTTTGAACTACCTTAAAGTTGAAATATAATTTTTAAAATTGCAGGTTGCATTAAAATCCATGGCTGGAGGGAAATAAGCACTATTGAGTGAGCCCTGGAGAGGAAGATGCTTTGCAGTCAATGCATTACACTTCTGCCTGAGAATGTGGGAAGAAAAGACACAAGACTCAATGCAAGATGAAGAAAAGAAGCAATCAGTTAGAACAGAAATCAATAAAGTCAGGAAATCAATGGAGAAAAATCAAGTGCCTGCTGTTTGAAAACATCAAAGAAGTTCTAAACACTTACCCATCATGAACCAAGATAAAACAAGAGAAGGAATGAACTGGAAGCCTCAGGCACAAAGGATATGTCACTACAGAGTCCCATGATGTTAGAAGGATTAAAAAGGAATGTGATAAACAATTCTCTGTCTCACCTATGATAATATAGATGAAATCAACAAATCCCTCAACAGACACCTTACAAAAATTAAGAAAAGAACTTGATTGCTCTAATAGACGGAAATCATTTAACGGAACTGATGACTAACATCTTTCACAAATATAAAGCACTGGGTCCAGATGGTTTCATGGGTAAATTCTACCAGAACTCAGGGGGTTAAGCCAATGCCTGACAATCTCTTCTAGAAAACAGAAGCAGAGAGAGACCTTCTGGCTTCATCCAGTATGGAGATTTTATCCTCCTGACTCAAATCAGATGAACACATTTCAAGAAAAGAAAGTTATAATAAAATATATTTCATAAATAAAGATGCTAGATTTCTCCACAAAACATTCAACAATGAATAAAAAGTACTATATATCCTGGTCAAGTGGGATTTGTTCCAAGCAGGAAGTCTGTTCAATGTTTGAAAATGAATGAATGTGATAAAGTCATGAGCCTGGCTAGAGAAGAAAAAGCACATGATCATGTTAATTAATATAACAGCTGCATCCTATAGAATCCACAGTTGGCAAGGATAACAACAACAATAACCTCATTTGTTTAAAAATAGATCAGTGATTGACAACTACAAAATGCTTATAGCTGTATCTCATATCTGGAAGAGCTATTGGAGTCTGGGAAGACAACTTGGTTGCCTCCTTCCCCTACTGAGCGTCATATTTGAAATTCTAAGAAGTACAACACAGGAAATTAGAACTATAAATTTGGGAAGGTAGAACTAAAATTGCCTTTGTGTGATGACATGATATAACTTTCTATGTAAAAATACTAATGAATAGACAATGCAGCTCTTGATATTAGTGAGTGAGTACAACAAATACATAATACACAACGTTAATCTACAAATCCATTTCTTTTCACTGTTTTATCAATAAATGCCTGAAACTCAAAATTAAAAACACAAAGTCATGTACAATAGAAATTTTCCTATCTCTTAAGATGATACAGTTGGTACAAATCTAGCAGAATATATACAGGCTTCCTGTGTATATTTAGAAAGGAAACTGTAAAACTTTGATGTAGGAAGACAAAGGGGATTAAAGAAATGTAGACTCACCGTTGAGAAATTTTAAAACATTTTATCTAAATATGTCAGCTCCCAACTTGATCTGTAAATTTAGCACAATGCTAAAATGTTTCCAGCAAGCTATTTTGTGCTTGTGGACAAAGTAATTCTCAAGATTATTGGAACAAAAAAATTAGTAATGCCACACGAGATTGTGAGGCAAGAGGGAAACAGTTCTGCAACCATCCAACCTCTAGACTCAGCAGTGATGACAGCTCACAGCCAGAGGAAGGACTGGTGCATGTGACTATGGAATATGTGACAATTGACCTGGTTTGTTTTCTGTTGCTGTAATAAACACCAAACCTCAGGAAGACAGGCAGCGGTAGGAACCATGGTAAATGCCACATACTGGCTTAACTGAGGTTCCCTCTTCCCTTGTGTCAAAGTTGACGACCAAGATGAGCTACCACAACAACCAAGAACACATTATAGATACATATGACCCCACGCCTTTGACAAAGAAGCAAGGCCCGCTCGATGAAAGAATAGTTCATCAAATAAATAATGGGAACACATTGGACATCCCTAGAAATGAATCTATAAAGATCTCAGAGGTTTCACAAAAACTAGCTAAAAATGAATAATATACTCAAATTTGAAAGGCAGAAATATAACATTTTGATAGAAAATACCAGATAAAATACGTGTGACCTAGGTTTGTTCATGAGTATTTAGACATAACACTGAAAGCATAATACATTAAAAATTGATAGGTTGGTTTGTTAAAATTAAAAAGAACCCTACAAAATATATTTCTAAGTTAATAAAGACACAGTGTGGTGGAAATATTTGGAAAAGTGTATGATAAATGACTTTTTATATAATATTAAGAAGAGTCTTCTAATGGGAATGGTACAAGGATGTATACCCAGTTGTAAAAAATGGACCAAAGATCTGAACAAGCACATTCTAAACATGAAACACACATGACTAGCAATCATGTGAGACATCTTCAAGTCTGTGCAATGAAAGTGAAAATAAAACAGTGATTTATTGGAGTTGAGGAGATGGATCAGTAGACACATGCACACACATACACACACACACACACACACACACACACACACACACACACATATGCTCGCATGCACCTGTACACACAAATGCATTCCCATGGATGTGCACCTGCAGACTCACACATGCTCATGCACGCACAAGCACAGGCACACACATGCATATGCACACACATGCACACACACATGACCAGTCTTATGCACTGGCCCTTCTGATGTGACTCTTGTACACATAGAATGTAGCAGATGACAGCAGGTACTTATGGGATCGTGGGACTGCAGAAGAGCACAGCCACATTGGAAGGACCTTTTGGCAGTTTCTACGAAGCTTATTATCTTACCAATTAATCCAGAAATTGTGCTCTTAACATTTATGAAATTGATTCGGAAAGTTCATAGTCACACAAAAGTCAACAAAAGGATATTTGTAACTGCCTTATTCATTGTCATCAAAAATTGAAGGTGACCAAGATGCCCCTTTACTGGTTGAAGACACAAACTTCAGCACATCCATGAATAGAACATCATTCAACATTAGAAAGAAATCAGGCATTGAGTTTGAGAAGACAAACGAGTATTTATTTTTCAGTGCAAAAAAGGTTGTTCTGAGAGAGACTGCTCTGTGATTCCAATTATGGGTTATCTTGGGAAACAGGAAGCTGTTATTGTATTGGAGAGACAAGAGGTTCCATGACTGGGATGGGAGGAACAGGGAGCATGGAGTTATTTTGTATGGCGCTGCAGTGCTGTGGCAGTGACTTTGCCATGCCCTGTGTGTGGAGGTCAGAGAACAATCTCAGGCATCATTGGTCTTGCCTTCCACTCTGCTTGAGACAGAATCTCCTTTGTCTTTTGCCACTGAATACATCAGGCTAACTGACCTGTGACCTTCCAGAGAGTTTCCTGTCTCCTTCACCAATTTCCCTATGGTGCACCAAGATCACCGATGTATACTAATGCCCTTAGCTCTGTGTGTATTTCGAAGATTCCAAGTTCCTCAGGCTTGTATGCCTGCTTAAGTGCAGAGTCTTCACTTCCCTGGACAGGAGTTGCTGAAACTCCTGCCTTGGTGCTGTAGCCGAAGTCAAGGTCACAGTAGAAGGTGGCTAATTTCACGCAATCTATGGAATGATAATTAGCCGATAAAAGCAAAAGAAACACAAGGTGCTCTAATCCTTCAACATGGAATGATTCTAAGTCCATGGCCTTCAAAGACTCAAAGAACAGCAAACAATCCTTTGAAAAGAACAGAGGTGCTGCCTTGTCTCAGCTGTGCCTCTTCCAGCAAGCCCGGAAGAGGAGCATTAATTAGTAACCCTCATCACCCTCTCTTCTTCTTGGGAGAGAACTGGAGGGCTTGTGTCTGCCCTAGTTAGAGGACCACACTGGGGACATCATTCTGCAGGTGAGGACTCTTGGCAGCATGGTAAAGGCCCAATGAGTTTGCTCAACTAGATGGAAACAGTTATTCTCAGCAAGACCTCCAGAGCCAAGTCTCGTTTGTTATTGATCCTACAGGACCTTAATGGTTTTTTATCTTTCTTCACCCTGAAAACATTGCTTTTATAATGGCAAATTCTTGCCATGTCTTTAGCTTTTGAGCTCCTCTGTTCCACTCTGCCTCTTGGGGTAGTAGCCTCACCAAACAACAAACAAACAAACAAACAAACAAACAAACAAAAACTAGGAAAGCCTCCCGGAGCTGAGGTTATGCACATTAACTCTTTTGCCTCTTGAGTCAGTCTGGCACCTGAACAAAAGCTCTTTTCTGCAGATGGAAGCTTGTCATTTTACCCGCAGGAAGGCTATTTTTTCTAAAGACTGTGACAGCCCTACAAATGGCTTGAATTTGCACAGCAAGAAACCATACAATCCTATAAGGCTCAAGAGCCAGTCTCAGCTTCCTTGTCAATTCTCTGTGGAGCAGCACTCAGCTCTTCTCCTTGCCTGTGAATGGCTAGGAGGGTCTCCCAGCATCCTGAAATTGAACTGAGCTGAGGCTGCAGCAGCTGGATCAGTGCCACTTGATCAGATTGCCCAGGTCCAGCTGTGACTCGAGACATTTGTCCTATAGAGCTGGACCTTGCACATTGGGGTGTTGGCTTGAGACAACACTACAAGTTGGCCTTGGGTCAGTGGAGTACATCCCCTCCACATCTGGGAAGGAGCCCAGTTGGATCAGGAGAAGAGAGAACGAATAACACATGCAAGTTGGCTGAGAGGACTGTGTTCCTTGTCCTCTTCCTTTAGGAAAAATAATTGCATGTTCAGTTAGGGCTTATCTTTTCTGTTGCCATGAAACTAGCCAAGATGGGAGGACAGAGAAATGAGACAACAGATATGTGTCTGCTATAGGTGGCAGGCAGCTCTGGGAAGAGCCCATTGACAGGCCCCAGTCTACCCAGGGGCTCCTACCATTGCCTCCCTCTCAGACTCCCCTCTAAACTGAATGTGGACACAGCTCTTTACTCCACTCCCATCTCTAGCATGATCCATGCTGCTGGCCCACGTCTCCTTTGGTTTCAAGGTTATTCACCCATAGGTGATTGATGTGACTGCCTTCCACTTGTGCAGTTTCTGCAGGGCTCCTTGGAAGAAGCACCAAGGCAGATACCCACTATGCACTGGTAATATAGAAGTCTATATCTTCAGATGTTCCAGACCTTCACATTTAAAATGGTAAAGTGTATGCCTGGAAATGTCAGGTGTCCTTCCAACTGTCTTCAAATGACTCACTGTATAAAGACTGGGTAAACTGCTATTATACCAGATTATACCAGAACATATTATACCAGAACATATTATACCAGAAGATAACGAAGAAAAAAAGTCTATTCTCGTCCAACACTAAGGCTTTGGTAAGGCAGAACTGTAGAACAGAAAAATGACATAAGGCAAACCAGACTCAAATAAGAAGTACAAAGAAGTACAGAGACCTCTGCCTCTGCATTGCAGGGTTCTGTGTTACTTAGCAGGTGACTGCAGTGTCTCTTACCACAGAATTATCCATAGACAACCTGGAGGAATAGCATCGGTGTCCTAAAAAAATCGCAATCAGACAAGGGGTGGTACATCAGACTGAGTGCGCAGACTGTAAGGTTTTTGTGGGGGTTTTGCCCCTGAGGGTAGAATATACCTTACTTCAAAGGAACCCAGTCACTTCCCCTGCACAGGACTCCCTTTTCCAGCCCCTCCCACACAGACTCCTTCCTAAATTAAACTAGGATAATGACCATCAGAGGGTCGACTGGAATCATGCTTAAAGCATGGTGACACAGCCACAGTGTGTGTGTGTGTGTGTGTGTGTGTGTGTGTGTGTGTGTTTCTTGGAAAGGCAACAGACCCTGATGTGAAGGAGCCAGCCTGAAGGATGTTGAGGGTATCCTTGCATCCTGGAAAAGCATGGTCCTATGTGTGACCAGTCTTAAAGCATAAAATCAGTAAGTCATGCTGTCAAGTGGGCAAGTGGTGGCCCTGAGAGAGTACTCTCAGCACTATACTCCCAAACATGAGGGTGACCTGATTTCCAGAGGGACTTTTGGTGATGAAATTAGTTAAAGTTGCTCATAACAAGAAGAGAGAAAAACACACAGGAAGGCCTGAGACAGATACTGGAGCAGTGGTCCAGCTAAGGAGCCACCAGGAACTGACCAAGGCCTAGAACAGCAGGCCTGGCGATCTCTAGCGAGAACTCTGCCAACTCACTTCATGCTTCTGCCTCCAGGACCATAAGATAGGACATTTATGATGTTGTCACCTACCCCGTGTGTGGCTACAGTGACCTAGGGGAGACAAACAGGTTTAAAGCAGTAGTCTTCTGATGATGTTTTCCAACATGAACTGGTATATCCATTTCACTCAAAGACCTGTGTCCAGGCTCTGGGGAAGTACCTCATGCCACAGAGAATACTTCTCAGCTCTGTGCCCAGCATATCCACACAGTCCCTGAGAACCAGAGTCCTCCATGTGATAAGAATTCCCCTGTGAAGCAAGGTTTAAATCCCCAGCTTGGAGGAGTGCCATGCCTTTGTTCTAGCTTTGCATTTTCCCAGCCCTCATCAATTACCTATGCAAAGCAGTTTGCATCTCTTTGGCATGTTTTCTTTCCTATAAAAAAATGTGTAAATCTCTCTGTGTGGGAGGCTGGAGGCAGAGCCAGTCAGAAGAATGCTCAGGATTTGCTTGAAATTCACCTTCGAGTCTAGAATCCACAAAGAGAAGAGTGACTCCCAACAGAGGGTCTGGGAAGAAAACTGTAGCGTCCCTGTCAATCTGCAACTTGTCAGTAAATGGTGCAAAGCTATTTCTGAGATGAAGGATGGCAGTTACTCAGAACGCTGACACCCATAAATACTGCTGAAATTGCTTTTCTCAATCATGTACTTCCAAATAGGCATGAAGAGACTCAATTTCAACACAGGTCAGCTTTGAGCAGATGAGGAATATTGCCCTCCTATGTCCTGCTTCTGGGCACAACAGGAAGCCCTCTTAGGACACATGAGGTACAAGGAGCTCAGTCACCACTGACTTGCACCTCCTAATAGCACATGAGGATGGAAAGCCATTTCTGGTTCCTCAACAGAGACTAGCAAAATCCTCTCGTCCTCTGTTCCTGATAGCTGTCACTTGCTTTGGAAAATGGACATGGAGACAAGTATTGCCTTTCAATTGTATTTGTTTCTTTCCCAGCTCTGTCCTACCACTTGCCTAAGTACTTGAGACTTGCAGGAAAGAGGTAGGCACTCCTTTAACAATGTTGGCATCTCAAAGGCAACACCGGTTCATTTCATTCAATAGATGTTTACAGAGTACATGAAAGTCCTATCCATTCATCCATCTACCCACCCATCCATCCATCATCCATCCACCCATCAACCACTTATCAATCCATCCATCCATCCATCCATCCACACACCATTCCATTCATCTACTTACTCATCCAACATCCATCCCTCTATTCATCTGCCCACCCATTTATCCATCATTCAGCCATCTAGCCACATATTTCCCAATCATATATTCATCATCTGTCTATCCATCCATTTACCCTTCATCAATTCATACACCCACACATATACTCATTCATTCATCGATCACTCAACAGCCCATCATTTATCCAACCACTCATACATTATCCATCCATCATTCATCATCCATCTATCCATTTATTCACCTATCATCCATCCATGCATTCATATATACATCTACCCATAATTCATCCATTCACATACCCATCATTCATCTCATTTTCTCATTCATTCAACAAATACTTATTATTATCTACACTGTATTTTACACAGTGCTCCTTTTAGACCTTTGGAATAACTTTCTGCAATGCTTCTACCTCCTCTTTGTCTACTTGGAATCTCCTCTACAATACTCCAAGTCCCCAGTTTCTCTATGGCACTCCTCACATCTCAATACCAAAGAGTGAGACACAGGATATAAGGTATAGTATAAGAACAAGACGGCTATATGAATACAGATCTGGAGCTGCAGGCAGAAAGGCGGATACTGAACCCCCTCTTTTGCAACAAGTCATGGACTTCTGTGACTTACAAAAATGAAGGATGGTTCTCCATCTTGTGTCAATTGTGTCCTGTGCTGGAGAAAACGTGGGCTCATACAGGACAGATCACCTATAGAATCACCTGAGTGATTCTATGCACTCTTTATGCTCCACACTTGGATTTGACTCCAGAGTTAAGAAATCAGTTCTTCCTTTCTCACCTGTCTATGCTGGCATCCTCCAGTGTCTGTTGCTACTCACATACTGTCTTAGTCAGGGTTTCTATTCCTGCACAAGCATCAGGACCAAGAAGCAAGTTGGGGAGGAAAGGCTTTATTCAGCTTACACTTCTGCGTTGCTGTTCATCACACAAGGAAGTCAGGACTGGAACTCAAGCAGGTTAGGAAGCAGGAGCTGATGCAGAGGCCATGGAGAGGTGTTCCTTACTGGCTTGCTCAGCCTGCTCTCCTATAGAACCCAAGACTACCAGCCCAGGGATGGTACCACCCACAAGGGGCCCTCCCCTTTGATCACTAATTGAGAAAATGCCTCACAGTTGGATCTCATGAAGGCACTTCCCCAACTGAAACTCCTTTCTCTGTGATAACTCCAGCCTGTGTCAAGTTGACACACAAAACAAGCCAGTACACATACCATAGGCTTCCTGTCTCAGAATAGTACAGATGCGTATTCTTGTGTGGGTCATGGATGTCTACATGGGTTTCAATAACATAAAATCAAGCTGTCTTGACTTTTAACTATGAAAAAAGATAAACAGACCCAGTAAGTAGAAGCAGAGATGAGGGGGGAGCCCTCACAACAGCTTCACAGACATATAAGAAGCTAGTGGGGAAGAGGAGGGGACAGCAGGGGATGGAGGCTGTATTGAGTGTGCACCAGAGGCAGCTCATACATGTAGGCCTCAGGAAGTAAGGTGAAGCAGATATGGTGGCAATTAAATGGTTCTCTAGGTCAGCACCTTCCCTGATGGACCAGCTGTAATGCCAGTGTGTGCTGGCACCCCACGTCTCACCTCTCAGTCTTCATAAGCTCCTAAGAGGCAACATTGATGACCATTCACCCAGTGGGGAGACACTTCCTGGGTGAGGTGATTCTGCCAGTCCTGCCCTGTGCTTTGACTTGAGCCTCATGTTCATGCCAGCCTTCTGACTATTCCTACCTTGGCCACCTTCCCCACAATTATTACCACCTCCACTATGCCCATCCCTGACCCCAGCATCCTCACCTTCTCCAGCTTCTCCCATTTCAACACCTCTGTCCAATGCTAGTCTCTGGATCAAGTGACCTGACCAGAAAAGAAACCCCCAGCCAGAGGAGGCTCCACCTTACCACTGGAATCAAGTTCACAGACAAGTGGGCAAGGTTTGGGGTGGTTTTGGAGAAAATGGTGGCAGGACAGGATAACACCAATACTTTTCTCTGGCTTCTTCTCAGGGAGACAGCTCTTGGGGCATTACAGCATTTCACATGTGGTCTTTTTCTCAGACAGGAACAGTTTCAGTGTTTCCTTTGATATAAACTAATATACATTTCATGGCATTCTTTAAATGTGAAAAGACATTGTTTTTAAATTGCAGGCTACATTAATTTTCAAACACATCCCCCATGTTGCATTTGTATCCAAGGCAAATGAAATGCTAAGCAGTGCTGTGCATGCCACACCCCAAAGGCAGTGAATCCACAGGTTCTTGTGCCTGTCAACTCTCCTTTACCTATCTTCTTACAGAGGACTCTGAGGTGTGGCTGCCATAGAGCAGTGTAGACAAGATCTTTGTGATCCACCAGACTCCTTATGCCCCCCAGACCTTCTGAGTGGGACACAGCATGGGCTCCATGGGTACAGCTGTCAGCAGTGCTGGCAGGGTTACTGTGTTGAGTTGTGTCAGCTATCGTCTGTTTCCATTCCTTCCTCCCACAGCATCTCTTTTCATAACTTAGATCAAGGTCTCCTCTGGAAACCGTTGAGAACTGGCACAGCTGACAAGCCTCTGGAACTGCATGACTTATTTTCCCAAAATGTAAAGCTGTGTATGAGGCTGAGGCTTGTGTGTGGTGAGCTATCCCCTGGGACAATCCCTCCTGGGTCTTTCTCCTCATTATTGTGTGTGATTTAAAGATTTCCAAACAGATGATGGTTTTTAAAGCAGATTATCTTTATATAGATCCTCAGACTTATGGCAAAGAACTTCAAGTTTTCAAGGACCAGATGTGATTTAGTAGGCCATTTGGGCTATACCTAGAGTTCCTTATAAACTATTTCTCTATCCTTAATTTTGATAAAGAAACTCCACCCATCAGCAAGTACAGGGAGAGTTATCACAGTGAAAAACACTGCACACACAAGAGGTCTCCTGATATTACTCTGAGAAATGAGACCGTGCTTGCCCATAAACCAGCCATTTCTATATCTGCTTTGTACTTCATGACTCAGAAGCCTGTGTCCATGTGGCTAATTGTTGACTTACTTATCACAGTCGTACATAGAGTTCATAGTGGACATGTCCCCTAAACTGTTAAAAAATAGGACACACACACACACACACACACACACCAGTGATCTAAGTGAGCAAACTGGATCTTTAAAAGAAAAGGGGGAAATTCTCAAAATAAACAATAGATGCCATGGTATATTCCCAGGCAGATCTGGTCAACAGTCTAATTGGTGAGTTTCAGTATCTTCTTAGCATTTGAGTGTCAGAGCATGGGGACCATAGCATTCTTCAGTATAAGACCTTGTTCTAGGGTTGAAGACAGTCAGCCTCAGGGAGATGAGCCACAAGCTCAGGTCTTAGCATGGCATAACACAGAGCCTGACACCTGGTCCAGTGTGTTCTGCATAATGCCTTGTTTCCATGGTGAAGTCTCCTGCTTTACAGGTGAGCATCACAGGGTCACAATGTGTAAGAGATGCACTGGGTTCTTTTTTGGTAATGAATGAGAATCATTCATCACCAGACTATTCCTCCTGGGCAACTGGGCTGCTTCATCAGCCCCCATCCTAGGTAACTTGAGATATACTTTCTTCCTGTTACCAGGAGAAAACTCATTATTTTTGTTCTCCGAGGATGAGGTAGAGGATGAGGCAAAGCCTGAAGCAAGAAGCATCAAGGGCATCCCTTGAGTTTGCCCAGTCTGAGAAGAGAGGAGCTTTCTTTTGTTTTATAGTTGCTGCTTCCACCCAAAAGGGTGTGAGTGGCTTCATAATGCGTCCTGAATGCCATCTTGTCAATTGGTGAGATCAAGCCATTGGCATCATCTACTTCAGAGTTATAGTCAACAAATGCCCAGGGCTCTGCCCCCCCAGAAGCTGTTCTGATCACCTACACTGTGAATTCTCTCACTGTAGCCTCTAAAACAAGCATTGGGACCCAAAGTATGCAGTTAGAACCCTAGGCATGTACTTTTAGAGGAATCAACTTGGCCAAATTGGGTACCTTGCCTCAACTGTACACTTCCCCTTGCCCCCAATGCCTTCTCTAATCTTTTGTCAAGGTCTCAAAGATCATATGACACAATGGCTCTTCTGCTGCCTGCCACACACAGCGTCCAGTCCCCAAGAAAGGACACACACAGCACAGAGTCCATGGAACATCTTTTCCTCAAGGCTTCAGAGCACAATAAGTAGCACAAGGCCACTAAGAGTGAAGAGCAAATAACTAGAAACATGAAGTTTAAAAGAGCTATGATTCATGCAACTGAAAATGTAGAGAAATGGATGGGAGTTTCATCAGACACTTAGAATCCCTAAAAGATCATAAATAGGAATTCTAGAGCTAAAATTGCCATGAATTGAATTAATAATTTAACAAATGAGTTTAATGGGATGTTAGGCCCATTGGAATAAAAAATGAGAGAATTATGGTAATTCACAGGAAAGTGTCCACAGGAACACCTGGAGAAGTAATGATGACTGAGTGGTGAAATACAGGGAGGGGGCCAGTAGCGGGACCTACAAAAAATGTGGCAGACAAGGAAGGTAGCCTCTGACATATTCAAGCTAAAGTGATGCATCTGTAAACTTCAGATAACAAATTAGCTCTGATTAGGTGTTGTAAACAGAAACATTCTCACTGTTCTAGAGCCTAGAAGTCCAGGGTCAAATGTGAAAGTATCCAATGATTCTACTTCCAAGGATGAAGGTCAGGGCTCCACACTTGGACTTTATCCAATTCCCACTACCTTCTTCAAAGACCCACCCACAAATATAATCACATAGTCTTCTATACATGAATTTTAGGGGACACAGCTTGATCTTTAACAAATGGCTGCAAACCAACTAAAGACTTCACATTGCACAATGAAGTCCTTCTCACAACCCCAAAGTAGGAAGAATATAAGTAACTCACCTGACCTCATTGTGCCCTTATAGCTGAAAACCAAAGTCTCAGAAAAGCCTTAAAAGTAACCAGAGGGGGAAGTAAAATAAATACAATCTTCAGAGAGGCAGCAGCAGACAGGAGACCTAGCATCAGCACAGACAGGCATCCAGAAGGTCAAGACATGACATTCTTCGGGGAAGATTTCATTTAGAAGTAATCTAAAAGATGAAACCAAGAAGAGTAGTTACCCCTGTACAGAATTCACCCCAACTTACCCACTTTCTCCACGCCACCTGCCTATATGTGTGCCGTCTCTTCTCAATGGTTATTCACAGTTCAAGTCATATAGACAATGTTTTCAAAATTGGTCAATTTAATATTGATCCACCCTGCTAACTAACCCCAAGTCCTTTCTGGAAGCACCTCAGCTGTGCCAGCAATTTTCTATCTGTCTTCCAGGAGCCTGGGATTCCAGCTGGGGTCTCTATTTGGCTTTTTTATCTGTTTTATCCCCCATGATTTTGGTATTTTTGAACACTCTGAGGGGAATTTAATATGGTGTTCCGTCGATATTTCTTCATAATAATATTGTGACCATGAGCTTCCAGAGAGGGCCTGCTCATACTGGAGCACTATTTCAAAGCAGGAGCACCCCCTTGATCTCTTCACAGCCCCTCCTCTCCCATGAGGAGCACGTGCAATGACCTTCACTCTGCTTCTCATCTGCACAGTCCAGGAATCCCACAGTCTATGCAGCAGTGTGAACCCACAAGGCTAGGGAAACAATCACAAACAAGAGACCGGTGTTTGTTTATGTTCTTTCTCTGTCTCTGGAATCACTACACAGCCAAACAGTTGTTTCCAGATTTCTTAGTCCAGTGTTCTACATTATTTAACTGGGATACAGTTGATCAGGAGAGGTCCTAAGTAGACAAAATCCTAACGAGGTTCCAAAATTCAAAGCTGTCCAAGAAGTGACACTCAGACAAGTGTCACCCACTGACAAACCACCTGTGCCAACCACATTCATCAGTTTCTTATCTAGTCTCCCAGTATTTCTTTGTGAGAAAGGACTAACAGCTGTATACATTTCTCTTTTCCTGTTATATCTGCTGCCCTGTCCTTTGCATTTCAGTTAAGAGAGCATCCAGGTAATATTAGCAATCTTCCTTCAACTTCTCTCTCTCTCTCTCTCTCTCTCTCTCTCTCTCTCTCTCTCTCTCTCTCTCTGTGTGTGTGTGTGTGTGTGTGTGTGTGTGTGTCTGTGTGTGTGTGTTAAAGTGAGATTCACAGATGTAGACTTACTGGTACAAGTTGAATATGTGGTCCACTGGTTAGACATTCCTCATTGGTGTGTGCTTCCTCTGGGGTGATGCCAGTTACCTCCCAGCCAGCCATGCAAGTACTCATTATCGTTGTCGGTCATCTGGGAGGAAGGTAAATGTTTTTGGTTTTGAACTCTGAGTGGGAAGTGGTCTCTCTGGGCACAGCCTTTAGCACTCCTGAGAAGCAGAGAGAACTGTTTCCTACTGTCTTTACAAGGTCTAAGTGTCCATGCTTCATAAAGATAGGAGTTCTTTTTCTTCTTTTAAGCTCAGAAGCCTTTGTTTGTTTGGTTAGGTTTGTTTTGTTTTGTGTTGTTTTATCTTCAGCAGCAGGACCATCTTCCAGTCTTCCAGTCTTCCACTCTGGCCTGCAGCATAGCCCCTGGGAAGTTGTCAGGTGGGTTCCCTCTTCCAGGTCAGGAGCTCAGTAACTTTGTGACTATTTTAGAAATTATTTTGCTTAGATTTTCTGTTTCTAACAGGAGATTGCCAAAGACTTCTCTGATGTGTTCTAGGTTTTAAATCTAGTTGCATAGAGTTTCATAAAAAATATTTTATGATACTTCTAAATTGTTACATTCTGGGGAGACTGTTTTCTGAACACTGACAATTTCACCCTTCTTTCTACCCACTCCCCCTTTCCATACCCTATCCTCTGTCTGTCTCTATCTCTGTCTCTCTGTTTCTGTTTCTTTCTGTCTCTGTTTGTCCCTCCCTCTTGCTCTTCTTTTCTGTATTAGAGTTTCCTCTTCCCACTGCTTGATCAAGCCAGCTAGTTGATTATTACTTTGAATTTCTGGGATGGGGCAGCCCACAGTTTTTATTATTAATGAAGTTCTGCTCTTTTTCTCTTTTCTAATGCATTAATTTGTGTTTTTATTTTTATTGATTGCTTCTTAATGCTTTATTTTGCTTTTATTATTCTTTAGATTTTCCATTTATTGTTGTTGATACTGGTAAAGACATTTAAAGCTACAGACTATTCTCTTATTAATGCTTTTCATGACTTCCTTACCACCAGACAATTTTTTTTAAAGAAATGCTCTGATTTTCATTTGCTTGTCTTCTTTCATCTAAGAACGATTTAATGGAAGACGTTTTCTTTGATTCTAAGCTTGAGACTAGAGAGATGCCTCAGTCTGTAAAATGTTGGCTGTGCAAAGGTGAGAAGCTGAGTTCAGATTCCTCCAGCCTACACCAGTGGTGCTCTTGAAAACACTGTGCTGCTAATGACATGATGGGAAGAAGAACCAGGAGCATCCCTGGAAACCTCAGAGCCAGCTAGTCTGGTGTATGCAGGAGTCAACAAGAGAGCCTGTCACAAAGTATGTGAAAGGTGAAGCCTGGCACTCAAGATTGTCCTCTGACTGCCACGTATACACCGTGACTCAGCCACACAGTCACATAGACACACTCACACACATATCATACACACACCCACACACACACACACAGGTAAATACAATGCTCAAATCCATTTGTTTTCTGCTTTTGCCATTAGTCCCTGTAGTGGCTATTCCTGGTTGTCAACTTGACTATACTTGGAATGAACTACAATCAAGAATTGGAAGGCTCACCTATGATTCTAATCTGGAGGCTCAGAGATATAAGTTTCTGACCTGGATCTTGGCATAGAGATCTTGAAGCATAGTGGCTATGAATTCCAGAAGATTAAGACAAGGAGATCTCTGAGTTCAAGATCATCTGGGATTAAAGGCATGAAGGTACATGCCTTTAATCTGGGCCACACCCTCTGCTGGAGACCTATAGCCTTTAATCTGGGCAACACCCTCTGCTGGAGATCTATATAAGGACATTGGAAGAAGGAAGACTTACTCACTCTTCCTTGCCTGCTTGCCTCGTAGGACTGAGGAACTGCTAGATCCTTGGACTTCCATCCACAGCTGTTGCTGACCATTGTTGGGGAGTTGGACTACAGATTGTAAGTCATCGACAAATTCCTTAACTATATGGAGACTGCCCATATGTTCTGTGACTCTAGACAACCCAGACTAATACAGTCCCCTACTCTTTTACATTCTGATTGGACACGGTTGGTCATTGTGTCGACGAACTATGTTGATGCTTTCCTTTTGACTCAATGAGCAATGAAGTCTTATGGGTTTCTAACACATTCTAGGGAAGAAGTTGGATTCCTGGTTTTGAGGAGTAAGTTTTAAACTGTCAAATAAGATCCTCCTCACTAGTCACATGGCTGACATTTGGCTCCTGGCCCGTTTATAGCCACTCCTCTCCTGTTCCATTTCTGGCACAAACTCACAGGTGCCACTTGCTCCTGGTGACCCGTGCTTCTGGCATGGAAATGTGTTCTTCCCTATAGTGTTCTCATGCTCAATCATAGCTCCTGGCTTCTAGCTGTCACCCACCTGGCACCCTCAGCCTTTCCTCAACATTTGAGGCTTTTTTGCTTTTAGCCACACCCCATCCCTGCTCAAATCTGTTTTCTTAGATGGAGAGGAAACAATTTTCTTTTCAGAGGTCAGTGGAATTCTCCTGCATACTTAATTGGCTGTGTTTGGTCTTCCAGCAGCTGTGATGTGTCATGTGGGGCTACAGGAGTCTGCCACACATACCTGCTGTTTTCTCCTCTCCCTGTCTCCTGGTTATTCACGTGTTCATGTTTTGCTTCAGCAGTTCTTTGGTACTTACGCCTTTTCAAAATTCCTTCAGGCTTCTGTGTTCTCATTCTGCCTTTTGCTATCTCATAATGTTTTAGTTCTGTCCTCGGCAGTCACCTGTACAGTGTCTCACATTCAATATGCTTATTTTCTTCTCCCTTTCTCTTGATTTTATGTACCTTTTCAGTTTTAATACTTTCATGTTGTCAAACTCTATAATGCACACACGCCTTCTACTTTCATGCCCTCCTCTATTTCAGCCTTAAATATTCAGTTAAATATATAAAGCCATCACGTCTGTCTTGTCTGTCTATCTGAGGTTTCTCAGGCATCTTGTGGCTGGAGTTGAGGAAGCTCACCTTGTAGCAGATCCCATAGGATGGCTCACCAGAGCAGCGTGCTGTGCACTCTTCCATGTCAAGTTGTTATTCTTAAGAGCAGGGGTGTAGCGCGGCGGTGCAGCACTTCCTGGCAACACAGACAGTCCTAGCTTTGGTCTCCAACCCTGCAGAAAGTAAATAGATGAAAAGTTCTTCTTCAGGCATGACATTAGATTACTTTAGCTAGCAATGACAACCTGGGTGGATTCGTTGCTTTTCTCATTGCTGTGACAATATACCTGACAAAAGCAATTTTAAGAAGGATTTATTTTGGCTCATGATTTGAGAGGACTATCTGTCATGGCAGGAATGTCACGGTGGCAGGAGCATGGAGCAGCTGGGATGTTGCCTCTGCAGGTGGAAAAAAAAGTATAAAGTACTATTATCATACTTGGATGGGTGGAGTCCTTAGCTTGCCTTCCTTTCCTTTTATTCTGTCCGGGGCCTTTTTATTCTACCCCAGTCCATGAGTAGTGGGTGCCATCCACACCTGCGGGGAGTCCCCCTCCTTGGTTAAACACTCTCATGATTACACACATGGCATGCCTCCAGGTTTTTTTTTCTAGGCAGCTCTACATCTAGCGGAGCTGACAGTGAGGATGGCCCTCCATGTTCTACCCTGCCCTCATCTAATGTTAGAGTCAGCTTTGCCTGTTGTCCACGTGATGGAACCGATGCTCCTCTGTGCTCAGCCCTGCAGCTAATTGTGATGTTTGTTTTGTGGTCGTAGGGAATTTGCATTTAATGTTTGAAGTCTACTTGTTTTCTGGGCTAAGACCTTAAGAGTCATTAGTTTGCCAGTGGCCAGTAGGTCCTTGCCAATGACCAGAGCCATCTTTAACTTCTGGAAAGTGCTATGAGGTAGGCTTTGTCACTTGCTTTCATTGGAAGAGCCCAATGTCATGCCTTGAACTTCACTTCTGTGCTTGCAAGGGACTTTAACCACTGTTCCCTGACCCCATTTATGTCTTCTCTGTCCTTTTACTTCTAGTTATTTTTCTATCTTTCCTTTGTACAATATTTACTAAATCTCTATTCAAATATATTCCCGAAGGCAGCTTGTGAGTTTGACTCTATTTCTGATATGATAGTACTTTATACTTCTTTTTGTCTGAGTTCAAAAAGATTCTCATTCAGCTTTTTGCCTCTTTTCCATTTTGTTTATTCTTTATCTTAATTTTTGAAATTTCTGATACCCTGAAGTGCTTGTATGAAGGTATTAATTCTCCCTGGAGGATTGTTATTTTGTTCTATTTCTGTTTCCTTCTTGTGGGTGGATTCACCAGCAGAGTGCTTTGATTTAGATTTTCTGCTTATTCTCACATTTGCTTTGTGAAGATGAAGACTCTTTCTATTACTTGTGCTGAGGTCACTTGGAGGGTGTTATGAGCTTGTGGGTTAAGAAAGACTTCTATCACCATAGCAAAGCATAGTTGCTGATGTATTTGTGGAGGTGGGTAGAGGGTTGGAAGGACTGCGTGTCTTTCAGTATTTGCAATTCATTTTTGTTAAGGACTAAATTTTGCATTTATGTTTCTTTCTCTCTTCTCCATCTATATTATTTACTTTACTCAATGCCATGATAAAATGCCTGTCACAGAGCAGCCATAAGAAGGAAGGAAGAGGGTGGTTCATGGTTTTAAGAGATACAGTCCATCATGTTGGATAGACATCGCAGTGGGAGTATGAAGCAGCTAACCACATTGTGTCTACAGTTAGAAGACAGAGAGAGACAGAGAGAAAGAGACACAGAGAGTGACAGAAAGATACAGAGAGAGATACAGAGACAGAAATGCTAGAACTCAGTTGACAGCTTACAAAATTGATTTTTATTCAATCTAAGACTCCACCTATGAGATTAATAGCACCCATACTCTAGGTAGGTTTTCCTCTCAGGGGAAATCTCTCTGAATTTATTCTCACAGACTTGCTCAGGAATGGGGCTCTAAGATGAGTTTAAACCCCCAAAAGCTAACAATGGAGATGAACCACCACATCCTGTCTCCGGGAGTGCCTCGCCCTTGCCTTGCACCTCTTACCCCACAGCAGTTTCCTGGTCTCACTCTGGACTTGAAGGTCTCTAGTGATCTGAGAAGAGCAGCTTGGAATGGTCATATCCAGGATGAGCTTGCAGTTTCTAAAAGATGAGGTATCCAAGAGGAGCTTTCAGCGACTCATATTAGGACCATTCGGGGCTTTTTGTTTCCTTCCCTCTTCTATGCCTTTGTCCAAATTCTACTTGATTTCCATTTCCACTCCAAAAGTGCAAAACAGAGCCAAACAAAAACTCCCTCCACTACAATAGTCATTATTGCTTTTATCTTTAAAAAATATTGTGTGCCTGTGATATTTATTTGATGCTTTGTGTGTGTGTGTAAAAGTGGGTTCAAGGGTCCTGTGTGCATGCACGTGTAGAGACCAGAGGTGGCTGATGGATGTCTTCATTTATTGCTTTCCATTATGTCTTTCTGAGACAGGTCTCTCACGAAACCCAAAGCTCACTACCCAGCTAGACTGATACAGGGTCTCTCTGTATTCTTTACCCCTGTTGCTAGGATTACAGGAGTATACTACCATGCCCAGCTATATGGGCGCAGTGGACATAAGCTCAGCTCCTCCTACTTCTGTGACAGACACGTTATTAACTGAGATATGCCCCTCCCCACAAACTAGCATCCTATCCTTAACTTTATGTGGAAGTTTTATGTAATTTGAAGTCTGTGGTGCTTTTTGTATGTTTGCCAAAGGACAACATGATCTCTTTTTCTTTTCTGCAGATGTGAAGAAAGATTTGAAACTAACATCCAATCCAGTACACTCAAAGCTAGCTGGAAATGCTACAAGGACATCTGAATGGTATTGAAGGACAGATTTCTGGCCTGAACATTCTCAGGTCAAGGGTAGGAAGCTAGAAGCATCATTGACATCACAGAGAAAGACGAGAGCATATTTCAGAACATTTACACAGTGGTGCTTGCTTTGGAGAATCAGTGATAAGCAATGGTTCAGCAGCAGCTAGAAAGTAGACTCCCCACTCCCCACTGGGTCCCGAAGCTAAATACAAAGCAATGACAGAGTAGGACTCTATAAAAATGAAATGGTAGGGTAGGAGAATCTGATGTGTAGTCACATAAAACAGAAAACAGTGTGCTTCAGACTGAGGTGGTGGCTGGGGAAGGTGGACGCAGAGAGGTTTGAGGACTATTTGAGGGCAGCAGACATGCTGCTCATCTTGATTGACAAGGTAGTTGCACGGATGGATGCTTTGTCAGTGCTAGTCACTGAGGTGAGGTGTACCTTATCATACAAAATCTCAGCTCAAGATTGGTTTTACAAAACGGTAAAGATAGATGGGTGTGATGGCTCAGGAAGTGAAGGTGCTTACTGCCAAGCTGACATGATGAGTGATTCCGGGGACTCACAGGGTAGAGGTAACAACTTACTCTCTTGAACTCTCCTCTGACCTCTACACACATGCCAGGGCATATGTACAACACCCACCTTCAACTAACACTCAAAATTAAACAAAAGAAAGTGTAATTTTTCAGAAGGTTGATATGTCTTCAGAAAACTCTAAAGCTGGAAATATTCAGGGAGTCTTGTCCCAGATGCGACCCATGGAAAGGAGATGAGGTGCCTCAATTTAGGACTTAGCTCTTTTCACTCAAGAGGAGTTACAAGCCCACAATAGAGCTTCCAGAACACACATCCTCCTCTCCAATGGATGCCCTCACTGAGGGGATCTTTCACCAGAATGGGGTATCCTCCTGCAGGTAGCTGTGCCAGAGGCTAGGTCCCTCAAGACCAGCCTTCAGCCTTCACCATCTGAATCATAGAGTCTTCCACTGAAAGGAAATGTACAGAGAGGATGATCACAGACACCTCAGATTGTTTCAACTTGCTGGTCACTTTTCTGCTACCAAAGTAGACAGTGGGAAGAGATTCCCCAAAGCATTTCCAAATGTACATGTGGCAGAAATTGTTAAAGGGCATGAAAGAACCCAGAAACACCTCCACATATCCTGAAATATTTATCTTACTGCTGAATTTTGGAAGCCAAGAGATGAATAAAAATGGAGTTCCCCAGCATGAGAAGTCTGTGGGATGGAAGCCCCACAGTGAGTGCCAATCTCTCTGCCTACGGCTCTGATAAGAAGGATAAGAAGCCACGAGAGAGTCCCAGGCCATGAGCTTGTGTTTTTGTCAACTCTGGCGGTAACAATCAGAATGCCTACACCAACAGTCGTCAGGAAATGAGAGTGAGCAAAATGCCATTCCTCTAAAGCTCTCCTTCCAGAAGTCTGAGAGGCTCATCTCCGAGCTAACCTTTACCACAGGCAAGGAGGCTTGGCTTCTCAGATCTCTGACTTTAAACCTCAGAAGGCTCCATTGTGAAGCCAATAATAGAGACTGCAGATGCCTACCTAGGTCTCCTAGATCTCATCACTTTCCTGCTTGATTTGAGTGAAGTTAAGTTTAAAACATGTATAACACAGAGACGTGTTTAATTCAATTATAACAAATTTCACACTGATGCCCATCATTTCTAGTCCATCTGTCCATAGGAAGAAAAACATATATTAGCATTAATATTGATGGAGGTTGTCATTAGGAAGTGGGATTGGTATCATCTAACTGTCTCTATCTTTAGAAGTTTGCATATAGGGCCCCAGCTTCATAGATAGAGCACGGGGCAGGAGCGTTCTTATTTTTCAGGATCCTGGGCTTGTACTCCAATAAACAAAGGTGGAGTGCACAGGCTTCCTGCCTGTGTTAAAGTTTTTACCTGCAAACACAAGAGATACACAAATCACTGGGCTCATGGGAAATACAGCCAAATAGTCATGTAGTTATAGCTGAAGGTAGCGTAGGAGACACAGCAATGTGGCAGAAGCTGTGCCACGAGTGACAGGCAGCCTTGATGGCACAAGAAGACATGAGATGTCTGGAGTGACGTCCCTGACACTTTGAACTTAGAAGGTGGGTTCCCACAGAGCTGGACCTCAGGTCTGAGATTACTGCTTGGCTAGTGCTGGTCCTGGACCTGGAGGAGAGGCTCTGTAGAAAGTGATACTGCAGTGTTGTCAAACTCAAACTATTCATCTACAAGATGGTGTCCTCCTGAAGGGTAAAGGGGTATATCTAGGGATGTATCAGTAGGAGCTGCCAAGCAGAAGTAAATGAGTAGAAAGTATGGGAACCAGCCTTGTCTTCATAAACCTGGCATTTCAAACCTGCAATTCTTTCAGTTGACTCAAGAGAGCCTGGCAAAGTTCAGCTCACACCTCTGACAGAGGACCCATAATGGCCCACAGTGGTGACAGTGTCATGACCCTAGCCCACTCTGGCCTGGGGGTAGGATCTGTGTTCCTGCACACATATCTTTATACAGAAGCTTTCAGGTGGCACAAGGAAAACTCTGTTCTTTCCTAGTAAAGTCCAGACTTTCTTCATTGTTTAAAGGTGACATCATTCTCTCCCTAAAGTAGAGGGTCCTTTCTTATTGCTACCTGTCCTCATATCTGTGCTTTTGCTGGCACTGTCCACCCTAAGGCAGACATCAGACTCAGATATAAATCCTAAACTTACAGGGTCTTCAAAACTAGGAAAGATAATCCCCAGGGAAACTTATGAAAGACAAGCAGTAGGAGTCGAGAACAGAAGTGGCACACAGAGAGAAGGAGGCAGAGCAGGCAGCAGAGCTGCAGAATCCTCTCCTGGCTCCTGTCATCGGCTGGTGCACTGGAGCTGGGAAATTGGATAGGGAGGCTTGAGGGCTCCATCAAGTTAGTCTAAAAATGTTTTTCAAGGAAAAGGGATGGAGAAACCTAGAGACAAAGACAACCAACTCCAAACAGGTGAGTCTTCCTGAAGACAATGTGCCTCTGGGGATGCTGGACAGGGTCCCCTGTTTCCCTGGGTAAATGCAGCTATGATTAGAAGGAAAAAGCTATTATGCATCTGACCTGTGGGAAGATTAGTGGGACCAAGGTTGAGTCACATAGGACAAGGAACTGGACAGGAGAGGAAGAGAAAGAGAGAGAGAGAGAGAGAGAGAGAGAGAGAGACAGAGACACAGATAGAACAGACAGAGACAGACAGAGACAGAGAGAGCAGGAGGGGCTGGGTTTTTTCCACTGCTCAGAGCTCAGGAGCAGGAACTGTGAAGCATCTGGAACTCTTAGGTGAAGGGAGTTACCGGTACCCTCCAGGAGGTCCAAGCTCTTGAAATTCTGGTCTTTCTTATCATGCAATGAAAGAAGGAAGGATGGAAGAATGGAGGGAAGAAGGGAGGGAGGGAGAGAGACCAGGATGTGCAAGAGGGAGCACATTGTTTCTTTCACCTGCGAACACAAGTGACAAGCAAATAACTGGACCTAATATGTTCATGTGGAAAAGGTCCAGATGAGGCCCTAGGACTCACATGTGACCCCCAGACTGCTCTTGCTTGAGCCTTCACTATTGAAACTGTCGGCAACTGTCCATCTGAACAACTGAACCCTTTCTATACAAACGGTTTCATGCGAGTGAAGGCATGCCCACTAGAAGAGTTCCTTGCAATCTGCTCCATGTATCTGTGCAATGCTTATGCTGGATTCTAGCAGTGGAGGTTGGTCTGTGCCATAAACATCACCCATGGTATGCTTATAGGTGGTTCATGGTAGAGCTTTCTGTGGCCAGGAACAAGGAATCCCTGAAGTATTTCAAGTTTATCAAGTTGACAGTCCACTTAGTATTCTGTCTTTGTCTTGAGTAGCAGCCCATGTTTCTCAGTTACATGGAAGACAGGAAGCATGCACACTCTGGATGCAAGCAGATATGACACATGGCATTTGCAGAAGTGGGACAACACATAGCACTGCTAGTGGATACAAAGGGGCTCATGCTCTACTGTGAAGTAGCTCTAGACAAATATAAAAGCACATGGTCAGAGGGTGAGAGCTGACACAGGCTTGGTGATTAAGAGTGTTTACATATTTTCTAGGGGATATGAGTTTAATTCCCAGCACCCACATCTGCCAGCTCTCAACTGTGTGTAACTACAGTGTTAGGGGATCCCCACCCACTTCTGGTCTCCTCACATTGTATACACTCAGATACTACATGAAAATAAAACTAAAAAAAATTAAAAACCCCATTTTTGTAATAAAAGTCTGGTCTTGCTTTGGGGGTCTAGTAATGTTACCCAGAATGAATTGTGAATTAAAATCCTCTGAATGAAATTAGAGAATTGCATTTCTGCCTGCCATTGTTTTCAAAGCTCAGAACCCAAGGCTTTGTGGACTGAAGAGAAACAGCTGTGAACAAATGTTCTCTACACACAAAATCTGCTCGCAGCCTTGTGTGCTGTTACTGGGCTGCACAGGAAGAATAATTATTCAGCTTCTTCAAACCCGAGTCAGTAAATATAGCTAATCCCCTTTACTTCAGAATGCAACCATTCAGGGTCATGAAGGTTAGCCCTAGTCTCATCAGTCAGGACCAAGTCACAAGCGTGCCTGTGTATTGGAAGGAGTTTGCAGAATCCACATCGATCATGTTAGTGCCTGGGGTAGAGGGCTGAGTGAGACCCAACCAGGTTTGATCCTCTCTGGTTGTGATCCACAGACCCTGGGGATTATGGGAACTGACAGCAAGAGAGCCCCAAGTGGGAACAACTGTCTTCTTGATGGTGCGAACGCATATGAATTGGGTGGAAACTGCACTTGAACTTTGCAGAGTTGATCTTTTCCTAAGCTAACAATGCGTGTTAAAGTACTCTCTCATGTTTTTAATTAATTTGTAAGACCTCATCACAGTAATTAGCTCCATCCTGCTCTCTTCATATACATGTGTCATTATGATCCATTTCCAGTTTTCCTCTCCCTACTGCCCTCCCCTCATGCCTCTGAGGATTCCCTCTCATCCTCCAGTTTCTGACCTGCTTCTGATTTTCTATTGCATGTACTCTGTTACCCTACCTCCATCATATCGGATCTCTTCCTCCATGCTTATGGTCCTTTTGGTAGTTTCATGAGCAATGCATAATACATAAGTAATACATAGACATACATAGGCACACACACACACACACACACACACACACACACACACACACACACACACACATTTAGCTTAGGAACTACATATAAAAGGAAATGTGATACTTGCCTTTCTCAGCCTGGCTCATTTTGCTTACTTGTTGCATCCAGTTTCCTGCAAATGTCATGGTTTTGTTTTCTACACGCGTATATGTACCAATCATTATCCACACAGATATTGATGGACATCTAGGCTGGTTCCTCTTCCTAGCTATTGTAAGCAGTGTAGCTGCTGCATGAACATACAGGTGTCTTCTTGGCATATTCTATTAGTGTGTATGCCAGTGAGGTACAGTAGGGTCACATGTCAGTTCTTTTTGGTTTTGGTTTTGGTTTTGGTTTTGGTTTGAAGGAACCTCCATACTGCCTCCACAGCAACCACACAAATTTACACTGCCTCTGGTGTTGTCTACAGGCTTCTCTTTCCCACAGAGTAAATGCTTCTAATACAATTTTTACTTATAGCATTTTCAGTTTATGAGACATTTTTCTTAGGTAACCCTGTCATAAGTCAAGGCATGTGTCATCTTGAGTAGAGGAACATCCACAGATCTGTCTGTTTCTGTTTTATAGAGGAACACGGAGAATTGTCACACAGAACCAACTGACCTGTTTGTGATGACTATGGAAGCTGAGTGGTCCTAGGCTCCAGGATGACCTGCTGTGCTCTGCAGTCTGAGAAACAGAATGAATGATGTGAAGCTCAGTGTTAAAGCAGAGCACATGGGCTGACCCAGCTCAAGCTGATGGGGGAAGATCAGCCAAATTCCCCCATTCCATTTGTTCCCAGACCCTCAGCAAGTTGGACGAGAGATCTTGGTGAGGCAGGATAGCCTGAACTGCTACAGATCCCACTCTTCTCTAGAAACATGCTTACACAGACAGCTGGTCCTTAAACTGGGCCCTCTCCTCCACTTGTGCAGATACCACAGTAAACCTCTACCATGGTGGGCCACAGATGGTTTCTTTTCCATCTTCCTTTTCTCCAAATCAGACTGAGCCTGCTCTGTGGGACCTCTCCTCATCAGAACACTGCTTCTCTACAAGCGCCAAGTGTTACCCCAGTGTCTTCTCCAGGTCAGCACAAGTTCAGAATGATAGGCTCTGGACATGGGTTTAGGAAACAGTCAGCTTGTGGGCTGTAGAGGCAGCATCCTCAGAAAGCAAGAGATAAAGATCCTGGGAAAGTTATTTTGCCAGCCTCTAGTGTACCTTGTCTGCATTTTGCTAGTGAATTTGTCCTGGACAAGTCTAGTCATCTCCCCATGTCTCAGTTTCCCCAAATGAAGCTTAGGTCTGTCATCCATGGCAGACTTGCTACTGGGCCATGCCCTGTTGGCAGAAGGGAGTTGCTGTTCTTCTCTGGATGGATAGCTTTGGGTTACTGGTCATTGTGGCCAATAGTCTATGAAAAGAAATAGTTCTTCTCATCACAGAGAGGTTGTCAGAGTAGTCCCGGTCTCCTATGTCCTCCTGATTGTGGCCTAGGCACATCACTAGCAATAAGCACACAAATCATATACTAATTTACTACGCACAGGTAGCATATGTAAAAAACTAAACTGGTGCCTCAAATCAGACCCCCCCTGGGCTGTTTGTTACTGCAGTATGCTCAAAGATTCCCTGACCATTACACCTTGTCACCTTGGTGACACTTGAAAGCTCCCATGACAGGTGATCCCAAATCCTAGTACTCAAGCCCTGAACCTTAATTACAGAGACTTGCACTTTGTCATCTGTCAGGAAAGATGTGAATGCAGTTATGTCATTCCCAGGGGTAATCAGACTCAGAAGAAACAACAGCCAGCCCCAGTTCATGAAGGATTGGGTAAGATAAAATGTTGTTTCTCCTCACCACTGAATGGAAATTAGAGGGCATGCACAGATATGGGAAGATTCCCGCTGAGACAAAGAAACCATCACAAGACTGTAATTATGTGACAGAGAAGGAAGCCTTCTTCCAAGCAGGGTGCAAACAGACCTCTATTTATACAAAGAAGATAGAAGGATCTAGGCCAAAGAGGTTACCAACAATTGTTATGATGAGGTAACCCTGGTGGCCTTTACAGTAACTCCTTGTAAATGGCCCTAGAAAACCAGAACCTGGCATCCAGGCAAGTGGCTTAAAGATACAGAATGAGGGCTAACTAACAATTACAATAGGATGAGAGGTTCAAGGAGCAGGGATGCTGTAGCCCATCAGGCTAAGATGCACACTAATGCCCATAGGGGAGGGAGCATGGGTTTTGAAAATCATGTCTTAGAAAACCTGAGGTGGGAAGGCACTCCCTGGGAACTCAGGTTGGGGGAAGGCTGGACACAGGAATCAAGTGGAGATGCCTATGCTAGAACACGCATTCTTATTTTGGCTCCTTGAAGGAGGCAAGGTTTGGAACACAGTACTATGTATAGGTCTAAGATTGGTCAGTGGGCCACCAACAAAGTCAGGCAATCTCTAGCTACCTTGTGCCCCATTGGGCAGGTTAGAAAGGGGAGGCAGGAGCCACTGACTTGATCTCACCCAACCCTGTGCTATTCATCTACAGACTCCAGGGACTGTACTTGCTTTAGCAATCAGACAGTCAGGCATTGCTTGAGGACAAGTATACAACTGTTAATTACAATTATTTAGCCATCCCCAGGCCTAGTTCTTCCCTGTTCCACATATGAGCCTGGCAGTAGGATAGACACCAAGCAGCTCTGCAGCCAAAGGTATTCTTTGACCATCTTAGGAAAGGGCTTTATTCACACATGGACTCTCTGAAGGTGTATTTCTGGTGTTCAGACACTTTCCTATTGCTCACAATTTTCATGCCCTGGCACAGGATGTCTACCCAAGTTGTAAAGGCACTGAAGATGGTGGGTGGCAGTCTTGGGTTCAAGTCTAAGTATGAGACCTAGGGTCCATTGTCTAACACCCCTGGGCCTCAGTATCCTTGTACTTGGGACACAGCAAAAGGTTCCTGCACAACTTAGATCTAGTTATAGAAGGTCCTGGGCACACTGGTGGGTATGGTGAGGATTTTGTACAGGTTGACTTCATTCTTTTGCCCCCTGACGTCTGTAATGCTGAAAAATATCTTGTGTGATATTAATAGCTGACCCAATGAGTTGCTGTTTTATATTGAAAAGGATTATTACAGACAGAAAAGAAATGAGGCACATTGCCTTTTCCAGGTGACTTTGAACAGAGAAGATTCATAGTCAAGTACTTTGATGGCTTCCTGAGTACTCACCCAGGGTAGCTGCTTCTCCCCATCCTCATTTGGAAACACTGCAGACCAATAGAAGCTGGTACTGAGTGTGAGGCTCCCTGAATAACAACCCCCACCACCAACCCCACCCCCACCACCAGCCAACATCTGCTAAGTCCCTGTGATGAGTAGATGGTTGCTGTCATCACCTGTACCACTGCAGGAAAACACACTAGTGTTTCCCGAGCAGCACTGAATCCGTAGACTCCTCCGCCACATGTGTTTGCTGATCAGCTAGAAGAATTATCCTCCTGATTGATGACCTTCGAGAGCTTGCTCATGACAGGTCTTCAAATTACCCAGCTTGGCTTCAAGAACCCAAACGTGGTAATAAGTACATGTCAGTTCCACCAGACCCGCAGTGCTTCCCTCCAGGAAGATGAGTGATCAAAGCGCTATTTTAAAATTAGCCAGCTGATGACCTTTCCATCCTGCCATGCGCTGGAAATGTCAGCATTAGCAAAATCATGGGTAACAACTGCGAGGCTCCTTGTCAGCATTGAAACCCATGAGGAGCAGGGAGAATCCTTCATCCCAGCCCCTCGGAGGACAGCCAGGGCCTTTGTGAGTGTGTGATGAAGAGCTCTGCAAGCATAAATGAGGATGGCTCTTGGGTTTCAGATGGGGAGGAGATGAAGCTATCAGGAATGCTAATCTCCTCCATGCAGCTTGGCATAGTCAGTCACTCAACCTGAAGGAAGAATGCACTGGATGCCTCCTTACTGCAGAAAGAAGAAACACAAAGAGCCTATACCATGCACAAAGGAGACATTTGTCTCAGTTACTGGGACAGAGTTCACGAGAATCTCTGTGGATATGATCATAAATTTGTGTCTGATGATAGCAATCGAAGCACAGTATTATAGTGTTCCAAATGCTGCATTTAGCTAATGTGGGCTGCTGAAATGAGCAGGAAGCTAGCTATGTCAGAGCAGGGGGAGAAAAGTAGTCCCGTTTGATGGGCATCTCTGTGTCCAGACCTGGGTTTCTGCCTCAGTGTCAGTTCTCAGTGGCTACGTCCACACTGCCTGAAATAATAGTTCAGGAAAAATTTAACAAATATATATTTTTATATCTTGATTATATGTAGGGGTGTGTGTGTGTGTGTGTGTGTGTGTGTGTGTGTGCAAATGTTCATTCAAGCATCCAATGAAGCTAGAGATGTCTGATCCCCTGGAATTTGTGTTTCGTGGCTGTGAGCCACCTGATGTAGACATTGAGAACTGAACTTGGGTCTACTGGAAGAGCAGGGATCTTAACTGCTTGAGTGATCCCTCCAGCCCCAGTGAGGAACTTTAAAATGTGCCATTTTTCCTGTGATACAGGACACAGAAGTGTGACCTTCCCCTCCATCTAGAAGTAAACCAGGAGTGCCAGTCACAGCCATGGATTTATACCACTCCAGCTCTGTTTAGTCTGAGGCTATGGGAGATGCACATGCCATCTGTGAAACATGCACTGTCCAGTAGCCACATGCTTGACAACACTTGAGTTCTAGAGCATGTTTCTTTTTATGCAACAAAGTGTTTTTTAATGTGACCATATGCTTTTACAGAGTTTGATAGAAAGAAATCTATTTGTTGTTCTGGAGCAGGTGCTGTGAACCCTGCCCATAAGGGTCCCCCTCTCTACACCCAGTGGATCGTTGCCTCTCATCCTGCTCGGCCTACTCCTAGTCCAGTGAAATCATAGCCCCACCCTCACACAAGATCTCCAGACTTTGACCACATTTCCTGGTGAGCAGGCTTTGGCTGGGTCCACAGGATTAATTTCCCCACCGTGAAGTAATGGACTCAGGAAGACAGACCCTCAGCCATTCTCCTCCTTCCCACCTCCACTCCTATCCACCTTGCTGCACTTTTGGACTTGAGGTGATCTTCCATCTATAGCCCAACACAAGATCCAATTCAGTTTCTCTGGGATGAGCTTGAGCTAGCAGTCCTGCCTCTCGGGTGACATGGTAATGGGCATGGGGATGAAAAGCAGAAGCGTTGTTCTTATGCAGCATTTCCCCTTGAAAAGGTCTTCCCGTCTGGGGGTGGTACAACAAGCTCACCGCATTACAGGAAGATTCATCGAGTGTACCTCAGAGCATCATCTAACACCTTGATTTTCACTGCGATGGCTTCCAGCTGGCCTCCCCGCCCCCAGTCTCCTTAGATACAATCTGATTTTCCTGCTTCACTCAGGATTTCTTACAGAAATATCTCATTTGCAAGTTGCCATGGGATAGGAGCTTCTTCTACAGGAGATGTATGAACTCTTTATGTCTGGCTCCATCTCCCCCTGGTTTTATTTCCTATTCCTACAACATAGGGTGCTGTTTTCAACCCATGACATCCTCCTGAATATCCCCGAGCAGTACAGCCATCTGCCTCCAGAACATACCTTCATAACACGTTTTCTCTATATGTAGTTCACTCTGCCTGAGACATGGTACCTCTGCCTTTAGAAAAAGAATATCAATACTCACAGAACCTCAACTCCACTTGTGCTTCTGTAAGGCCATCTCAACCCCAGAGGACCTGGTGACCTCACCTGGTGACATCACCTGGGCCTCCTTGATGGATAGAACTTCCATAATTCCTCTTTGCCCCCAGTATTGTTGACATGTTGCAATAAACACAGCAGTGAAATGGAACATTGAAAATGGATTCAACTCCAAGAACATGTGCTGTTTAACCAACTGTGTACCCTCCTCACACACCTAGAGGGATGCTAGAAAGCTAATGTGAAAAAGAAGTTAACAGTTCTTATGGGACACATGTGACTCGCAAGTTCAAACTGATATAAAATTAAATTAGAGTAAGTGTACACTTAGGATTTAGTCTTTGTCCAGGAAATAAACCACTATGATGTGGCAACAATTTCATCATGTTTCTTAAAAGAGAAACCTCTCATTACTGAAGAGGTGTGGTATGCACAGATTATACCGATGACATGCTAATCAGATTTTAATTAGCATTGGCATCATGTAGAGGAAGGTGCAGTGCACTGTTAGAGCTAACTGCCTAGCAACATAATGGTACTTCTAAGAACAGTAGGTAAGGAAAGTAACATTCTTTCCCAACAAACACTAACGTTTTCCAGCAGGTAGCCTTGGCACTGATAGGAGATATTAAAAGAGATAGAGGTGACATACCTCTGCATTGGAAGATAGGACAGACAAGCTAAGGTAGTTACTCTGTGTGGTGGGACACTTTAGTGTCAAGAATAAATTTTGTTCAGCATGCACCACTATTAGGTGCTTGCTTAGGTGCAAACTTAATTTCAGTTTGGAGTTTTCTTAAAGTAAAATTCACCAGGCGGAATTGAGTACTCAGCACATCTTTGGCCTTCCAGCCAGAGTCTCTAACAATGAGTTAGTATGGTAACATACCTCCAAGAGACCTTCACTCGGAACTCTATTATAACTGAATTATAATAACCCAGTGCTGCTGAGTAGCCAGGGTACACAACTGGTGGGGCACCCCATTGATAGCAACAGAGTTTGTGGGTACATGGAGAGTACCTTCCATTTGAAAGTCACATTGAGCCCATTAGGTAACCTTAACTTTTCTCCCCACTATGGTTCTGAGAACTGTTGAGTGTTAAACTTAGCCTGCTTGGGTCATATCATCTTGACCCAAGGAATGCTAAGCCAGTAGCATTCCTGGCTTAAACCTAGCTCCTGTCTCTGTAGCCCACTGAAGCAATTTTTGTGATGGAACTCAATCCCCCTGAACATCCCCAGGTCCTGCTTGCTTTAATATACTGGTCTAGTTCTCTGCTCTTCTGCTTAATCATCTACAGTGTCCAGAGACTTTGTCCTCTAATATACATGTCTATATATTATACATATGTATATCTTACACACACACACACACACACACACACACACACACATACACACGCGCGCGCGCTCTGCTGCCTCACCAGTCACAACACCAACCACATCTAGGTCTAGTTCATGCCTTGTCCTGTTAAATGCACGTGCGAGTCATGAACCTTGAAGTCCTTGAGCTACATTTCTGTATTTCTCACACTCCCCACAGAGGCCCAGAGCATGCCCAGCTGCTTAAGCTGAGTGTTCTCAGACAGGAGTCGCTGATCCTCTGTTTTTTTCTCAGGTTCAGAGGATCTGTCTACTAGACATTCAGGGTCTTTGTTCTTTTCCATCCAAAGTAGGAATTGCTCAATGATATCCTAGGCTTTTGGCTATCCCATAGGGGAAAAGTCTTGCACTAATCTCTCTTTATCTTAAAGCTTGATTGACAGTAATGCTAGCCCCAGGAATGGTCACAGGAAATGACACTTTCCTATGGTATATAAAGACTTCTTTTGCCCATGCTTTCAGACTAGATGACAGTGGTGTGCATCTGGGAGACTTGAATGAGTATACTAGCTCCAAAGCTCAGACTGATATCATAAGTAATCAAATTGCCACTCGGAGTTGATGTCTATAAAATAGTCACTAAAAATTCAAGTATTTTAATGATAGCTGTGGGGATTGTGGACAGGAACATGCTTCTGGGAACTCTACAGAACTACTAGAGACTTGGACAGACCCAAGCTTTTAAAACCTAGGGCCAAGCCATGGTCAGAGAAAGCAGGGATTTCCTGGGCACTCCTACAGAGCCTGCTGATCCCCACAGTTGCAAATTCAGCGTTTCTCAGTTGGGCCTGTACTGAACCATCTAGGCTACTGGAATATGAAACCCTCACAGACTATTTTGGGTGCTTTATGGCTAGCTAGTGGTTCTGCTTTGGGACACTATGACAGTTTTTAGCAGGTGAGAACTGGCTGGCAAAAGGTAGGTCTTAGACACAGGACTGTTTAGGTTAAATCCAGCACTGGTCCCAACCTGCTTTGTGTTCTGCCTCTGTATGAGTCTCTTTACCACATTCCTGCCACCATGGACGTTGCTGCAGCAGATCCATTACAATATGGTGGGCTAGAGTTCTCTGAAACTAGGAGACAAAATAAATATCTCCTCTCCTAAGATGTTCCTCCAGGTGTCTGTCACAGTGAGAAAAATAACCAATCAATATCTAGTTTGAATTTGGTTCCTCAGGATGCTTTTGTAAGAGATGGACAAGGATGAGGGCTGTGGAATGTGACAAGGGACTGAGAACTCTTTTTTTCCACAAATAACCCAAGTCATTTACCACTGAAAACTGCCTAGCTGTCCTGTCTCTACATCTGAGAATAGCACGTTTGATAAAATACTCCTTGCTAGCCTAATCTAGGACAGACACCTTGCAAACACATATCTATTTTATAAGAACCCACCTCAGTAATCACATGGTGCCCCCAGACTTGTGACTGGGGTCCGATGCCTGCTTGTGGCAGGAAGAAGATACAGAGTCAGGCCTGGAGAGAAGTAAGATGTGGGGGCCATCTTCCAGCCACTTGCCTCTGGAAGAAATTAGGGGTGAATAGCTAGTGGGTTATACTGAAGAAATGAATTCTATTTAAGAGAATGGCACAAGGAAAATGGAGAATGTAGAGATTGCCAAGTCTCAACTGAGTACTGTGACAAATGTTTTATTCAAGTGTCTGACATGATAAACCCCAGTGGCCCCCATTCTATGGAGCCAGGATGACAGTACTCTTCTGATATAGCTTATACTAAGGGGTCCATAAACTATGTGTGTTGGTGAATCACTGCAAGGTTTCATGTGATAACCTTGATATTGATGATTGAGTCATTCTTCTTGAGCTCATTGAATGGGGCAGGCTCTGGAGCAGCAGGGGGCCTTTACTTCACTTGCTGGCAAGAGGAACAAGCTGTCAGCTAGAGAGTTGAACTCAAAGAGAGTTGTTGGCCTGATGCCAACAGGCCATGGTATCCCTAGGAATGATGTAGAAAATCAGGCACTCCAACTGTGCTTGGTGCATACCTACAGACCAAGAATAAAACCAGACTGATGGCAGGAACCAAGCTGAATTACTCTATTGAGAAGTTCAGCTTTCCAGTCCATGTCTGAGAGGTAGACCAGAAGCCCTTGGCTGGAGATGCCAGGAAACTGTGGGAAGATATGGAAAGACTGTCATAATGTTATTCTTTTCTAAGTGAACCTGTGGTCTTTTACCAAGTGACTATGTTCTGGGTAAAAGAAAATGCTCAGCTCCTTCAAGATTTTCTAGAGTAAATTTTGTGTCATCTTAGAGTCACCCCTGCCCAGTGATGACAACACATACTGTGGGCAGTGGTAGTCAAATATGGAATTGTCAAATCTACCTTAAAGTTTTCTTCTGAGTTCCAGAGTTTGATAGTTAGGATAGCTATCTTGGATAACATGGAGTCCCTATGTAATGAGAATTGATATCCTCAGAAGCATCAGGTGGGTGGTCTTGGAATGTCGCCTGCTTACTAGAACACTAAACTAAAAGTGATAAAATTCCTTGAAGAGATTATAGATTAGATCCATCACCAAAACTTGGAAAATCCAGGGGTGGTAATAGAAATTCAATATTTGTTTAACTATCTTTTGTTCCCTGTAGAGAAGGTGGGATCTGAGAGAATGGCTCTATATATTATAAATTTAATCAATTGCCAGCTCTAATTGAAGCTGCACTTTCAAACATGTTTGCCTTACTGGAGCAGATCAATATGTCTCTTGGAACACAGTTTGTAGGTATTGACCTGACAGATTATTTTTCCTCTCTACCAATTTGTTGATCCTGGAAGACTTGCCTCAGCCTGGCAGGACCACTAATGCACCTTCACAGTTTTGCCTCAGGGCAACACTTTCTCTCCTGCACTCTGCCGTAAGCAACCCTCCGTGGTTCTCTTCTCTTGGCAGTCATGGAAGACAGCACTGCTTTTACCAGGTTGGTAACTGTGTACATTAGACATAAAGAAGCAGAAACTACAAGGTAAGATATGCATTTGTCAGAGGGTTGGGGTGGGGTGATGGGAACTTCCAGAAAAAACTAGAGTTATGTTGCATTCTGTAGTCTCTGGATGTCTGGACAGTGTCAGAGTAAGCTCATTAATATCAAAGAAAAGCCACTGGAATTTTTTCAAGGCTCTTAAAGCTTTTAAAAAGATATTTTAAGTATATAATTACATAATTTTCCATACTGTCCTTCTCCCTTCTAAACTTTTCTTTCCTTCCCCATTCCTTTTAAATGTATGGCATCTTTTCCTCTATTATTGCATACATAAAACACATATACAAATGCATATATATACATATTCATATACATATATGTATGTACATATGTTCCATTTACTACTGTTTTTATGTGTGTTTTTAAGGCTGAACTTTTGGTGTTAGATAACCAATTAAGAGACTCATCTCTGAGGAAGTCTAGTTCTCTGACTGTGTCAGTAGCTATTAATAGCTTATAGTTCTTAATTTAGGGAAGTGGCCCCATAAGTTTTCCCCATATATGCTGGTATGCAAACTAGTATTGGCATTGTTCGGGCAATAACTTGTTTAGACAGTTATATTGTTGAGATTTCTTGGGTAAAGCTTCCCTGTCATATCCATAACACATTTTCTCAGAAGACTTCCTGGTCCTCTGACTCCTATAATCTTTTATTTCACTCATTCTTCTGAGATGCTCCTTGCATGAAAGGTTTGTGTTGCCAATTACCCAAGACTAGTGAAGTCGTGGGTCTTAGAGGAGAACTTAGTATCATCACTTCCCTCAACCAGCATAATTCCTAGCAGCATTCTAAATATTTGTCCGTATGCAATGGATAGCTGTAGCTCTCACCCCTCATCAAGGAAACTACATTTTGCAGTAGTAAAATGTAGCTCAAGAAAAATGATGTAAAAAAAAAAAAGCTCAAGACCTTTACAAAGATCTACAACCAGTCAAAATGCAGAGAACAGCTGATTATGAGGTCCCCAGCCCCAACTGACACAACTAGAGCAAATAGCATTATTGATGTCTTCACTGAAAAAGAAGCACAATGATGCTTTGGCTCTTAGAGCCAGTATGTATACATAAGAAGATGCTATACAGGATGAATAGGACACTCAAACTGATCCCAGCACTCTCCATTTCTAAGTAAGGAGCATCATAAGATACAGCTTTGCAAGAACTCTAACTGCACATCCCCCACTGGGCCCCATGGCATAGGGTCTGTGTATCACCCAGGCCTCCCATACAGAGCACAGTGCAAACTGGAGTGCCAGTCTGGTCTCCTCCAGCCAGTGGTTCTCAAAGTTGAGCCAGGATCGGCATCCTCAGAAAGTATTCAGATATACTGCTGTAGAGCTCTTGATTTAGTGGTCTGGGAATTTACATTTCTAGTAAGTTCCCCTGTGATACTGTTCCCAACCATAATGAGTTCAATTACTATCATTTCTGGAAGTAAAGACACTCTCTCTCTACAAGACAACTCTTTCCTTTGTGAGAATCTTCCAGATTTTCCAGGGCAACCTTAATAAGGTAGTAGAGACTGGGTAACTAGAAAGAGATATGCATTATTTCCCTGTTGAGGGGGCTAGATGTTTGAATTCAAGGTGGCTTCAGTCACACTTTGATGCTGTATCCAACAAATTTCTGTGTACATGCATTTGTAATCCAATCTCAGTCATTGTTATCATATGACATCAAGATGTTTTAGTAAGATACACATCAGCCAGAGGATGGCACATGAGTCACCCATACCAATATCATCTAAGGGTATAAGCACTGAACAGGGGGCTCAGCCCACCCAACACCAACATGGCTTTTAAAAAATTGAAAGTAGACATTTTCAAGTAGTTTCTCCTTTCCCCAAGTTCTAGATCCTCCCTGCTTCTCAATCCACTCAAATCTATATTCTTTCTTTGTCTCTTTCATTGAAGTACAGATATCTGATGATGATGATAATGATGAAGATGATGATAAAATGAAAACAAGACCAGAATATGACAAAATAAGCTTACAGAAAAAAGAAAGACAAAGAAAAAAAGCACAAGAAACACATAGATGTAAAGGCAAAAATGTTCACAGAGAAACTCCACATAAACACAAAATTGGAAATAATAATATATACACAAAGAACCTGCTAAAATATATAAAGAACTCAAAGAACCAAAACCTTGACATCAAGAAAATATATAACCCAATTAAAAATGGGGTACAGATCTAAGCAGAGAACTTTCAAAAGAGAAAATACAAATGACATAGGAGCGCTTGAAGAAATGGTCAACATCCTTAGTCACTGGAGAAGTGCAAATCAAAACTGCTTTAAGATTTCATCCTATGCCTGTGGGAGTGGTTAAGATCAATAACACAAGTGACAGCTCATGCCGGTGAGGATGTGGCGTGAAGGGAACACTCATTCATTGTTGGCGGGACTACAAACTTATATAGCCACCATGGAAATCAGTGTGGTGGTTCCTCAGGAAGCTGGGAATAGATCCAGCTGTATGACTTATGAGCACATACCCAAAGGACTGTACATGCTACCTCAGAGACTTGTACTCAATTATGTTCATTGCTGTTCTATTCATAATAGCCAGAAATTGGAAACAGCCTAGATGTCCATCAACAGATGAGTGGATAAAGAAAATGTGCTACATCTACACTATGGAATATTACTCAGCAATTAAAAATGAAATCATAATATTTTCAGGTAAATGGATGGGGCTAGAAAAAAATCATCCTGACTGGGGTAACCAAAGGACTGGTGAAACTACAAATAGTGGTGTGTATACACTTATACATAAGTATTAGCTGATAAGTATTTGATAAGCAGACTAAAATCCATATCACTGCAGAGGTTAGGAATAGAGTAAGGAACTCGGGGGAGGGAGAATTGGATCTCCCTAGGAAGGGAAAATAGGATAGATAGTTGTGAATGGATGAGGTGGAAAAACTGAAAGATGCAGATCAAATGTGGAGAGGGAAGAAAAGCAGGGGTGAAGGAGGGACAAATACAACTAAGGCCATTTGAGGGTTTGTATGATGACTTAATACAGCAGAAGGCTCCTACAATATATACATATATGAAGGTAAATAGAATTGCCAAATAATGAGGAGATGAAAACCCAACTAGACATCATCATATGAAGTCTTTAATTTCAGGAACGGGTCATATCCAATCAAATTGTTGGCAAAGGGGCCTCATGAGAATCCAGGCTATTACAAATGTTATTACTTGTTTTCCAAAAAAAAAAAAAAAAAAAAAAAAAAAAAAAAAAAAAACAGATGGAATCACCCTATTGCTAAAGGCAATACCTAAACAACTCATTGACTATGGAGAGTTTGAGTTGGTGCCTATCTTGACCCCTACTGAGTATTGTTCATGGTACTCAAAATGACTCTGCATAATACCAGAAGAGAAAGTTAAATACCAACTAAGCTACAGATCCTTCCATCTACATTGGTGACCTGCCTATAAGATGCACCAGGGAAGTAATGGTACTAGCTTTGTGAGAGTAACCAACCACTATCTGATGGGATTTAAGGTCCATTCTATGGGATGGAAACTATCCCTGACACTGCTAGGATGGCCAAGAACCTGAGGCTAGATAGATCAGGTACTTAGGGGAAAACCAAATAGTACTGTTCTGTTAAAGACCATACCAACAAAATGACTTCTAGTGACATGCTGCTATACTCAAAAATCACTGTCTTTCCTCCTGCCGTAGATGGAAGCAAACATGGAGACCCACAGCTGGACAATGTGCAGCAAGAAAGAAACTTGAAGCACTCAGTCCCAAATTGGATGTCTCCATCAAATCCTTTCCCTGAGGGTTCATGGCACTCTACAGAAGAGAAGGCAGGATGATTGTAATAGCCAGAGAGGATGGCAGACACAATGGAAGCAAGGGCTTCTAAACACAGCAAGGCTGACTCAAATGTGGATTATAGAGACCAAGGTACCATGCACAGGGCCCAGATGGAGTCCCCATACTAAGAGGGAAAATGAACATAAGCCCCACCCTACATTCCCTAACCCAGAAGCTATCTCCAGTTAATAACCAAAGTTTCACAAATGAAATTTAGTTTCCTTCAATGGAGTCTCACTGGGGATACAAATAATCCTTAAGACCAGACCCCATGCCCAGCATGGATGGCCAACACAAAAAGAATTCAGAGGCATCCTTGGAAGTTTTTTGCCTCATAATGCTTTATCAGGATGTTATTCCTGACTTTTTATTAACCTGTCAGATCTACGGAGCTTATATTCTCAAGTCAGATCCAGTTATAGAGTAAGATACATTCTGGCTCTTTCAAAGTTGATCCCTACCATTTGTCCTCTCTCCTTGTTCCACAAATGTTGTTCTTGAGGGTAGCTCTGATTGAAATTCAGGAACCAAGTAGAGACAGACTACTGCCAAGTACATTATAGATCTGAGTACAGATAGAAAGGCAGCAAAGAGGGGGACTACAGGCATAATGCTTTTGTTCATTGTGTAAGGTTATCCTTATGTTAATCAAATTCTGATTTCTCTGCCCTCATATCATTTCAATCCGGGCACAGCACAGTAATGCTTAAGCCAAGAATCTTCTTCTTCTTTTTTTTCCTGATGTTTTGATCAGGAATTTTCTCTTTTTATTTTTTTTAGAGTCATTTTTTAAAATTTTCTATATTCTTTGTTTACATTCTAAAAGCTTTCCCTTTTCCCAGTTACCCCCCCCCCCCATATGTCCCATAAGTCCTCTTCTCTCCATCCATTCTCCTATCTTTCCCCCTCCCTTTTCTCTGTCCTGGTACTCCCCTACTATGCTGGATCAAGCCTTTCCAGGATTAGGGCCTTCTTCTTCCTTCTTCATGGGTATCATTTGATATGCTAATTGTATCTTCAGTATTCAGAGCTTCAGGGCTAATTAATATCCACTTATCAATGATTGCATTCCATGTGTATTCTTTTGTGATTACCTCGCTTAGGATGATATTTTCCAGTTCCATCTATTTGCCTAAAAAATTCAAGAATTCATTGTTTTTAATTGCTAAATAGTACTCCATTGTGTATATATACCACATTTTCTTTTCTTTTTTTTTTATACCACATTTTCTGTATCCATTCCTCCATTGAGGGATATCTGGGTTCTTTCCAGCTTCTGGCTATTATAAATAAAGCTGCTATGAACATAGTGGAGCATGTGTCCCTATTGCATGCTGGAGAATCCTCTGGGTATATGCCCAGGACTGTTACAGCAGGGTCCTCCAGAAGTGTCATGTCCAGTTTTCTTAGGAACCACCAGATTGATTTCCATAGTGGTTGTACCATTTTACAATCTCACCAGAACTGAAGGAGTGTTGCTCTTTCTCCACATCCTCACCAACACCTGCTGTCTCCTGAGTTTTTAACCTTAGCCATTCTGACTGGTGTGAGGTGAAATCTCAGGGTTGTTTTGATTTGCGTTTCCCTAATGGCTAATGATGTTGAGCATTTCTTAAGGTGCTTCTCGGCCATCAGAATTTCTTCAGGTGAAAATTCTTTGTTTAGGTTGGTACCCCATTTTTTAATAGGGTTATTTGATTCCCTGGGGTCTAACTTCTTGACTTCTTTGTATATATTGTATATTAGCCCTCTATCTGATGTAGGGTTGGTGAAGATCTTTTCCCAATCTGTTGGTTGCCATTTGTTCTTTTGTCGATTTCTTTTGCCTTACAGAAACTTTGTAATTTTATGAGATCCCATTTGTCAATTCTTGATCTTAGAGCATAAGCTATTGGTGTTCTGTTCAGGAACTTTTCCCCTGTGCCTATGTCCTCAAGGGTTTTTCCCATTTTCTTTTCTATTAGTTTCAGTGTGTCTGGTTTAATGTGGAGGTCCCTGATCCACTTGGAGTTGAGCTAAATACAAGGAGATAAGAATGGGTCAATTCGCATTCTTCTGCATGCTGACCTCCAATTGAACCAGCACCATTTGTTGAAAAGGCTATCTTTTTTCTACAGGATGCTTTCCCACTCCTTTGTTGAAGATCAAGCAACCATAGGTGTATTGATTCATTTCTGGGTCTTCAATTCTATTCCATTGGTCAACTTGCCCGTCCCTGTGCAAATACCATGCAGTTTTTAACACTATTGCTCTGTAGTATTACTTGAGGTCTGGGATACTAATTTCCCCAGAAGTTCTTTTACTGTTGAGAATAGTTTTAGCTATCCTGGGTTTTTTGTTATTCCTGATGAATTTGAGAATTGCTTTTGCTAACTCTATGAAGAACTGAGTTGGGATTTTGATGGGGATTGCATTGAATCTGTAGATTGCTTTTGGCAAGATGGCCATTTTAATTATATTAATCCTGCCAATCCACGAGCATGGAAGATTTTTCCATTTTCTGAGGTCTTCTTTGATTTCCTTCTTCAGAGACCTGAAGTTCTTGTCATATAGATCTTTCACTTGTTTAGTTAGAGTCACACCAAGATACTTTATATTGTTTGTGGCTATTGTGAAGGGTGTCATTTCCCTAACTTCTTTCTCAGCCTACTTATCCTTTGAGTATAGGAAGGCAATTAATTTGCTTGAGTTGATTTTATAACCTGCCACTTTGCTGAAGTTGTTTGTCAGCTGTAGGAGTTCTCTGGTGGAGTTTTTTTGGGTACCTTAAGTATAATATCATGTCATCTGCAAATAGTGATAATTTTACTTCTTCCTTTGCAATTTGTATCCCTTTGACTTCCTTATGTTTCTAATTGCTCTAGCAAGAACTTCAAGTACTATATTGAAGAGGTATGGAGAGAGAGGGCAGCCTTGTCTAGTCCCTGATTTTAGTGGGATTGCTTCAAGTTTCTCTCCATTTAGTTTGATATTGGCTACCAGTTTGCTGTATATTGCTTTAACTATGTTTATGTATGGGCCTTGAATTCCTGTTCTTTCCAAGACTTTTAGCATGAAAGGATGCTGAATTTTGTCAAATGCTTTTTCAGCATCTAATAAAATGATCATATAATTTTTTTCTTTGAGTTTGTTTAAGTAGTGGATTGCATTGATGGATTTCCTTATATTGAACCATCCCTGCATCCCTGGGATGAAGCCCACTTGACTGTGGTGGATGATCATTTTGATGTGTTCTTGGATTCGGTTGGCAAGAATTTTATTATTTTTGCATTGATATTCATAAGGGAAATTGGCCTGAAGTTCTCTTTCTTTGTTGGATCTTTGTGTGGTTTTGGTATCAGTATAATTGTGGCTTCGTAGAACGAGTTGGGTAGTGTTCCTTCTGTTTCTATTTTGTGGAACAGTTTGAAGAGTATTGGTGTTAGGTCTTCTTTGAAGGTCTGATAGAATTCTGCACTGAAGCCATCTGGTCCCGTGCTTTTTTTGGCTGAGAGACTTTCTATGAACCCTTTTATTTCTTTAGGGGTTATGGGACTGTTTAGATGATCTATTTGATCCTGATTTAATTTTGGTGTTTGGTATCTGTCTAGGAAATTGTCCATTTCCTACAGATTTTCCAGTTGTGTTGAGTATAGGCTTTGGTAGTAAGATTTGATGATTTTTTGAATTTCCTCCGTTTCAGTTGTTATATCTCCTTTTCATTTCTAATTTTGTTATTCTGGATACTGTCTCTATGCCCTTTGGTTAGTCTGGCTAAGGGTTTATCTATCTTGTTGATTTTCTCAAAGAACCAGATCCTGGTTTTGTTGATTCTTTGTACAGTTCTCTTAATTTCTACTTGATTGATTTCAGCCCTGAGTTTGATGATTTCCTGCCTTCTACTCCTCCTGGGTGAAATATCTTCTTTTTGCTCCAGGGCTTTCAGGTGTGTCATTAAGCTGCTAGTGTATGCTCTCTCCATTTTCTTTTTGGAGGCACTCAGGGTTATGAGTTTTCCTCTTAGCACTGCTTTCATTTTGTCCCAAAGATTTGGGTATGTTGTGCCTTCATTTTCATTAAATTCTAAAATGTCTTTGATTTCTTTCTTTATTTCTTCCTTGACAAAGGTATCATTGAGTAGAGTATTGTTCAGTTTCCATGTGTATGTGGGCTTTCTGTTGTTTTTGTTGCTATTGAAGACCACTTTTACTCCATAGTGATCTGATAGGAGGCATGGGATTATTTTGATGTTATATTTGTTGAGGTCTGTCTTGTGACCAATTTTATGGTTGATTTTGGAGAAGGTACCATGAGGTGCTGAGAAAAAGGTATATTCTTTTGCTTTAAGGTGAAATGTTCTATATATATATATGTTAAATCTAATTGGTCCAAAGCTTCAATTAGTTTCACTGTGTCCCTGTTTAGTTTCTGTTTTCCTGATCAGTACATTGAGGAAAGTGCAGTGTTGAAGTCACCCACAATTATTGTATTGGGTGCAATGTGTGCTTTGAGCTTTAGTAAAGTTTCTTTTATAAATGAGGGTGCCTTTGCATTTGGAACATAGATGTTCAGGATTGAGAGTTCTTGGTGTGTTTTTCCTTTGACCAGAAAGAAGTGTCCCTCAGTGTCTCTTTTGATGACTTTAGGTTGAAAATCAATTTTATCTGATATTAGAATTGCTACTCCAGCTTGTTTTCTGAGACTATTGGCTTGTAAAATTGTCTTGCAGCCTTTTACTCTAAGGTAGTGTTTGTCTTTGACACTGAGGTGTGTTTCTTGTATGCACCAAAATGCAGGATCCTGTTTACATATCCACTTCATTAGTCTATGTCTTTTTATTGGGGAATTGAGTCCATTGATGTTAAGAGATATTAAGGAATAGTGATTTTTTTTCTTTTTTTTATTAGATATAATTTATTTACATTTCAAGTGATTTCCCCTTTTCTAGCCCCCCCCACTCCCGAAAGTCCCGTAAGCCCCCCTCTCTTCCCCTGTCCTCCCTCCCACCCCTTCCCACTTCCCCATTCTGGTTTTGCCGAATACTGTTTCACTGAGTCTTTCCAGAACCAGGGGCCACACTCCTCCTTTCTTCTTGTATCTCATTTGATGTGTGGATTATGTTTTGGGTATTCCAGTTTTCTAGGTTAATAACCACTTATTAGTGAGTGCATACCATGATTCACCTTTTGAGTCTGGGTTACTTCACTTAGTATGATGTTCTCTAGCTCCATCCATTTGCCTAAGAATTTCATGAATTCATTGTTTCTAATGGCTGAATAGTACTCCATTGTGTAGATATACCACATTTTTTGCATCCACTCTTCTGTTGAGGGATACCTGGGTTCTTTCCAGCATCTGGCAATTATAAATAGGGCTGCTATGAACATAGTAGAGCATGTATCCTTATTACATGGTGGGGAATCCTCTGGATATATGCCCAGGAGTGGTATAGCAGGATCTTCTGGAAGTGAGGTGCCCAGTTTTCGGAGGAACCGCCAGACTGATTTCCAGAGTGGTTGTACCAATTTGCAACCCCACCAGCAGTGGAGGAGTGTTCCTCTTTCTCCACATCCTCTCCAACACCTGCTGTCTCCTGAATTTTTAATCTTAGCCATTCTGACTGGTGTAAGATGAAATCTTAGGGTTGTTTTGATTTGCATTTCCCTAATGACTAATGAAGTTGAGCATTTTTTAAGATGCTTCTCTGCCATCCGAAGTTCTTCAGGTGAGAATTCTTTGTTTAACTCTGTACCCCATTTTTAATAGGGTTGTTCGGTTTTCTGGAGTCTAACTTCTTGAGTTCTTTATATATATTGGATATTAGCCCTCTATCTGATGTAGGATTGGTGAAGATCTTTTCCCAATTTGTTGGTTGCCGATCTGTCCTCTTGATGGTGTCCTTTGCCTTACAGAAACTCTGTAACCTTATGAGGTCCCATTTGTCAATTCTTGCTCTTAGAGCATACGCTATTGGTGTTCTGTTCAGAAACTTTCTCCCTGTACCGATGTCCTCAAGGGTCTTCCCCAGTTTCTTTTCTATTAGCTTCAGAGTGTCTGGCTTTATGTGGAGGTCCTTGATCCATTTGGATTTGAGCTTAGTACAAGGAGACAAGGATGGATCGATTCGCATTCTTCTGCATGCTGACCTCCAGTTGAACCAGCACCATTTGTTGAAAAGGCTATCTTTTTTCCATTGGATGTTTTCAGCCTCTTTGTCGAGGATCAAGTGGCCATAGGTGTGTGGGTTCATTTCTGGATCTTCAATCCTGTTCCATTGATCCTCCTGCCTGTCACTGTACCAATACCATGCAGTTTTTAACACTATTGCTCTGTAGTATTGCTTGAGGTCAGGGATACTGATTCCCCCAGATTTTCTTTTGTTGCTGAGAATAGTTTTAGCTATCCTGGGTTTTTTGTTGTTCCAGATGAATTTGATAATTGCTCTTTCTAACTCTGTGAAGAATTGAGTTGGGCTTTTGATGGGTATTGCATTGAATCTGTATAGTGCTTTAGGCAAAATGGCCATTTTAACTATATTGATTCTACCGATCCATGAGCATGGGAGGTTTTCCCATTTTTTGAGGTCTTCTTCCATTTCCTTCTTCAGAGTCTTGAAGTTCTTGTCATACAGATCTTTCACATGTTTGGTAAGAGTCACCCCAAGATACTTTATACTGTTTGTGGCTATTGTGAAGGGGGTCATTTCCCTAATTTCTTTCTCAGCCTGCTTATCCTTTGAGTATAGGAAGGCCACTGATTTGCTTGAGTTGATTTTATAACCTGCCACTTTGCTGAAGTTGTTTATCAGCTGTAGGAGCTCTCTAGTGGAGTTCTTTGGGTCACTTAGGTAGATGATCATGTCGTCTGCAAATAATGATAGTTTGACTTCTTCCTTTCCAATTTGTATCCCTTTGACCTCCTTATGTTGTCGAATTGCCTGAGCTAGTACCTCAAGTACAATATTGAAAAGATAAGGAGAAAGGGGGCAGCCTTGTCTGGTCCCTGATTTCAGTGGGATTGCTTCAAGTTTCTCTCCATTTAGTTTGATGCTGGCTACCGGTTTGCTGTATATTGCTTTTACTATGTTTAGGTATGGGCCTTGAATTCCTGTTCTCTCCAAGACTTTAAGCATGAAGGGATGCTGAATTTTGTCAAATGCTTTTTCAGCATCCAATGAAATGACCATGTGGTTTTGTTCTTTGAGTTTGTTTATGTAGTGGATTGTATTGATGGATTTCCGTATATTGAACCAACCCTGCATTCCCGGGATAAAGCCTACTTGATCATGGCGGATGATCGTTTTGATGTGTTCTTGGATTTGGTTGGCAAGAATTTTATTGAGTATTTTTGCATCGATGTTCATAAGGGAAATTGGTCTGAAGTTCTCTTTCTTTGTTGGATCTTTTTGTGGCTTTGGTATCAGCGTAATTGTGGCTTCGTAGAAGGAATTGGGTAGTGTTCCTTCTGTTTCTATTTTGTGGAATAGTTTGAAGAGTATTGGTGTTAACTCTTCTTTGAAGGTCTGGTAGAACTCTGCACTGAAGCCATCTGGTCCTGTGCTTTTTTTGGTTGGAAGACTTTCTATGACTCCTTCTATTTCTTTAGGCATTATGGGACTGTTTAGATGGTCTAGTTGGTCCTGATTTAATTTTGGTATTTGGTATCTGTCAAGGAAATTGTCCATTTCCTCCAGATTCTCCAGTTGTGTTGAGTACAGGCTCTTGTAGTAGGATCTGATGATTCTTTGGATTTCCTCAGTTTCCATTGTTATATCTCCCTTTTCATTTCTAAGTTTGTTAATTTGGATACTTTCTCTGTGCCCTTTGGTCAGTCTGGCTAAGGGTTTATCTATCTTGTTGATTTTCTCAAAGAACCAGCTCCTGGTTTTGTTGATTTTTTGTATGGTTCTCTTTGTTTCTACTTGATTGATTTCGGCCCTGAGTTTGATGTTTTCCTGCCTTCTACTCCTCCTGGGCGAAATAGCTTCTTTTTGTTCTAGGGCTTTCAGGTGTGTCATTAAGCTGGTAATGTATGCTCTCTCCATTTTCTTTTTGGAGGCACTCAGTGCTATGAGTTTTCCTCTTAGCACTGCTTTCATTGTGTCCCATAGATTTGGGTATGTTGTGTTTTCATTTTCATTATGTTCTAAAAAGTCTTTAATTTCTTTCTTTATTTCTTCCTTGACCAAGGTATCATTGAGTAGAGTATTGTTCAGTTTCCACGTGTATGTGGGTCTTCTGTTGTTTCTGTTGCTATTGAAGATCACTTTTACTCCATAGTGATCAGATAGGAGGCATGGGATTAGTACTATCTTCTTATATTTGTTTAGGTCTGTCTTGTGACCAATTATATGGTCGATTTTGGAGAAGGTACCATGAGGTGCTGAGAAAAAGGTATATTCTTTTGTTTTAGGATAGAATGTTCTATATATATCTGTTAAATCTAATTGGTCCAAAGCTTCAATTAGTTTCATTGTGTCCCTGTTTAGTTTCTGTTTTCCTGATCGGTCCATTGAGGAAAGTGCAGTGTTGAAGTCATCCACAATTATTGTGTTAGGTGCAATGTGTGCTTTTAGTTTTAATAAAGTTTCTTTTACGAAAGAGGGTGCCCTTGCATTTTGGGCATAGATGTTCAGGATTGACAGTTCTTCTTTTTGTATTTTTCCTTTGACCAGCAAGAAGTGTCCCTCAGGGTCCCTTTTGATGACTTTGGGTTGAAAGTCAATTTTATCTGATATTAAAATGGCTACTCCAGCTTGTTTCCTGAGACCATTTGCTTGTAAAATTGTCTTCCAGCCTTTTACTCTAAGGTAGTGTTTGTCTTTGACCCTGAGGTGTGTTTCCTGTAAGCAGCAAAATGTAGGGTCCTGTTTACGTATCCAGTCAGTTAGTCTGTGTCTTTTTATTGGGGCATTAAGTCCATTGATGTTAAGAGATATTAAGGAATAGTGATTGTTACTTCCTATCATTTTTGACGTTATTTTTTAAATTTGAATGCTTATCTTCTTTTGGGTTTGATGAAAGGTTACTATCTTGCTTTTTCCAGGGTGAAGTTTCCCTCCTTGCATTGGTGTTGTCCTCCTAATATCCTTTTTAGGGCCGGGTTTGTGGATAGATATTGGGTAAACTTGGTTTTGTCATGAAATATCTTAGTTTCTCCATCTATGGTGATTGAGAGTTTTGCTGGATATAGTAGTTTTGGTTGGCATTTGTGTTCTCTTAGAGTCTGCATGAGATCTGCCCAGGACCTTCTAGCCTTCATAGTCTCAGGTGAGAAGTCTGCTGTGATTCTGATAGGTCTTCCTTTATATGTTACTTGGCCTTTTTCTCTTACTGCCTTTAGTATTCTTTCTTTGTTTAGAATATTTGGTGTTTTGATTATTATGTGACGGGAAGTATTTCTGTTCTGGTCCAGTCTGTTTGGAGTTCTGTAGGCTTCTTGTATATTCATGGGCATCTCTCTCTTTAGGTTAGGGAAGTTTTCTTCCATAATTTTATTGAAGATATTTGCTGGCCCTTTAAGTTGTAAATCTTCACTCTCATCTATGCCTATAATCCTTAGGTTTGGTCTTCTCATTGTGTCCTGGATTTCCTGGATATTTTGGGTTACAAGCTTTTTGCATTTTGCATTTTCTTTAACTGTTGAGTCCATGGTTTCTATGGAATCTTCAGCATCTGAGATTCTTTCTTCTATCTCTTGTATTCTGTTGTTGATGTTTGCATCTCTGTCCCCCGATTTCTTCCCAAGGCTTTCTATCTCCAAAGTTGTCTCCCTTTGAGTTTTCTTAGTTGTTTCTACTTCTGATTTTAGATCCTGGATGGTTTTGCTTAGCTCCTTCACTTGCATGTTTGTGTTTTCCTGTAATTCTTTATGAGATTTTTGTGTTTCCTTTTTCATGACCTCAGCCTGTTGACCAAAGTTCTCCTGTATTTCTTTAAGAGATTTTTGTGTTTCGTCTTTCATGACCTCAGCCTGTTGACCAAAGTTCTCCTGTATTTCTTTAAGTGTTTTTTGCATTTCCTCCTTGTTGGCTTTTGTATTCTCCTGGATTTCTTTCAATGATTTTTGTGTTTCCCTTGCAAGGGCTTCTAACTTTTGATCCATTTTCTCCTGAATTTCTTTAAGTATGTCCTTCATGTGTTCCTGTACCAGCATCATGACCAGTGATTTTAAATCCAAATCTTGTTTTACTGGTGTGATGGGGTATCCAGGACATGTTGGTAGAGGAGAATTGGGTTCAGATGTTGCCATATTGTCTTGATTTCTGTTAGTGACGTTCCTGCGTTTGCCTTTTGCCATCTAGTTCTCACTGGTGTTAGTTAGTCTTGTCAGTGCTGGACTCACCAGTGCAAGCTGCCCCTTCCCAGTTGGCCTCTGGTGCACAGCTTATCTCCTGCACTGCTTGTAGACAGGGTGCTGCTGCCCAGGCTGTTCAGATCCCAAAGCAGGCACCCGAAGGCTCCCGCTGGGGCCCGCTGGATTCACTGGAGCACACTGACTTCTCCCAGCTGGCCTCCCGGAAGCCCAGCTAGCCACTTGCAGGACTTGGAGATGTGGTGCTGCAGCCCAGGCTGATCTGGATCCGGAAGCGGAGGGAGTATAGCTGAGGGCTTCCGCCTGAGGCCTTGCCCCAGATTGTGTCTGTGGAGCAGATGGAGCCCGTGTGCACCCCCAGGGAGTGCTGATGGTGTATGCTGCTGTGATCTCCCCTGTGTTCCGCTCACTCCGCTGGGCAGCCGATCCGCCAACCGGGCTGTCGCACACAAGGTTAGCCTGGCCGCCCAGTCCCTGAGTCCAGGCAAAAGCCTGGGAGGCCAAGGTCCGAGCAAAGTTCCCCTAGGGCTATGACTGTTAATTGGGTCTGCCAGGTGGCTAGGATGGCGGGCGAGCACGCCCGCGCTCCCTGAAAGCGCTGGGAGAGTCTGCTGTGCTAACAATCCCCTGGGTGGGTTGACTCACAGATGGCCCACCAAGCCGCCCAGTCCGTGGGGTCAGTCCTGTGCCTTTTGGGGCCTAGACCCTCGCTTTGTTAGCCTCAGGCTATGCCTGTTACAGGTCTGCCCGCCAGAGCTCTCTGTCATCCTGCAGGCAAAATGGCGGCGGTGGGCACGCAGGCCTGGGCAAAAAACCCCCTGGCTGGGTTGGCACCCCGGTGGTCCCCCTACCAGCCCAGGGCCTGGGTGCAGGCCAACGCCCGTTGGGCTCAGACCACCACAGTGTTGGCCTCGGATTATGTTTGTGTACCTCAGTCTGTCCGATCCCCGGAGTCCGGAACCAAGATGGATGCACCTCTCCTGACTGGTAGGAGGCGGAGTTCTGAAGTGGCCTCCATGCAGGAAAGGCGCAGCACAACTGCAGCTGCTTGCCGCCTGGCTGGTCAGCGAAGGTCAGTGGTCGTGGGCGCAGGGCCTAACTGGTCCCTGTGTCACCCTGGCTCCACTGCTGGTGGCCCTTCAGCTGGACCAGCTACTGCTGTACTGTCACTATTACTTCTATCAATCAACCAGGAATAGTGATTATTACTTCCTGTCATTTTTGATGTTATCTTTTATATTTAATTGGTTATCTTCTTTTGGGTTTGATGAAAGAAGGTTACTATCTTGCATTTTCCAGGGTGAAGTTTCCCTCTGTATTGATGTTTTCCTCCTATTATCCTTTGTAGGGCTGGGTTTGTGGTAAGATATTGGGTAAACTTGGTTTTGTCATGGAATATCTTGGTTTTTCCATCTATGGTGATTGAGAGGTTTGCTGGGTATAGTAGTTTTGGCTGGCATTTGTGCTCTCTTGGAGTCTGCATGAGATCTGCCCAGGATCTTCTAGCTTTCATAGTCTCTGGTGAGATGTCTGGTGTGATTCTCTTTTTTTTTTATTCGATATATTTTTTATTTACATTTCAAATGATTTCCCCTTTTCTAGTCCCCCACTCCTCGAAAGTGTCGTAAGCCCCCTTCTCTCCCCCTGTCCTTCCACCCACTCCTTCCCACTTCCCCGTTCTGGTTTTGCCGAATACTGCTTCACTGAGTCTTTCCAGAACAAGGGGCCACTCCTCCTTTCTTCTTGTACCTCATTTGATGTGTGGATTATGTTTTGGGTATTCCAGTTTTCTAGGTTAATATCCACTTATTAGTGAGTGCATAGTCTGGTGTGATTCTTATAGGTCTTCCTTTATATGTTACTTGGCCTCTTTCTCTTACTGCCTTTAATATTCTTTCTTTGTTCAGTACATTTGGGGTTTTGATTATTATGTGGCGGGCTGTATTTCTGTTCTGGTCCAGTCTGTTTGGAGTTCTGTAGGCTTCTTGTATATTCATGGGCATCTCTCTCTTTAGATTAGGGAAGTTTTCTTCCATAATTTTATTGAAGATATTTTCTGGCCCTTTAAGTTGTAAATCTTTGCTCTCATCTATGCCTATAATCCTTAGGTTTGGCCTTCTCATTGTGTCCTGGATTTCCTGGATGTTTTGGGTTACAAGCTTTTTGCATTTTTCATTTTCTTTCTTTCTTCTATCTATTGTATTCTGTTGTTGATATTTGCATCTATGGCCCCTGATTTCTTCCCAAGGTTTTCTATCTCCAAAGTTGTCTGCCTTTGTGATTTCTTAGTTGTTTCTACTTCTGTTTTTAGATTCTGGATGTTTTTGCTCAGTTCCTTCACTTGCTTGTTTGTGTTTTCCTGTAATTCTTTGAGAGAATTTTGTGTTTCCTCTTTCATGACTTCTGCCTGTTGATCAAAGTTCTCCTGAATTTTTAAGTGATTTTTGCATTTCCTCCTTATTGGCTACTATCGTTTGACCCATATTCTCCTGAATTTCTTTAAGTGATTTTTGTGTTTCCCTTGTAAGAGCTTCTAGCTTTTGATCATTTTTCTCCTGAATTTAAGAGATTTATTTATGTCCTTCACGTGTTCTTGTAACAGCATCATGACCAGTGATTTTAAATCCAAATCTTGTTTTTCTGGTGTGTTGGGGGTATCTAGGAATTGTGGTTAATGGAGAATTGGGTTCAGATGCTGCCATATTGCCTTGCTTTCTGTTAGTAACGTTCCTATATTTGCCTTTTGCCATCTAGATCTCACTGGTGTTAGTTGGTCTTGTTGTCAATGCAGGGCTCACCTGTGCAAGCTGCCTCCCTGCAGCCAGCCTCTGGATGCACTGCTGGCCCTCTGCACTGCTTGGGGATGGGGCATGTGGCCTAGGCTGCTCCAGATCCAGAGGTGGTGACTGGAAGGCTCCTGCCAGAGGCCTCCGGACTGGATCCTCTGCTCTGCCAGGTCAGACGGACTCACCAGTGCAAGCTGCTTCCCTGCAGCCAGCTTCCAGATGCACCACTGGCCCTCTGCATTGCTTGGGGATGGGGCGCGTGGCCTAGGCTGCTCCAGATTCAGAAGCCCCAAGAATCTTCTGTCTGGAGTTTGTGTAAACAATTCTTACCATTTGTTTTTTCCCTTGCCAATAAATGCTGACCATCCAATGTCTGGGCAGAAAAGAGAGTAGGGTGGGGCTTCAGCCAGCCAGGGAAGGAGGGAGGGAAGGAGGGAGGGAGATGGAGAGGGAACAGGGGGAAGGGAGAGAGAAGGAGGGATAGAGGGAGAGAGAGAGAGAGGGAGGAAGAGAGAGAGAGAGAGAGAGAGAGAGAGAGAGAGAGAGAGAGAGAGAGAGAGAGATCATGAGGAGGATAAAGGAAGCGCCCTATAGAGTTCAGCAGAAACCATGGAAGGCCTAATTCCAAGTATTATTAGGATCATGGCTTGGAGATTGCTAGATTATTTTAAGGTATTAAGATAGACTGCCTAGGTATTGAGGTGAAGCTTTAAAATAAATCTTGGCCTTTTCTGCATTGTTATTGGGAACTGGCTAGGATAAAGAAATACAGCCAACATATCAACTTACAATTTAAACTTATATTAAAAATAACATTTTTTCCTAGGATTCACCCAAGCTGTGGAAACCTGTACTTTCTGGGCATCAGCTCAGAGACATCCAGAGGTCTGAAGCTGCACTATTTACTGCTACTTGCTAATGTTCTCTTGGATGGCCCTGGCCGTGGAAGCAAGAACACTGTAGTGTTAGTGACAAGAGGTGTGGGTGCTATGCCTAGAAGAGACCAAAAATATAAAAGTACCCATGCCCTGAGTGCTCACTCACAGAAGTGTATCCACCATGAAAAGGCCATCGACCACTGAGAAAGGGAGATGACACACACCTTTCCTCAGCCACTCCCAAGCTTTCTATGTGGGTCCAACTATTGATATAAAATGGCCATGTAACAAGAAGGCCACGAAGGGGCCCATCCTGTGTAGTTCCCAGATAAAGTTTTACTGGTTGTGATGTGCAGGCTTAGCATGATGATAGCGTAGCACCTGGCTCAGGCTCATTAGACTGAACTGCTGCTGAACATGGCTTTGCTTCCCATGGCCAAACCCTTCCCGCAGCACTCACGCGTGGGCTCAGTGAATTCCTGGATCCACTACCTTGCCGTAACACAATGCCACTGCTGAACAAGAAAACCATTTTATAGCAAAGGAATATGAGAACAGAATAACTCCCCGGTGGCAGGGGTGGGGGTTAATCTATCATTGTCCAGGAGGGTGACTCTATCACAGAGACTCAGTGAGTGTGCTAGAGACCTCAATGAAGCACTTTTCCCCAGCAAGATCCTGAGTGGGTGGAGCTCTGTATTGGAATATGTCGCCTAAACCATGGGCAATCCTCCAGCCAGAGATTGTGGGCACAGGGATCGGGATGGAAGCACAAGTGGGTCTGTTCCTGCCGTGTCTATTTCTGTTACGACAACAGAATGCCCGAGGCTGTCATTAATAATCCATGGGGATTTCACTGTGTTTTCTGGTGGCAGCTTGATTCCTGGACTTTAATATGGTCTCCAGTAGCAGCCTGGATCACTAAGGGGCTGGCTACCAAGAGTTTGAGCATACTCCAATGAGTATATGGGCAATGCAAACTGGACCTGGTGGGGTTTTTTTGAGTGGATGTGAGAGTGGACCTGGGAGGAGCGGGAAGCGAGTGTAATTGGGGTACATTATAGAAAGTTCCCAAAATATAAAAATATTATGTTGCTAAATAAAATTTAAAATGGGGATTTCATTTCACTGTTTTGAAAGCAGAGAAGTTCACTATCAAGATGGTGGGAGACTTTCTTGGTATGTGCCCTGCAGTGAGAGGTGAGGTGAGGGAGAGCAGTGAGAAGAAGCCACACTTGTTCTTTCATAAAAAAGCACCTCACTTGTTGTCAGAGCTGGTGCGCTCGCCACAGTGCTCACAAAGCCCTGAGCCCTCCTCAGACCTGAAGACTCTAACCACTATGCCCACCCAACCTCTAACATTTTCAAGATGGCGATTAAATTTTGTCATGAGGTTTGGATAAGGCACACATTCAAACTCTAGCACTTAGTAATCCATCTGTAAGTCTTACAAATAGAGTGGAAACAGCTGCCTGACAAGACATCTCTTGACACCAGTGTGGAAGACAGACTTGGGAGAATCTCCTGGATGGAGAATCCCTGAGTCCCATTTCAGGGAGCTCAGGGGATTGGCTGGCACAGCGAGAACAAGAGCCATGAGCCAGAACTCTGGAAATGTTCTAGGGCCATTCCCTCAGCGCTGCTGTAATGCACAATGAAACTAATAGAAACCATGGCAACCAGCTCAGAGAAAGCAAAGAAGAAATGAGTGGACCACTGAAGGCTGTCACTCTGCAGAAACAGAGGCCAGTGCCACCTCAGTAAGTAGTCAGATGAGGTGTGGCTGAGAGTGACAAGAGTATATGACAGAAGCAAAGAGAGGCATCAAGGACCCATGGCCTCCACCAGAGAAGAGGACCAGCGTATATCCACATTGCTAGTATGGACCTCCCTGATGCGATTGGGCCTTGTTATCAGGCCCCACCTGGTTATCCCATTCTGTCTCCTTCTCTCATAATCTCTTATGAGTCATATCTGAAAAACTCCATTTGCCATAAGAAGGTAAGTCCACAGTGCTGGACGAGAAGCCTCTGGCTTTGTTGAGATACTGAGTGTGATCACTGAGAGGAGGCTGACGCAGGTATGTAGAATAAATGTCTTCCAGGTGACTCTCAGGACTCCGTGTCTCATCATTTGGGGCCAGAGAGGGAATATTTGTGGAAAGCTCAGCATCTGAGTGAGCCAAGCTAAGTTGTTTACCTGTCACTTGCTGAGCAGGCAGGGCCTGGGCTGAGCTATCAGTACACTCTTCCCCCACCATGCCATGCTTCAAAGTAGCCTTTGTCTGGGCTTGGTGGGGCCCTACTGCCTCCTCACTTCCATTCCTGCTTTGTCTCTAGCTGCTGCCTCAGGATCCACAGTGGAGGTTCCAAATGGAGCAGCAGGGTAGAGACAGTACAGGGACATTAGGTCTTCCCTGCCGTTATCTTTCTCATTGCTGTCCCAGTCTGCTGAGCCATGGTCCTCTCCAGCTAGCACAACAGTTGGCCGCAGTGACACACATGGCTCTAGCCTGGTCTCTTTCCTCCCCTCATTTCTGGAGCCAGTATCAGCTGTTGTCTTTAAAACATGGCTGTGAGATGAGAATTTCCTCCTCTGTTGCTGGGATTTGGGGAATTTGGGTCCCTTCCCTGAGCTCCTTGATGTATGTGAACATCATGCAACCAGTGGGCATGCCCTATGGGGACCACTCTGTCCATCTTGTTCCAGTTTCTGGGTCAGAAAGTTCTAAGACTCTTTCCTGGGTTCTCCAGCTCTGCTGCCCCTGCTCCCCCAAATCACTGTCTCTGGGATACCAGAGGCTTCTGATTTGTTTGTTGAGGTTTCTTCAGCCCAATTTCAAAGCTTGCCTCGTAAATGGTGTGGTTCGAAGTCAGGCTGGACTCTGGCTCCTGTCCTTTATCCACACCTCTGGAGGATGCTGAAGCAGCCTTCTGTGTGCTATACACACAGCTCCAGGCAGCACACATGGACAGAGTCTCACAGCATACTATTTTTCTGAGTCAACATCAACCTTTTGCTCTCCCTGACAGTAAAGCAGTCAGGGTTACCATCACTGGATACTGCTGGAAGACAGCAAGCCAACTGCCACACTGTGAATATTAGTTATCACAAAGGTCCTCTGGGATAAACACACACTGCTACCCATATTAAAGGCAGAGGGGCCACAACTTATGGAGAAGGGATGTTCAGTCATAACCATAGAGAAGGCTAGAACATATCAAACATGGTATTTTGTTTCAGTGACACTCCTGAACACTCTAGCATTCAGTCTAGGGTAGCCCACCACTTCCTGTGGCACCGGGCCTGTTGCTTTGGGGTCCAGCAACAGCAGTTTTAAAATCATAGAGAAATAGATTATCTCGCAGGGTACATTTGGATTTAGCTGTCACCAGTTAATAAAATAGTAATTATTATTATTATTATTTTTACTGAAGCAAAAGCTATGAAGACTTTACAAGTACCCTTACATCTAGTGAATGAACCAGAGACTTTACACCTTCTGGGAAGAGAGCTGTCTTCAAAAGATATCTCTCAGAACAAAAGCACACCTGTTCTACCAACACTTACCTTTCCCTGGGAACAAAGCCTTCCAGAAACAACCACTCAGACATAGTTCGTAGGCAATTGGAAGTCTTAGTTTCAGCAAGACAGACCACACTCAGGCATTCAAGACCTCAGTGTAGTCCCATGTGTCCATAGCATGGAGTTTTTGAAGGTAAACACCACATCCTGGTATCTTGTTCGGCAGCTGCAGGAAGGTAGGGGTGGGATAGGTATAGCCTTGCAGTGGCAAACAATAAGATAAGCTGGCTGGGGCATCTTGACCTTGGGTCCTAAGACAAAGTTGGGTAATTTTCTATGGGATTCTGCATCAAGAAGATCAAATTCTAGTTAAACCTGAAATGGCCTCAGCAAGAATACAAGATGGAGGAATCTCTGCATGATCTTGCCCGTCACACATAAGAACCTTGCCAAACTACAGGGGGCAGAGAAGTTTTAAGACTTTTTCAAGAGAACATTTTTCTATTTTGAGACAGTTTCATATATCTCCAGCTGGCCTTGAATTCACGGGGCAGCTGAGGCTGGTCTTCAACTTCTCATCATCCTACCTCCACCTCCTAAATGCTGGGATTAGAGGCATGAGCCACCCTGCCTCGGTGAGAGGGATCGATTTTAAAAATCCATGTGTGCTACCAAAGCAAATGATGAGTTTTTGGAGGGATAAAGAGAAGGATTTTTCAAAGATGTGTTTGGTTTCAAGATGACTGAATTATTTCTTGTCACCTTGAACAATGCCTAAATGTGACACTCTGCAGAGGCACCCTTTTGAAATCTCCTCCTGCCTCTCTTAGCATGGCACTAGGCACTGCATAGGCGATTCCACTCACCTTTCCACTTTGCAGCTCTACTGGACCATTTGCTCTGCCAAGAGGCGAGATGCCTGATGCCGGTGGAGTGGGGGGCCTCAGGCCTGGTCCAGGGAAAGGCTACTGTGTTAGATGGTGGCAGCTTCATGTCCTTCAGATTGGCGCGGCTCAGCTTAACATGCTGCCAAATTCCCTGTCTAAGCACAGCCACAGAGCGAGCATTTCTTTCCAGGTAGATGCTGCTGCTCCTTCAGCACATTCCTGATGCAGGAAGGCAGCATGCAACCTGAAGCTGAGTACTGAAGCAGACAGGGATAGGTTAGGGATCAAGTGCCAGTCTTGAGATTGGAATCTCAAAGAGATGTGATCACGTGATCTCTCTGTCCTTAGCCTATAAACTAGTTAAAGTTGAGGACAGCACATATCTAGGGCGAGAAAAGCCATCCTGATCTGAATTGTCATGTCTCTGATTCATTTCTTTCCAGTAGAAATCCTTTCTATCCTGTGTGCTTTCAGGAGTGTTAGGGCTAACTCCTATGTACCTAGAGGAATCTACAAGAGTCCCACTTCCTTACAATGCCTCAGTGTATTTCCTTAGCTGGCAATGGGTCAGACAGACTGGCTAACAATAGTAATTTGCTTATTCATCTACATAGCATATTTTCCCCTACAACACAGTCTCGTTGGCTATGTTGTCTGCTTTTCTCCACTGTGTTTGAGACAGTTGTCTTGGATACAAAGCATACTGACACTAATAAATTGCAATTCACACCTAAAGCAATCTACATTTCTGGCAGAGTGGACATTTGTAGAACATTCTTTGCCACAGGCAAAACGTTTTTCTCTAGGATTTGAGGACTTCTCTTCCTTTGGAAGACAGGAAACCAGGATGCATTTAGATTCCCCCTCAGTGAACTGTCTAATTTTCCTTTCACGGGATCTGCTTTCCTGTCCCTGTGTGTTGGGTGTCCCACTACGGTTTGCCATGTCTTTCAGCTACAGTAGAGCTCATTCCCAGCAGAGCACAGCGCTGTGTCGAATGCAGTTAGGGTGATGATTTCACCACCACAGAAACCACGTGGGGTTTGTGTCACATCTGTGTTTTTACATTTGGTCTAGTTGATCAGCCCTTTCTCCCAGTGTTGTAATTTTATGAGAAATATGTTCTAAACTCTGATGGGCAGAAATGATGGACAGGAAGTATTCATATCTGTACAGTGCCTCCCTCTTCCCGGCTGGGACCCTTTAGATGACCCAATGAGACCTTAAGCTTTGAGCACTTTGCTGGATCCTGAGTCCATGCAGTGGCACAGAGAGGCCCTCAGGTCCCTTGTCATTAGCTGTCCTGTATATTTTACATTGACTGGGGGACAGTGTCTATCAAGTATGCATAGTGCCTATGTCTGGTTCCACAGTGAGAGTATAACTCCCTCAGCTATCTACAAAAAGCCAACGTGCAGCCTTTTTTACAGACTTTTTTTGGAGACAGGTTGCTGGGCCAAGCGCAGCTCTTAGTCTAGAGGGTGTGACAGAGTGGGACCAGTGACCTGTTGATAGAGCGTTACATAGAAGCACTTCCTGACTGCAAACGTTATGTGCCTTAGCACTGTTTAGCCCATTATGACCATGAGAGAGGACCTTGTCTCTGCCAGACACCTGATTTCCTACTCACTGGCTCCTGTCTGTCTGTCTCAACAAAGGAGTCTAGCTCCCCACACTGTGTGTGTGTGTGTGTTTGTCTGTCTGTCTGTCTATGTTCACAGTTGTCATGTGTGTTCCAGTATGTGTCTGTGTTCATAGTTCTTGAGTATATGTATATGTGTGGGTATAGTCTTTGCATGTCTATACATGTCTATGTTCAGAGATATTGTGTGTGTGCCTGTAAGTGTCTATGTTCACAGTCCTTGTGTGTGTGTCTGTGTTCACAGTTCTTGAGTGTGTGTCTGTGTGTGTGTGCGCACGCTTGGCACTGCGCATGTATGGAAGTCAGAGGGCAGCCTTTGGTGTCAGCTTTCCCCTCACTCCATATTTGTGGTGGGATCTCAGTTGTTTGCCATTGAACTGCTATTGACCCTCTGGGCATTCTCCTAGCTCCACTCTCCTATCCCACCACAAGAGCACTGGGATTTCAGACACAGAGTAGCACATCTAGCTTTCATGTGGATTCGAACTCAGGTCTTCATGCTTGTTTGACAAGTGCTTGACCCACTGAGTCCTCTCCCCAGTTCCTGCCATTCATTTTCAAACTACAGCAAGAACAAAACAAAACAAAAACTAGCTTTTATTTTTAAAACGTAAAAGGGGGAAAACAACAAGCTAAAAATGTCACCCTTTCAACTTGAAGAACATCTTTATGACAGACTGTCCATTCCCAGGTTGGAATTCTCCTGTGCTTTCCTATAAGCAAATGGTGAGCAGTTCCACAACCGCAAACAGGCAGTAAGCAGCTAATATCCTGACACAATGAACAGAGCCATTGTGAGAATTACAGAATAACAGCTCACTAGCACAGGTAGCAATCCACCTGGACTGCACCGAGCACATTTGCAAATCCATTTACAGTGGCATTAGCTCACAATTCAAGGGCTTCTCCAGGTAACCGCTCAATAATGACCTAAAGAGCTGAACTGCATACAATAAGTGCTCTCCCATCCCCTGGCCTATGAAGCCATTTCCCTTCTTGTCAGCACAAAGAAATAGCATTACAACCATGTAATTTTTCCTCAACAAATCATGTGTTGAAAAGAAGCAGCAGAAGAAAGCAAAAGCAGTCAGTCAGGCACTGGTAGTAGATTTACAATCTCAGGCTCCTAGAGGAGAAGGTGGGGGCTTTGATTTACCTGAGCAGCATTTTAACCTTGGTATCCCCACTGGGACAGCCCTTCTCCAAGGAAAGTAAGTGTCTGGAGAGTGGCAGATGGCATTGGGTTTCTAGGTCTACAAAGGTGGGCTGGAGACTCACAGTGGGACATCCATTGGTGGCATCCCTAAGGACAGGGTATGCAGGCTCTGTGTACCTCTTCCTCCCCTCAACAAAGGAACCAAAGACTGCAAGCCACCACACAGCATTTAAGTGGGTGGAGCTGAGAAGACAGTCAATATTTGTCCTCCTTCTGGGTCTCCCTCACAGATTCAGTGCCCAACTGCTATTACCATGTTTTAGAGAAAGCTAGCTTAATGGCTGCATGGTGGGGTTCAGAAGCACATGGCTATCAGATAGTATAGAGGCCTCTTCATTACAGCTGGTTCACCTTGGTAGTAACTTCTCCACTCACATTACTCACAGGTCCAAGCTTAGTGTAGGACCTGGACTACAGTTAGCTCACAAGAAACACTATTTACAAGGCTGAGCATCCAATGCAGGCTCACTTGGTAGGCTGAGGTTTTTCTGTTCCTCTGGATTTAAGAAGTTGTAATTTATCAGGAGTGGTGACTCCTACGAGTTAGACCCAGCTAGAGGCAGCGTAGGGCAGAGCTCTACAAATCTGGTCTACCTAGCAAGTCTTAGGCTAGCCAGGGCTACACAGTGAGCTCTTTAATTAATTACTTAGCTAATTAATTAGTTAATTAATTATGACAGTGAAATAATTAATTAATTATGACAGCAATAATAATAATAACAATAATAAAAGACCCACAAAAGTTGAATTTAGAATTAGAGAGGTAAAGCTGGAAGCTGCCCCAGCCTCAGCCCTGTGGACTCACTACCTTACAGAGGCTCTAGGCCTTTGTTAACAGAGAACATAAGGCCTGTCCCAGCAGTCCCCAGGATATACACTGGGACCTTTGCCTCAGCAAACACCAACTCCCTCTCATCACCTCTTCACACATACTAGAAGTATATTTAAAATTTTCAGTGTTTGTATCTTTGTAGGACAGGTATTATTAGAAGCCATCAGGAGCTCACACTTTCAGCTTATAAGAATGTACTGTGACTGATGGGTCATAGGACTTTTGGCTGCTGGGTGATCTGAGAGTGGCCCATCCCTTCTCCCTTCCTTTCCTCTTTGGGGATTATTTGGTTCTCTTCCTTGTGTTTTAATGATGTGCCTTCCAGACAATTTAGAATAACAATCAGGCAGTGGACAGGGGAGCATCTACTGCAGGTACACAGAGGATCCCACTTTTCTCATACTCCATAGGACCTGATACCTCTGTATATCCATGTCCAGCCAGTGAAAGGCTGCTGTCTCCTGCTTCTGGGTGATTGAGCACTTCCAAAGTCCTGCTAGATGCAGCTCTTTTGCACTAAGCACAGCCCCTGTCCTTTCTACCAAGGCCATCCATGCTTTGCTCTGAGATGTGCGCATGCTCCTTTCTTGTACCCTTCACTAGCTTTAAGAACCATTTCTCACACTTGACACTTACCTTTGCACTTCATTCCAGAAATGTCAAAATCAGCTCAGTGTGTCTCCAAGACAGCGCTTGGGCTCTTTTCAGATTTCTGATCTTTGGTGAGGGAGGGGCAGAGGGCTCCGGAACAAATGCTCTTTTTCCTTTGTGTGAAAACCCTGGGAGGTCAGAAGCATTGGCATAGTCTGGGAAGCTGCAGGTGAATGGAGCCAGGGAAGGGTCTGGAGCCAGAGGCCATGCTGAGCCTCCTAATAGCTCTCTCTTCCCAAGTATTTCCCCACTGAAAATGAAGTTTCTGATGAGATGTCATCGAGTTTGTTCCTCCTTAGTGACTCCAGATGCTAGCTAAAGACACACAACAGACACTGACACACAGCTGCACCTAAGGGTTATTTGTTGAGGACCAGGTATGCTAGATGTAAAGTCCTCCTTACAAATGGCCTCTATGAGCTCCCTATGACAGAATGACAGCACCCCAGTCACACGGAGAGGCCACTTTGTCAGAGAATCTGCAGGTCGACTGAGGATCTGTTCACTCTGACCTGTAAAACTCCCCAGATTTCTAAATCAATGGGAATCAGTCAACATCTCAATTCATCACCCTTAAGTTAAATTAAAAAAGAACATTTAAACATCAAGGCCCAGAAACTCCTAGAATCCCCACTACCTTCCTTCTGACAAGAGGAATCCAGGCTTTCGAATTGCTTCTGATATACAAATGGTCCTGTCGAACCCGAGGAGCCAGAGAGCTAGGATTTGAAGCACCCATCTATCAGCTTAAGGAGCCAAGCCAGGAGCTTGCTGTCTGGACAGGAAGGTTCCTCCTCTTTGCTAGTCTGGGGGAACCTGGGCCTAGACAGCCTCATCCATCAAGTGGGAATGTGGGTCATGACCCTGTCAGTGTTAGGAAGGGCTTCCTCATAGACTATGGACTGTGTGTGTGTGTGTGAGAGAGAGAGAGAGGGGGGGGGGGAGGGAGAAGGAGGGGTGGGGGGAGAACAGTTGAATGGGCAGAGGAGTAAGAAGGAGCAGGGACTTCCCGGAGTTACTATGTACTCCTTCTCTTCTCAAACAGGTCCTTTGTAGACTATCTTGCTATTCCTAAAGTATGGTCCCTTACAACCTCATCTGCTGCTCATAATTCTACAAAAACTTCTTGAACGCTGTTGATGGGACAAGGGGAATAACATCACCAACCTCTCATTTACTTGGGGAGAAATCAACTGACAGATGCCCAACATGATCTGGAAGAGGGTCTCCCAGTGCACCACCTTGCCCCTTCCTGGTCATACATTTTCACTTGACCTAGTTTCTTTTTTCCCCAAGGAAAAAGGCAGAGTCAATTATATCCTATTTCTCAAGCAGAACAGTAGGCGACAACCCTCCCTGCTCCCTACCCCAGGCTCTTGTAGATAGTGAAAAAGCTGGAAAGAGACAGTGTCAGTGGCTCCTGTAGGGGAAGCACACAAGGACACAGACCTTTCATGAAACAGAGATGATGCCTTTTCAACAACACATCAACTAGGAAAAAATTTCCTGTTGTTTGCTTTATAACAGGCTTCAGATGATGACTTCTTTGTACTGTGGATGCAATTCTTTCTATAAGTATCTATTGTGTGCTGGCTCAGAGATTAGAAAACATAGCTACCATTAAAGCAACATTCTCCCTGTTCTGGACCAGCCTCTGGTCCAGAGGAGGAGGAAGGCAACTGTGCTGGGGACATAGTCCTCAGGATAATACTGATGGAATTGCCCCTGGAAAACAGGCAGTCTTCAGGCATGGATCTGTGAGCTCTGGAGGGCTACTGACAGACTGCAATATATAAGGGTAGCATTTGAGTTATTTTTCTATTGTAATAACAAAACACCATGACCATGGCAACTATAGAAAAAAGATTTTATTGGAGGTTTTAGTGTTGTAGGGTGAGTCCATGACTGTCAGGGTGGGGAGTATGACAGCAGGCAAGTACGCATGACACTGAACCAGTAGTTGAGAGTTTACGTCTTATTGAGCATAAGACAGAGAAAGAGCTAACTGGAAATACCCTGGTTTTTGAAAGGGTCGACCCCCAGTGACACATCTCCTCTAACAAGGCCACACCTCTTAATCCTTCCCAAACAGTTCCACCAAAAGGGTAAGTATTCAATAGTAACATCTATATCATATTGGGGCCTGTGGAGGAGGTCATTCTCGTTCAAACCACCATAGGTCATAAGGTAGAAGAGGACAGTCTAAGGAGAATAGCATCTGTACAGGTTCTGAGGCTTCCAGGGTAAAGAAGCTTCTAACTTCAGGAACTGGCCTTTTACAAGGAAGAGAACAGAGGCTTCAGAGATGCAGAGGTTTCCAGTTTCATGGCAAATGCAGGGAGAGTTCAGATTTATACATTCTGCATGCTGGATCAGAGTTTATCCACCCATCCACATTTCCAACTATTTAGTTGTTTTTCTACATACCAGAGACCCTATGAGCTCAAACTGCCAATGAAATGGCTCTCTGCTTGATGTGTCCCATATGGCCATCTCTGGATCCTATATGTGACAGGACTAGAAGAGATGTTGGAAGCTACAATGGTCTTACTTTCAGTCATGATGAAACTGATCTTCTTAAGCACTTGGGAGCTCTGGATTCTGATGTAGCTAAAGCCTCAGATAATGAGAAGAGAGTAAGAGGACAACAGACTCTTGAGTTATTTCCTTCCCTACTCATGAGCTGCACAAGGAGGAGGGAGCATGCTCAATTTCACAAAATAGGAGGTCAAGGTTCTCAGAGGTAAGCCCAACACATTAAATCCAAGGAAGAACTAGTCTCACTGTGACTGTGCTCTTCCCTCAGCTCTGTATATGTCTATGTTCAAGGAAATAGGTTCAGTTTGACACTCCCACCATGTGAACTACATACCCTGATCCTCTTTGGTGATAACCTTCCAGGAAATTTAAGATGTTGTCCAATGTTTTTTAGAAGGGACTTGATCCCCTCTTGTGTAGGCATCAAAGTCAGAGTGTATTGATACTGAAGAAATAAACCTAGCAATATGACCTTAATCTGTACCTTTGTTTCAAAGGCTATAGTTATGGCTAGCACCCTTGTTAGAGTCCAGGGACAATGGTGGTCTCACAGACAGGGGCATTTCTGGTCCTTCTGCATCAGGAAAAACAGAGCCAGATGGGTTGGTGAGAGCGTAGCCCCAAGGCTAAGGGACATTAGTGTCCTGTCCCTCTGTGAGGACAGCTTCCCAGATGATTCAGTACATTTAAAGGTCAGGACACTGGTTCAGAGTGAGTGTGGATTTGATTTGGCTGTGCTGAATGAGGTCTTGTCACTCCAGCCCATGGCATCAGTATCCAGGCACTCAGAGGGGACTTAAAGAGTGTGAAGATTCTCATGGTCGAGGCAGATGAGGCAGATCATCACTCCTGTCCATCTCAACCCTGCCTTACCAGAGAACAGGGTTTAGCCAGGAGCTGCAATTTCTTTCTACAGGCATCATCCCCTTCTGGGACAGCTCCATCCCAAGAGGAGAGGAGAGGAGGAAAATGGAAAGAGGGAGGAGGGGGCAAGGTACTGGGCAATGTAACCAGTACCTAGAGGGATTCTGTGATTTTTATGATGAAAATATAAGCCAGACTTGAATTTAAACATCTGTCTAAATAAGAGACTTAAAATCAAGCTAAGGAAGATGCACTCCAATGATTCTCAAGCCATTATCACTAAAGTAATAACCATACATTTTGTGCTGATGGGAAATAACAATCCCACAGCCCGTGGCCAGCTCAGAGGTTCATCTCTCATTGTTATCTACCTTGGGAACCCACAATTCGCTGAATGTCAGGGTAAGCGTCATCCCAGCAGCATTGATCTTCAGGATCCATGCCAGGCACTGGGCATGAGGACCTTGGGGCTAGCAGTTGACACAATTGCTCCCACTTGCCCAAGGCCCAGAGAGCTTATGGAGTCCAGAGAGCTGGGAAGGAGACAAATGATACAGGGCTTAGCTTTACATTGCTATTTTTTTTCATACAATTTATCAAGCATTTGGCAGGAGAAAGAGAAAGAGAGACTTTGAAACATCAAAACAGGAAATGATGGCAAAGCTGGAATTTCCAGAAAGCAAGCTGGAGCAATGCGAAATTCTTCCAGCCTGGGGCAGTGTCCTACTTAGGGTTTCTGTTGCTGTGACAAAATACCATGACAAAAAAAAAAAAGCAATTTGTGGAGGAAAGAGTTTATTTGGCTTATAGTTACATGCCTCTGCTCATCATCAAAGGATGTCAGGAAAGGAACTCAAACTAGGCAGGGGTCTGGAGACAGGAGCTGATACCAACCTCGGAGGGATGCTGCTTACTGGCTTGTTCTTCGTGGCTTGCTGAGTCTGGTTTCTTATAGAACCCAGGACTATCATCCCAGGGATAGCACCACCCACAGTGGGTTGGGGTCTCTCACATTAATCACTAGTAATAAAATGACAGGTGGATCTTATAGAGGCATTTTCTCAGTTGTGGTTCCCTCCTTTCTGATAACTCTAGTTTGTATCAAACTGATGTTAGGTTACTCAACACAGGCAGGAAAAGCTATCAGGACCGAGTCTCTGAAACATGGACTGTAACCATCTTTGGGGTGTTTGGGCTTATGTTGCTATGTGGTCCAAACATCAGGTCTGATGAAATCACAGATGACATGAAAATGGTTTCCTAGCCCACCTTCCGCTCACGGCCTCCTGTTCTGACGTTGGCTGTCTGGACAGGTATCAGTCACTCTCAGACATCAAAAAGGACCCACATATGCTCTCCTCAACTATGATTCTGAATGTAGGACTCTTGATTTCAGTCCTACAACCTCTTGGTTTGTCATACCCCTAGTGGGGCATAGTTTGGGGGGCTGCAGCTAGAGTACCCTCTGCTTCCAAGGGTCCCCCTTTCCTTGTTCTTGCTCAGCCTTGGTGCCTGCAGACTGCCCCCAGATCCTCTCAGCAGATCCTTCTACAGCACTGGCCTTCTTCCCCAGAAAACTTTTACCACTGTCCCTCCCTCCCCTCCCAGGAAAGGTGTGTCCCTAAAGGAGGACCCTTATGACAATCTTGGAGGCCTTTGATTGTACACTGAGCAGGTTATTGAAGGAAAAAACATGGAAGCATTACTGTCTAGGTGTTTTGATCAGATTTATTTTCTCTGCCAGTTAAAGAATGAAAAGTCATGTTGCAGAGGAGAAATCATGGACACAGCAAACAGAATGAGCAGTTGAAGAAAGACATTTACTGGGGTGAGGAAATGTACACATGCAGCAGGCATGCAGAGAAAAAGGCCCTCTCCAAAGAGATGGGGCAATACAGGAACTGAAAACCCAGTCTCTTAAGGGCTTGTGTTTTGTTTTTTAAGTCTCTGAAGAGTCTTTCCTAATTTAGGGTTGGTCAGTTTGAAGAAAGACAGGATGGTTGATTAGCTCCCAATTGTTATGTAGCACACCCTGATCCCGTGTGGATTTCATCCAGCTAGTACATCACTGGAGGGTTGCTGGCAGGCCTTAGGTTTAAGCTGTCAAGCTTCTTTCTGTCTCAGGTCAGAGAGGTGAGAAAGAAATAAGAAGCCACCATCTTTACCACCTTCTTTACTTGCCCATGGTCCTTCTCCCTGTCTGTCTGACTATCAGAAAATCTGTCCAACCTTTAGTCCCCTCAGGAAAAAAAAGCACTGAGAAGGAAATTAGACTATAAGATATATTAGTCAGGGTTCTCTAGAGTCACAGAATTTGTAGAATGTCTCTCTATATTAAGGGAATTTATTATGATGACTCACAGTCTGTAGTCCAACTTACCCAACAATGGGCAGCTGTGGATGGAAAATACAAGAATCTAGTAGTTGCTCAGGCCCATAAGACTAGTTGTTTGAGCTGCTCTTCTGTGTAAGTTGGAATCCTGAAGAAGTAAATTCCAACAGATGTGCTGCCAAATGCAAACTGGCAAAGAAGAATCTTCCTTCTAATGTCCTTATGTAGGCCTCCAGCAGAGGTGTGGCCCAGATTAAGGGTGTGGACCACCATGCCTGGATCTGGGATTTGCTTTGTCTCAGACTGATCTTAAATTCAGAGATCGCTTTGCCTTAGTCTCCTGGGATTAAAATAATATGCTACCTTTCTTGGACCATATAGTACCTTTCCATGGCCACTATGCCTCAAGATCTCCATGCCAAGATCCAGGTCAGAAACTTGTGTCTTCCAGCCTCAAGATCTGGATCACAGGTGTGCCCTCCAATTCTGGATTGTAGTTCATTCCAGATGTAGTGAAGTTAACAACCAGGAATAACCACTACAGAGGGTGAGAATGTGTGAGGGATGGGATCTGGGACAAAGGGTCCTCCAGGAAGCTGTGTAGTTCCCTGCTGCTAATCAAACAGCACTCTAACTCAGTGGTTCTCAACCTGTGGGTCTTGACTTCTCTGAGGTCACATATCAGACACTTACATTATGATTAATAGCAATAGCAAAATTACAGGTATAGAGTAGTAACAAAGTAGATTTATGGTTGGGGGCCATCAGAACATGAGAAACTATATTAAAGGGTTGCAGTATTAGGAAGGTTGAAAATCACTGCTCTAGAGGAAAATGTCAATTTAGGATAAAAGACTGTTGGGTGTGGTGATGCATGTCCTTAATTCTAGCACTAGAATGGTGGAAACGGTACTATCAGGATTTCAAAGTAGTCCCTGGCTATGTAGTAAGGTTGAGTCCAACCTTGGCTATGTGAAACCTCATTTCAGAAAAAAAGTAATAAAAGAAATAGTAAATGAATACAGGCAGTGGGATTGGGAGGAAATGGCAGCTCGACAGTGGCTCCTTTTCTAGTATGAATAAAAATTCCTGGAAAGAAGCTATATGCAAGGGCTGAGGGAGGGTTAAAACTTGAATGAATGAAAGAGGTTGGGATGCTGAAGTTTCAGAACCTAATTACAGTTTATCTTGGGAAATCTTCAGCTTACCAAATAGCCATTCCTGGTCCACCTCTGTGTCAGATCTAACATCCTGTAAGTAGCAGATAAAGCTGAACCTAACATCACTACAAACAGATAAAAACCTTTGCAATGTATTTACTTAACAAAACCCCATTCTCCACTCATCAAAGGGCTAAGAATGCTATCAGATAGCATCTGAGGCCTGGCTGCCTGGCTTTCACCTGTGTCTCTGATGTACTCACCAACGTGTTTTAAAATTGCCTTGATTTATGACTTTCTTTGTTCTGTTTCTATAAACTCCAAGTACTATAAACTTGATCTTTGAAAGGCATGCATGTAGGGTAATCCGAATCAGTGTTCCAAGGCTGTGGTTGCTCAGAATACTTTTGCTCCAGAATAAAATTACCTCTTATTCTCTGGGTTGTGTCTTTGTGTCAGTCAGACTTTATGTCAACTAGACAGTCTGGTCTTTGTGTGGTTCAAGACATGTACCTCCAGTCTAATAGCCCCAATGGGAATCCACCATATTTACAACACCTGATGTTCTTGCTGGACCACTAGTTACATCCTTGTGACTCAGTACACACATATGTGTAAGTACACACACACACACACACATGTGCACATGGGCGTGCACACACACATACACACAGAGACAGAGACAGACAGAGACAGAGAGACAGACACACAGAGAGAGACAGAGACAGAGAGACAGAAACAGACAGAGACAGGCACTTCTCTTTGGATCTCCTAGTGGCTGTTTGGTTGGAATGCCTGTAGACCAGCACCCAAGGCACAGGAAAGTCAAGCATTCTCAGGACTGCAATAAGTGTATTCAAGGCACCATAGACTCACACATATTGCTTAAGGCATCGAAGGTCAAGAGCCTCTAAAAAATGAACTATATTTAGCACCCTCACCTGAAGAATGGAGGGAAAGATTATCTTGCTGACACAGTTGGTGACACGCTGTGAAAATCAGAGTACAGATTAGGTTGACTTAAAATAGCCCTAACCCAATTTCAGCTACGTCATGATAACTTGTGTGAAAAACCAGAGGAGAGGCTACAGGCAATAAACTGCACTGTGGCTCCAGCTAAACCTAGTTTCTACTTATGAGGATCCTGGCCCAAGATTATTACTTCCCGTCCCTGGCGCTGATGAAGTAAAGCATTCTTAGCATTTCAGAGTTTCCTCAAAAGCTGCTTCATAGCTGAGGAATGGTTGTATTTACAGAAAGTGACATTTTTGTTGCATGGCTCTTAAACCATGCATGTCTGGTGGCACTAGAGCCAAGGAAACATTTGCATGCTTTGGTTTCTGCAGAGAGAACCTGGACCAAATTAAAAAGTCCATCTCAAACCCACAAAGATGCTCTTTTGTCTCTGTATCTGTGTTCTTTTGCCAAGAGAAGATGAAGTAGAGCCTTCTCCTGTCCTTCCTCACACGGAGAGCCAGATGTCCAGGTATAACGGCTTTATGTTATTGTAGGTACTGGGAAGAATTTCTGCACCCTTATATATCCATACAAGATGGACAGCCCTCCTTGAGGTTGGTAAAATGGTCACAGGAAAAAGAATGTGTTTGGCCTTTTGTTCACTCTGTCCACTGAGTTGGGCAGATGGATGATATTAGCAGGATGATGTTGTCCAAGGTTTTAGGAGCAGATTCTTTATTCCCACTGACTTAAATATTAAAGAGGCAAGAAAAGTAATGCGCACGCACACACACACACACACACACACACACACACACACACACATGGGCATGACTCCCAGAATGGGGAGTTAACCTGAAGATGGTGTTTCCGTCTGCTCAGAAGGCTGGGGATTTTTGTTTGTGTGTTTGTTTGTTTGTTTGAAGATGGGATGAGTTTCCTTTCTTTCTAGGCATTGGCTGTTTGGGTTAGTGTAAGAAATTAGATATCCAGACAAAGCAAGGGCTGCTGATCAAGTCAGGCCACAGCAGTACTGTCCTGGGAGGATTGAAATTGCTGTTGGCCTGTTCCCAGCTACAGAGGAAAGCCCATCAAGTCTCTGTCTCAATAAGTGGATAGAGAAGGAGAGGGAGAATGGGGGGGAAGGGAGAGAGGAAGGGAGGGATGGAGGGAGGGACAGAGGCAGAGATGGAGGCAGGGGAGGAAGGAAGACAGGAAGAAGGAAGGAAGACAGGACGGAAGGAAGGAAGGAAGACAGGAAGGAAGGAAGAAAGGGAGGGAGGGAAGGAGGAAGGGAGGAAGGGAGGGAGGAAGGACTTGAATGTATCTAGAACCTTTTTTCTGTCTGTAAGCCGAGGAGAGAAAAAAGCAAAGGAGCCTGCTTGGACAGGATTTATCAAACATGCAGATGATGCCAGGAACACTGGCACCAGGAACATGTCAGCACCTGGTTGGAGACTGATAATGTTCAAAGGGCATTGTGGCAGGATTGTGAGTTGGAAACAGGAAGTACCTGTTCTTCCTTTAGCTCGAACAGAGAAGTCTCTTTTTCCTTACCTATCATGCCAGAGCTCCTGAAGGGACCACCATCCTGAACCCCAGTCCTCATCTTTATCTGTTGAGGCTGGCAGCCCCTGTTCTGAACTCCATTTTATATCTCTATGTCTGAGTGAACTTGAGTTTGCACATAGAGAAGATAATTTTTCTACCTAGAAACACCAGAAACCAATGGTGGCAGGTCTCTTCTGGGTCTCTAGTGGTGACTGGCACCTAACAATAATAACAAAAACCAAACCAAACAAACAAAAAACAGGGGGAGAATGGAGCACTAAAGTCTCCAATCTGCAATCCCCAAAGCCAAAGAACCAGAACTTTCATTTTTCTTCATTACGGCTCAAAATTCATTTGGCAGCAAACATGCCTCTGTCTCACGTGGAGCTGTTCAAAAGCTTCATTCATCCTTCTTAGGCTGGCTATTCCCAGAAGCAATATGAACATGTGTGATTACGGGTGGCTTTCCAGGCCCTGGTGAGTATTCACAACACAAAGAGCAGGTGCTTTCCAGTTCCTAGACTCAACTGCTCCTCCCAATGTATCTGCTGCACATCAGGCAAAGCCTCCACAGAGTGCTGGGGTGGTTCTCTCTGTTCTTACCCAGCTGCACAGAAGCAACACAATTGCCTTATGTTTCCCAGTAAGACAATTTTTTTAAAAGCTAGCCCAAGACAAAGATTGTACAACACACAGCAAGGGAGAATAGAAAACGCAACTGACTTTAAAGGAATCAAAGTCTTTGGGAGATTGACGTGCTCCCGGATGAAGCGAGAACCCCGCCACAGACCTCTGGCTTGACTCTTGAACGGCAGGCCATAAGCCTCTCTGCCCTCTTGAGGGGAAAGCTCAGGCTCTGCTGGCAGGGACTGAAGCATGGATAATTAATTGCAGCTATTGGAGGAGCAAAAGGATCAGGCAGCAGAGAAACAGCAAGAGGGAGGGTGATTGATACTATTCTTTTAGTAGTTTAACATCAAGAACCAATTTGCTAGGAAAAAAATTATTGGATTATGTAGAACCAGCCTACAGCTCAACTCTCAGTGAGGAGCCTTTATTCTATATAAACATAAACCAAAGTTTCTGCGTGTTCTCAAAATTACTTGTTTGACTTACAGCTTTCAGCTTGACACAAGATCACACACACACACACACACACACACACACACACACACGATATTTATGAAAGGCACTAAAACCACTACAGATCAACAGCAGGTAGGAGGTGGGTCCACAAGAGACCTCACTACACTGACATTTTGAGAAACACTGTGGGCCTGTGATGTGAGGTTTGGAGGCAAAGCCAGCACACCCTGAATCTCAATCCCTGGTGGTGAAGCTCAGAATGTGTTTCTGAAAACGAGACTTTTCAGAAATCCCAGTTCATTAATCAGAGAAGCCATGGCTGGGTGACACAGCAAACAGGCTGGGTGGCAGGATGAGAATCTATGCTGGGTTTCATGGCCTTCCTAGAGACCAGGTGTTTGACAACAGGGCAAGAATAGGCCATCACCATAGCAACCATGGGGAGCATCAAGAAAGCCCCCCCATGTTCCTGTGTTCTCTTTTCTTATCCTCATTCTTACCATAGTGGTGCAAGGGAATGGTCATATATTTAGGGCCATAAGACTATTGGTAGATTACAAATAAATTCCAGATATTCTGAGACTCTTCCTACCTCTCTAGACAGATTAGCGGGGATCATCACTGAAAGACACAGTCACCTGCCCATCCCCTTGCTATGGGTATCCCCGCAGATACCTCCCTGTTCGCACTCCTGCTCTGTCTATTTTGCCACTTTCCTGAGAAGACCACAGACTATGGTGGATGTGTTTCAGACATAGCCACAGCCAAGTGCCAGGGAGGCAGGAGTGACCCATGGCAGGAGAGATGGTGTCACTGTGTGTAGAGCTCTCATACAGAGCTGACTCACTGGGGTCACAGATGGCCCAACAAAGAGACAGTGTTTGCCACCCGTCCTTGCTCTGGGAGTTAGAGGGGCTAAGCTAGACGTCTCAGAGCTCAGGCCGACCCTCAAGCAAGGTATCCTCAGCACTTCTGTTGATAACAGATCTGATAATTTGTCCTTTCCTGTTCCAGACACTGGTAGTGCTGAGCCTTTGGAGACAGGAGTCTCAGGTCTCAAGGTTTATGTGATAGGCTCATCTCAAAGAAATGTTGCCATTTTACTTCTTGGAGTAATCTAACTTTCCCCAAGATTCCATTGTACTTATTTAATAGGAAATTTAGTATCGGCCATTTCTGGGTGCCCTTTAGAGAATTACATACCCCCCTGAATATCTGCCCTAGATGTAAGTGTTCAACTTGGTGAGTAGGTCAACCTGAGCCCCATGAAGAAGATAGAATAAGAGAAGTCTTTAGGAAGGAGGACTTTCTCCTCTGGTGAGCACTGACTTCAGAGCTCTGCCCTCATCATGCTAATTGGCCGAGATTCCACTTGATCTTCTGGATGCTCCACCGACCCTTGTTCATCTGCTGCATGTGCCGTTGGGTACAGGGTGAGTTAAGGTAGATGTGGGGGAAAAGGGTCCTGCAATCTCTACAGCCATATTCTGGGTTTGGTAGAATACTCTTTGCATGTTCCTCTCTGAGACACTGAAGTTTGGAGTCAGGCAACCTAGACCTATGCAAAGAGCAGATGACTCTCTAAGTGGGTCTTCCCTTAGACTTCTCAACATCCTGTCCCATCTACTTGTGTCCCCACCCAAAAAAATACTGCCTGTGTTGGGAGCTCAGGCTGGGTGAGCAAGTAGAGGCTTTTCTCACTCTATAGCTATACCTTAGCATGGATAGGTGTGGCCTGCCTCTGGAAAACCTCTATGGCAGTCATGAGGACCTGATAGATTTCAATTCCACATAATAGTAACTACTGGGGATCTACCCACAGTACTGGGAAATTTCTGTGTTTAAAGATGAGACAGTGAGAGCAAAAAGGTCTCTTTGATTGACTGCTTTATTTAAAAAAAAAACCAACCAACCAACCAAAAAACATAACTCTTCAGCACTATGTCCTGAGTGAGGCCCCTCTGAGGACTTCCAGGCTCCAGACAGTTTCAGTTTTATCAAAAGGCAAGCCCAGGAGCCCTGAGGCACAGAAGCTTACTCCAAAAGAGAGGGAAAAGCCTGTAGGTTTGACTTAAGAAGGGGTTTCAGCTCTGTCTACACATCAAGTAGCCCAAGGGTCTATGAAGAGATATACCAAGAAGCCCTGCTCTAAGTCAAATAAGTCAGCCCCTTATGGGAGGCCAGGATAACGGGAAGTTTCTAAACTAGTCAGTTCATTCCCAGTATAGTTAGGCTTTAGTACTTGGCTCAGGGACAGAACCCACCTTAGTCCTAGGGGAAGCCAGGCAGAGCAGGAAGACAGCTGTAAGGTTCCTATGCACAGTTTGCATTCTTAAAGCTGGGGGCAAGAGAAGTGTGAAATTAGGGGCTTCTCAGGGGTTACATGGGATATTATAAGCCCCTAAAGACTGACCTAAAACAATAAGACATGTAGAAAGTAGTCTAAGATAATGAAGACACACTTCAGCCAGAAGTGACTTCTCATCTGGCCAGGCTAGGAATAGGGGGTTGCTGTATATCCACTGAAGCTGGCATAAACAGGGTAAATGTGGCAGACTGATCATTGCTTGCACCGAAGAGAAAAGGTACAGAGAAGGAAGGACCCTTGAGACCTTGGCCATTCATTGGCTGGGAGAAATTTGACTAGCTGCAAACAGATGATTCCCTGACCTGGGAAAGATGCTGGCCCAGGTTTCTCTCCTGGGTTCTCATTCCTTGGTCTGCCATGGCTTAGGCTATGATTTTCCACAATGCGGTTGAACAGGCTGTATGTAACTGAATCTCTAGGTAGAGTATTGCTGAGTATCTTCTCTGAGACACTGTTACAGCTATCCTGGAAGCCATCATAATACCATCCTTATCAAAGGTCAAAGGCCAGAGATTAAATTATAGTTTAGGGATGATGTCTGGGCTTCCAGTCTATGGCATGGATCCCATAGAAGCTGGCTATCCAGCACTCTTTTTTGCATGTGTGCAGTGTAATGAACCATCAGCTTAGGAATGGTCACAACAAACAACAGAACAAGCCAATTGCATTTCTTCCCATTTTTCTGTTCTTAACTTCTCAAGCTACGGGTTCATGTTTCTGTCTCAGAACTCAGCTTAAAGCTTCCACATTTTAGTAGTGATTCTGTCCATCCACCACCCTTTTTGTGACATTCCCTTACCATGTGGCTTACTTGGTAGGCTTACATGTTACTCATGCTCCTTGGGTTCCACACTGGCTGATGCTCACCCCACATGCTGCCCACGCAGAACCCGGATACTTCCTCAGAAACCCAGAAAGAAGTATTATGCCATCCTTGACCCCAGGCTGAGATTTACTGTGGACAGACTCATTTGGGCACTCAACCAATATGGCCAGGCCAGGACCATGGGAAGATCCAGGACAATGTCTCAAGATCCAGATAAGAGGAACCTGCCATTTATCCCTTACAGCACGACTCATGCTTCCTGGAGGGGCATTTTGAACAACCTATTAGAGCAAAGAAGAGTTGGAAAAGATCAGATGCTTTGTTTTCTTGAAAATATATTCTATCAACTGTGAGCCTAAATACTGGTTAATGTACCAAATGAACTTATTCAGGTAAGAGATCTCCTATTAAGCCCAAGTACTGCAGAATATAAATACACTGGTTACATTAGGTTGATGGGTAGATGCCTCCTCCCTTGTTCTTAAAAGCTGGAATCTATCCTACTCCACATTCTGGTAGTTAATGGCTTCCCTACAGATCTGTCAGTGTGTTGCCTCTTCTGTGTTCCCTTGTCATTGATCTCTAAAGGCCATCAAAGCCATTCAGGAGTGGCTCTGGCCCAACTGCTCTCACCTCTGATTTATGGTATATGAGTGAAGCCATTCTCCTATTCTAGGAGTTAGGAAAGTGAATCTTCCTCCTGCTGTGATACAGAGCAATGGATCTCAAGCACATAAATGACTTAAGTTCTGGGGAGCTCCAGGAAGGACAGAGAGCCTTGGTAGCCTGTATGGGACCAGCTGCTGGAGGGATGCTTGCTTTTATATTCTTGGCCCCTCTGGGCCCCTCCAGGAACCTCTAAGTGTTTCTTACAACTAGAAGTTTATACAAGTCTCCTGCAGGCCTTCCACCTGAGAGCTGCAGATTAAGGAGGAGTCTACAGCAGTTCACCCTGGGCACTGCCTGAGGCTATCCAGATCAGCAGGTCAGAAGGCCACAGGGCCATAGGAACTGATGCATTATTTATCACTGTTTTACCTCAGCCTCAGAAACCGTTCAAGAGATAAGGCAGAGCCTGCTGTATTCTTGGGAAGGAACTCTTAGAGCTCAGGATGGTAATCACAGCTAGGAGTCCCAGGGCACCAGAGCCTGGAAGTCAGCAATCTCCTCTGGGTGAACACATCCAAGGACAGAAGACTGCTCACCACCAAGTCCTCACTGTCTGTTTGGAAGTTTCTGTCAAGCTGAGGCAGCTCACTGGTAAAACCTTGACTCTGCTAGGCAACTGGAACTCTGCAAACCAGGAGGAGATGCAAAGGAGCAAACGAGTCCTCCACAGATGCTTTCTGTGTTTGTGCTGTTTCTCTGGATTGGCAAAACAAACAAACAAACAAACAAAGAAAATTGAAAGAAAAATTGAAAAAAATTTGAAAAAATGTAGAACAATAGCTTAGGAATATAAGCCAATATAAAGAATGCAGTGGGGTGGACTAAACTGTTTTCACTATAAGTGACAGGTATATGACACATGGCTTTACCAGCCATGCCTTCTAAATGAAAACATGCTGACAGCCTCTCCTCAGGCAGAGGGAAGCATTGTTAGCATTCGCCAGTGACCACAGTACCACTGTCCTGTGTTATCTACTTCCCAAGCCCCAGGCTTTGATTCAGATTTAGGGCCTAGAATTTGGCTAGGGTTTCTAGTACTTTCTCAACTCTATATGAGTCAGGAACATGTACGCCCCCATCCCAAGCACCCACAGGGCCCCCAGGAGTTCTCCTTAAAATTGATTTAAAGTAGGATTTGAACATCAGGAGACAGCTGTTTACCCATGAGCTCCAAGGCACTGCTATCTACCTATTGGGATTTATGCTGACTTTACAGTTCAAATAGCTGTTTGTCAGAGCTTGTGTCAGTGTCTGGGACGTACATCAGTTTCCAGTCACAGGTGGGTAAGACCAACTTGTAATAGTTTCCTCTAATCCTTTAGTCAACTAAATGGGAAGGACATTGGTCTACTGAGCAAGCTTTTAAAGTGACATTTCACATAACACAATGGCTTTACTGAGCTGTCAATTTTTGAGGTAGGAAATAATCCTGATTATTCTCTAGCCTCTCTTGGTGACTGGGCAGAAGCCAAGACCTCCTGAGACACTGGAGCCAAGACCATATGCTGGGCAGGCCAGTTTCTCCACACCTGAGCTATTGGTGTTTAACCCTTTAGATCCTACAACCCAGGGGGCACACTCATGCCTATTCTAGAAGACTAGAGACGTATTAAAAAAAAAACAAAAACTTCGTAGGAACCCGAGCAAAGAGGTCTCCTCTCTAAACCCCAGCGCTCAGTATAAGGGCCTGTGTCAAGCATCATAGTTAGCCAGAGTCAGCTTCAGAGGTGCTACACAGCAGCATTTGGGTCAACCCCATGGTCTTGCCCCTCTCTTCCTTTGAAGCTCAACTCTGAGCTTTTATTCTTTGCTCTGATGTTTTTCAGTCCCCCAGGAAGACTTCAAGCATTTCAGCCTACAGCTGGGGGAACTTTATTCTGCTTCTTCAAAGCCTCAAAAAAAAGGCCATTAATACAGGAGACAGGAGTACAGAAGAAGTACTACTCTCCTGTATTCTGTCCCAGTTGGCCATTCCTTCACACCAGAATAGGAATAATGCTGTCCAGTCTCGGACCAGGGAATCCTTAGACCAGCAAAACTACATCAGAGCATCTTCTGTTCAGATCCTGATGAGTTGATGGTCTAAGGTTACCTGTGCTCTGTGACAAGTAGTTCCAAGGTACATTTTTTGTCCACAATTCATGTCTCCCAAGCACCCACTCACTGGTCTTTGGAGTTCATAGTAGATAGCTCATGTAGACAGAGATGCATAGATGGGGCCAGCAAAGGGGCATGTTGGCAGGTGACCTGCAAATAAGAATGCCCCTTGGTCTCCTAATAGGAAAACTCCTCTGCATCCTGGTCTGGATGCTTCTCCCACTGACTCCCATCTTTTCTCCATACAACTGATACATGCTTTTATCCTCTGGCCCTGCCAAGAGGATGTGCCTACATGACTTGGGTCAGCAAGCTATTCTTCAGTGACAGGTTCATAAGAAGAAGGACTGGAGATGCAAAAATACAGATAGGAAAGTTGGGATCAGAGTTGCATGAGCTGATGCATAGTGCCAATCAAGCTTATAAAGAAGTACAGCATCGTATACACTATTAGCAGGGCAAGAAGAGGGCAGAATTGGCCCGAAGCTAATCAAGCAATGTAGCACAAAGGAAACAGGTTATGTCAAGTGGATCACAGACCTAGCACTCAGTGCTCTGAACCTGATAGTCACAGCCCTTCTAGGCAAGGAAGGGGCGGGGCTGTTTGAGTTAGCAGGATCTGAAATCACCTAAAAGGCCCTGGTCCTGGCCTATTACTGGCCTTGACAGCAGTTCCTGGTTGTAGACAAGGAACTAAGTTCCTTTTCCATATAGTATAGCCTCAGGAAAAGTCCAGGATAAGTTTGGCCCCCAACACAAACAGATTGGTAGTATCTCATGCTTGTCACCATGACTCATCTACTTGACTCTACAGCTCTTCACAAGGGCACCTGGCTATCTCTGATCAGGATGAGTATTCCAGCCTCCAATGCTACCCAATCACTACACACTATACATATACATCGGAGTATATATACATACTCTATACATCAGAGGCCAGGTGGTGAGAAGGTTGACAGGGCCAAATGATCCAGGTGGTTAGATGGCTTATGTGGTCAGGTGACTTGTATGACCATGTGGCTCATGCAGTCATGTGCCCTAGGAAATCCAAGGGGTCGGGGGGGGGGGGGGCTTTGGAAATGGAGAATGTGTGGTCAGGTGATCCATACAGCTGAGTGGGTTATGTAGTCAAGTGTGGTTAGGTGACTCAAATAACCAAGTAACTTATTGTCTTAGTTAGAGTTTCATTTCTGTGAAGAGACATTATGATCACAGGAACTCTTATAAAGGAAAAACATTTAATTAGGGCTAGCTTAAAGCTTCAGAGGTTTAGTTCATTATCACCATAGTGGAAAACATGGTAGTGTATAGGCAGACATGGTGCTGGAGGTGCTGAGAGCGCTATATCTTAACCAACAGAGAGCAAAAGGAGGACCCCAAAGCCCACCCTAACAGTGACACATTCTCCAACAAGGCCAAACCTTCTAATAGCGCCACTGCCTATGGGCCAAGCATTTGCATAATGAGTCTATGGGGGCCATACCTATTCAAACTACCATATTTATGTAATCAGGTGGTCCAGGTACGCAGGTAGTTCTGGTGGTCAGGTGGCTTTGAGGCCACTGTAGCTCATGGGTCTTCATGATTCATGTTGCCAGGTAGCTCACAAGGCCAGGTGGTTTCCATGATCCACTATCTAGGGGTCCATGTGGTTCATGTGTCCATGTGGGCCTATGACAAGGCAGTTGGTGTAGCGCTGTAGTTCCAGGCATTAGAGGGCCACACTCACCAGAAAGCAGGTATTTGTAAGGTTTTCTCCTTTTTCTTAGCTTGAAACTATAACCATATCCATGACTACTGAGTCAGTGGGCATGCGAGGGTCCCTCCTCCCTACCCTTCTCTAAAAATCCATGATCATCTGCAGGTGATTCAAGTAGATTCCTGTCTAGTTTGGTTTCTGTTGATCTGGTAAGACACTGACCAAAAACAACTTGGTGTGTGTGGGTGGGGTGGAAGGGGTTATTTGGCTTATGTGCCTATCATCAAGGGAAGCCAAAGCAGGAACTCAAGACAGGAAACAAAGCAGAGACCATGGTGGAACACTACTTACTGGCTTACTTCCTCTGGCTTGTTTGGCTAACTTTCTTACATAGCCCAGGCTTAAACGTCTAGGAATGGCACTGTCCACAGTGAGCTGGCCCTTTCTGTGTTAACTAACATTTGAGGATATGCTTCACAAACACACTCAGAGGCTAACCCAGATGAGCTATGACTCTAGATTTGCATCAGTTGACAGCTGAAGTTAATGATGACAAACCCCTCATCCTGCTATGAAGCAGTCGTAACACCCTTAGCTCAGGTCTGAATCGGGGCACCCTAACATTCTAATCCTATGGCCACCGTAGGTATCCTAATACCCTGCTGCCTGTCACAGCTGGATCACAGCAAATGGGAAGAGAAGTGACCCGAAAGAACACAGTCCAAAGCCAACAATGGGTTCACCTCATTCTCTCCTTTCACCCCACCCCAGACTCAGCCTCCACTGTCATTCTTTCCCAGCCATGTGGATGTGGATGTCCTTTTACATACATGCAAAGTGTCTTGAGCACTAAACTCGTAAGTCATCCCAGCATCACTTCCATGGTCTCTGGCTGAGCCTGCACTGACCCACATCCCTGCTTCATGGTGAGGGCCCGAGATACCCTGCTCCTTGGTCTACGCCATTGATTCTACACAGGTTTCGATGTGGCAGGCTCTCCCTGGATTGGCTTTGTGAATGAGTGAGTAGGCAGATGGAGGGAAGAAGGGCTTTCTACACGGTGGGCTCTTTTACAGAACAAATGATGCTTCTCTGGGTCACCTTTATAAAGTACCTGCATCTGTTCCTACCAGTTCTTGAAAATATTTCCATGAATCACAAAAGATATGCAAGTCCCAGTTGTCAGATGTGTTCTGTCTTCCCTGACCTGGTACCATTCAGGGATGTCTGCAAATCCTGACTTCAGCTGAGACCTTTAGTGGTTGAGACCATGGTTACTGCCATGCCAGGCAGTAGAAATACCTTCTGCCAGGTACTCTCTGATGTCTTGCAGTAGAGGAATATGGGCTTGTTCTGTGTGGTTTAAATAAGATGAGTCCTGAAGCTGCACACCCCATAGGATGGTCCTGGAGTTTCTTTCTCCCACCTTCTTTGGCACAGAATAATAAGATTGAGAAATTTAAAAAGCATCAAAATTTGGGGAGATTCAGAGTGAACATAAGCCTTTCCCATTTGGTTTGTACCTTGGGGCAGGTTACCTCAGATCCCTGAGTGAGTTTTCTTACCTGTTCAAATGAGCACAGTTGTATCTCAGACCTTGCCCAAACCTAGCAGCTTGGTGTGCCTAGTAAGTGCTTAACAGAGAGAATTCCATCTCTGTCCTTCAAATGCAGTAGTGGTGGGAAGCTGGTGCTCAAAGGACCCAGCCTGCAGGCACATCTGAGGCCCTCTCTGGCCTGTGGCAATTCGTGGAAAAGAGTGTTCCCTGTGCATTCCAATGAGGCTCTAAGCTTTGTGCCTTTTATTTCAGGACACAGGTGCCCCAGGGGCTTCTTGTGAAGTCCACCAATTTGCCTTTCTAATCAGACCCTTTTGGGTCAGCCTGCACCTCCATCAATCAGACTCAGAGCCCAGGGATTTCCCCTTAGTTCACCTGCTTGGGCAGGGCACCCACTGCAGTTCAGAAAATGAATTTTTCAGAAAGTCTGACCCTAAGACACAAAGCCAGCTTCCTCATACCTCCACCTTAACTCCTCTCTGTGAGCCTTGTTTTTCTTTTGCCTGTTCGATAGATGAAAAGAATGGTATTTTAAAGGCAGTTTTATAGTGGATTTCTTGTATTTGCCTTTGTTTGTCAGTTTCTGAAGTCTTCATATTATGACATCCACATTTTTGTGAATATCATTTGTCTTAGAGTTTTACTGCTGAAAACAGACACCATGACCAAGGCAACTCTTAAAAAGTTCAACATTGGGACTGGTTTATAGGTTCAGAGGTTCAGTCCAGTATCATCAAGGCTGGAGCATGGCAGTATCCAGGCAGGCATGATCCAGGAGCAGCTGAGAGTTCTATATCTTCATCTGAAGACCACTAGGAGAAAAAGATTGGCTTCCAGGCAGCTAGGACAAGGGTCTTAAAGCTTATAAATAACACACTTCCTCCAACAAGGTCACACCTACTCTGACAAGGCCACACCTCCAAACAGTGCTACTCCTTCCACCAAGCATAGTCAACCACATCATCATTTAGTGATATATAACAAAATCACACAGTTGTCTGATACTTCTTTATAAGCAAAGTCGTTGCCCTCCGTGAGAACACCTGCAGCCCACCCTAAACCCACTGTTATAGCATACATTTAGTGCACCTATTCCCTTTTGCTGGAATCTTGCTTTCTGCTCGCCTTGCTCCTCTCTCAGAAGGACTGTCAATAGAACCTTTGCCTGTGCATCCTTTTGTTCTTGGCGTCTTCCACATAGCAAAGTGTATTTTCAATCCACTCACACCGTGGATGGATAGTTGCCCCTTGGAACCATTGTAAGGATGAGCCTCTGGCCTCTGTCTCTACCTGCTTGCCTGCTTGGGACCATTTGTATTCTTTTCTTTCTTGAAGGATTATTCATGAAGCTATTATGAATGAATATCTTGGAACAAGTATTTTGTGAATATAAATCTTTATTAATCTTCAATGAAAACTAGCAGTGCCATTTCTAGTCACATGATTAGTGTATGGTTGAATATGCTAGAAGTTTCCATCAAACCTTCCCATTTAGACATTTATTCAAATGTCAAATTAGATGCACATACCTATGTAACAAATAAGAAAATGAATCCATAAAATATTAAATGTGGGAAGAGTAACAACTTGGCCGACATTCAAGTTCTACCTTGAAGCTGCTTTGAGCTCTAGGACCTGCCTCCTTCAGAAGAAACCAACACTTGGTGCATCCACAGATGTACTAAGCTGAACCTCAGCTCTGATGAAAGACATGGACTGTTCATGTCTTTTGATCATTATCTCAATCATCAGCAACTCACCCCAAGCAACTCCTGCATCTCATCTGACCATCATGAAGTATGTTTGTGTGAAAAGTTCAACATTACTGCTTCATAGAGACATAATTCCCATTACATACAATTCACCTAAAATGTTCAATTTGTTTTCTCTGTCCACCTTCTTAAGGTTGGAACTATCATAATTTTACATTATAGAACTTCAAGCAAAAGTGAAGCCTTCCTCATCCTGATACTGCCCCAATCTGAATCCCACACAGTCTTGAAATTTTGCTCATGGTTGACATTTTACAGAGGAAATATCAAACCATGTTCTGTCTTGTGACTAATCCTTTCCAATTCTGATGCCCTCAGGCTATTATTTGGCATTGCCCTCTATTAGTGCTTCTGCCCTCTCCACTCTGCATAATCACATGGTTAGCATAAAGCATCTTTCATCCTCCTATCCTCAAGTGGTGGGCAGCTTTATAGGCAGTTATGAATAATGTTCTGTGAACACTTATGTACAAGACCAATGAAGTGCATTATTAGTATTAGTATTAGTATTTTACTCAGCTAGATCTAGATCTTTAATTGTGGATTTACTGGATCAAATGATAACTACATATGTAAACTTGGAAAAGTTTTCAGCCTTCCTGTTTCTGTCTATGCCTGGAACTTATCCTGTGCCACAGCGCTCCTTACCCAAATACCATGGAGAGAGAGTGGGTCTCCCACAAATGCTGACAAGCCTGTGAACACAGGTAAAACTGCCACTTCTGCTCAAATTCCTTTCCAGGAGGGGCCCTCCGTGAGCCATCGGGACACAGAAACCAAGGAACAGCCAGGAACAGGATCCTTCCTGTTTCCATCTGTACCTTGGAGCTGACCCTGTGCCACAGCTCTCCATACCAAAATTCCTCCCAGAGAGAACTGGTCTCCCAGAGTTTTGACACACAGGCTTGCAGTAGGAACAAGCCACTGTCAGAGACAGAAAGACCAGCTAACACCAGAGACAACCAGATGGTGAGAGGTAAGGGTAAGAACATAAGCAAGAGAAACCAAGGCTACTTGGCATCATCAGAACCAAGTTCTACCACCACAGTGAGCCCTGTATACCCCAACACACCAGAAAAGTAAGACTCTGTTTTAAAATCATATCTCATGATGATGATAGAGGACTTTAAGAAGGACATAAATAACTCCCTTAAAGAAATACAGGAGAACACAGGTAAACTGGTAGAAACCCTTAAAGAGGAAACACAAAAATCCCTCAAAGAATTGCAGGAAAACACAACCAAACAGGTGAAGGAATTGAACAAAACCACCCAGGATCTAAAAATGGAAATAGAAACAATAAAAAAAATTCACAAAGGAAGACAACACTAGAGATAGAAAACCTGGAAAAGAGATTAGTAGTTATAGATGCAAGCATCACCAACAGAATACAAGAGATAGAAAAGAGTATCTCAGGGGCAGAAGATATCATAGAAAACATTGACACAACAGTCAAAGAAAATGCAAAATGCAAAAATCTCCTAACCCAAAACATTCAGGAAATCCAGGGCACAACGAGAAGACCAAACCTAACCACTTACAACACCTGACCATGGGTTTGACCTCTTGGCTGGCTGCATTAAATCTTGCTTCCAGGTCTGTGGGGCTCATGAACCCTGACCTGCATTTATGACACCTTTTTGTTTGTTTGTTTGTTTGTTTGTTTGGTCTTTCTCATGCATATCTTGGAATCTCTCCTAATCTGTGGCAGGTGACTTGTGGCAGGAAAATCCATTTTGCATGTGAGTGCAGTGGTTCTTGTCCTATGAGCAGCACCTCATCTCCTGTTTCATACTATTGAATCTGACCTTTCTGTTCAAGCAGCCTAGAGGGATGAAACAGTGCTGGACTGGGCTTAAGGGTAATTACATTGCAGTCCTGGCTATTCTTCCTAAATCCATGCATCCATTCTACCCACCAGAATGCAACTTCCCCAAGGACATGAATCGTCTTTCTTGTTTCCTTAACAAGGAAACAATCTATTTGGAGGTCTTTTCTGGTCCAGTCGATTTCTGTAGGCTTCTTGTATGTTTATGGGCATCTTTTTCTTTAGGTTATGGAAGTTTTCTTCTATAATTTTGTCGAAGACTTACTGGCCCTTTAAGTTGGGACTCTTCACTCTCTTTTATACCTACTATCTTTTGTACCTGTTGGTATGGGACACAGATGCCATCCTCCTTGTTACACTTGAGCCTCACAGCTACCAGAACCCAGCAGAACAAAATATCACAACATCCTCCTGTCCATCTGTGTCCAGTCACTCTGTAGATTGGTGGTTACAAAGCTCAGCTTGTGTCTGGACTGTGAGCTGGACTATCCCCTGGTATGTCAGTATGTCATCTTTCCACTAGTGATGTGTGATTAAATTTCTCACCTAGAATTTCACAGTGTAAGATCTTGAAAATGTGGTGCATAATTAGCTGCTTCTGAATTGTGTTTCCCCTCACTTCCATGGTATCTCTCTCTTAGCTACCCCTTTCCTTGTGCATGCAAGCAGAATGAAGGCACTGCCAAGGGGGTACTTAACATCTTATGAGCACTGAGTTTCAACACAGAAGACAAAACTCCACAATGGTTCCAGACATCATAGTAGCATGCCTGTGGGCTTTGGCTTTGTGAGGTCCCCCAACTCTCACTAACAATTTTCTACAGAGAAACTCAGTTATCCTTCCACAGCTTCCTTTTGTTCCAGATTCCCAGGTCATATGGAATGAAACAAAAGTAGAGGGATTTAACCTGGATTTCTTCTGTGTTTTATCAGCATCTTTTTATTTATTTATTTTTTTTTTATTTTCTATATTCTTTGTTTACATTCCGAATGTTTTCCCCTTTTCAGGTTTCCCCCTCCCCCTCGGTCTCATAAGCCTTCTTCCCTCCGCCCATTTCCCAATCACCCTCCTCCCATTTCTCTGTCCTAGTACTCCCCTACAATGCTGGATCAACACTTTTCAGAATCAGGGCCCCCTCTTTCCCTCTTCTTGGGTATCATTTGATATGCTAACTGTGTCTTGAGAATTCAGCTTCTGGGATAATTAATATCCACTTATCAGTGATTGCATTCCATGTGTATTCTTTTGTGATTGGGTTATCTCACTTAGGATGATATTTTCCAGTTCCAACCATTTGCCTAAGAATTTCATGAATTCATTGTTTTTAATTGCTGAGTAGTACTCCATTGTATAAATATACCACATTTTCTGTATCCATTCCTCCATTAAGGGGCATCTGGTTCTTTCCAGCTTCTGGCTATTATAAATAAGGCTGCTATGAACATAGTGGAACATGTGAACTTATTGCATGCTGGGAAATCCTCTGGGTATATGCCCAGGAGAGGTATAGCAGGGTCCTCCAGAAGTGTCACATCCATTTTTCTGAGGAACCACCAGACTGATTTCCAAAGTGGTTGTACCATCTTGCAATCCCACCAGCAGTGGAGGAGTGTACCTCTTTCTCCACATCCTCGCCAATACCTGCTGTCTCCTGAGTTTTTAACCTTAGCCATTCTAACTGGTGTGAAATGAAATCTCAGGATTGTTTTGATTTGCATTTCCCTAATGATTAATGATGTTGAACATTTCTTAAGGTGCTTCTTAGCCATCCGAAGTTCTTCAGTTGAAAATTCTTTGTTTAGCTCTGTACTCCATTTTTTAATAGGGTTATTTGGTTTCTGGGGTCTAACTTCTTGAGATTTTTTGCTTGATACCAAACAATACATTTCAGGCCCCAGTGTCTATAAACGTTTAGAAATGTAGTTTTTCTCACCCCTATATATGACTTAGCTGTCTTACTATGCCCCCTTCCTGGTCAGTTCTCCCTAAAATTATTTTAGACATGGAGACTGTGAACTCACTCTGTTTATGAGATGTATTTTTCCCATTCACTTCATGATTTTACAAAGTAGCTCCCCTCCCCCACCAGAAGGGTATGGTCGAGGCAAACTTGCTCTGATGCCCTCTCCATCCCAGCTCAGAGAAGCAGCTGAAGTTGAGCAGAGTGCACATCGTGGCTATGAAGCCAATTAGCTACAAGTTGCATGATCACAGAAACTGAGTGTTGTTGTGTTGGAACCAGGGAGACAGAGAGTTGACAAAAGGACTTCAGGTTACTTTCTCAGAGTGGGTGAGAAGATTTAAAACATAAGTCTCATTAGTGGCATGGATGCTAAGAAGGTCCTTATAAAATGCCCAGTGGCACATGCTGTCTGAGGGTGTGCTTGCTCAGTGACTTGTGAAATTGGAGCCTGGAAGAGACACTGATGTGAAGTTTTATCCTTCCTGATTACTCCTTCATGAGATGGGATGGAGGCCTTCTGCCAATGAGACCCTCTCTAAGTTGCTATCTCAGCCCATTCTGCTGCTGCTGCAACAATACACACTCAAGAGGAGGTAATTTACAAACAGCAAAAGCACGTGGCTTCATCTTTTGGAGGTTGAAGAATTTCAATCCAAGCCAGCTGCAGAGTTAATATCTGACACACTTGCTTCCTAATTTGAAGGTGATACTTCATTGCTGTGTCACCATGAGGACAGAGTCCTTCCAACTCAAATCACCCACTAAAGCCCTACATTTTGATACTGTTACACTAGGAATTAAATGTCAATAGGAATTGGGGGTTGGGGAATATCAAGATCTAGGCCACAACCTTTATAGACACAGAGCCTGAAATCACAGATTTCTGTGTTCTGTCTGTGGGTAGCCCTGTGAAACACTGTCTGCCCAGCTTCAAAAAGTACAACTGCTAGACAAAAATTTATGAAGAAGATGTGGGACCAGATCATGAGGAGGATTTATGGGTGTTGCACTGCCTGTAGGTCAGCAAGCTAGGGGGAACATAAGATCTACACTGGTCCACAGGTCACTAGGGTCACCACTGTGGTCAAAGTCTGTGCAGCTCAGAGTCTCCCAGGTTAGGGCTTCCCAGAGCCCTGCCTTTGAGCCTGTGTAAATGAAAATTCCTGAAGAGAAAACATTCACACCTGTTTTTCAAAGATTCTACAAGGCTGAATGATTGATTAGAGTTTCATGGCTGTGTGGAGTTGAAATGTTACCAGACTTAGAGCCAAATTATCTCTAGCTTTCTTTAGCATGCTTAACTATTCATGGCCCAAGCCCATGTCTGATCTACTATCCTTGACTATTGGATGAGAGCTTTGGAATGTGTTTTTTTTAGGAAACTATCACCTTTAATCCCAATGCTAAGACTATCATCAGGCACCTATGGCAGAAATGTCCTTGCTTTGCTGTCCCCACCAATGTGTTTGGTAAATGCATTGATACATGCAGTTGTGCTTGTTCTGTAGTTAATAGACTCTTATCTCAGAGCTTAGGCAAGGCCACCTGCATCCACACTCGTAGCCGTGGCCAGTTTATTTAGCTCGAAATAAACTCCAGTGTTCCCTTTGAGGTGAGGATTGTGCTTTGCATTCACACTTAAGTACCCTGAAAAAGTCTGTCAGGTGCTGGCCTCAAACCTCCCAGGGAAAGATGTGTGCATTCTGCCCCAGGCTCCAATGTACCACTTCCTTTAGAGACTAAGGAAAATTCAGCAAATCCATCAAAAACTTTTTCATTGCTTTCCCGAGCCAGACACGTGAACTGAGAGACACGATCAATGTGATTTATGGGCTGGATCGGCGATGGACCCGAGTGCTTTCCATGTAGAAAGGGCTTTTTTGATCAATTACAATGTACCCGCAGCACCATAAAAATACTGTATCTCTTGTGCACTAAGACGGTTCATCAAAACGTCAGAGTTATTGCGTTTCCCACCTGTGGCAGCCCTGTCTCTACCTTACTGATTTTTTTCCCTATTCGACATCATTTTTTACCTATCCCATTGTGGGGATGGCAGCTGCCTTAGCTCAGGGGATAGGTATGGAACCAGATCATTGTCTTTGGTCTCTCTTCTGAAATTAACCCTCTCCAGATTCACTGTTCCAACAGTAGGCCATGTCCACTTCACTCATCCGAAGGACTAGGTGGATAGTTGTCTCCTCTGTGTCCTCCACTAGACCTGCTATCCTGCCAGGTAAGAATATATCTATGTGGTTGGCCACTCCTGTCACCCTTAGCCCTGGACATAGACATCTCAATGAATGACTGACAGCTGGACACGGAAGTCAGCAACCTAAAACACAGGTGGAGGAGGGACTGTGGGCCAGGACAGAGGAGGCTGTGTAGAGGAGACTCTGAGTAGGACACCCCAGAGTGTGACGCAAACGGGCTGGGGTCCTTGAGAGACAGATAGAGAGGGGGGAAATCACTTTGCTAACAACCCTTGGGGAAGGGCTGTAGAGCCCTCACTAGTATCCCTTCTCATGCTGCTGGCTGGAGGGAAGCTACTGAACACAATCAAATGGTATTCCAGTGTAAGTGAGATGAACGGGGATGCAGCTTGGTGGGAGAGGGCTTTCCTGGGATGCATAAGGCCCTGGGTTCAAATCCTAGCATGACAAATAAAGTAAAGCGTTTTAAAATAAATGTTTAAATGGACCTAAAATGGGCGATTATTTCATCTTCAGCTCCCCAACTCATCCATGTGCACTGGCACAAAGAAAGACTCCATCATCTCCAGGGAATTCCTAGGTCAACACGTTGAATACAACAGAGGTCAGTAGTTAACCCAGAATTTAACTTCCACCCACCCAGCCTGCTCCACAGGGCAGTGTGCGGCTTGTGTGCCCTTGGGGCAGACACTGAACACATGTATTACTGAGTTCAAAACCATGTAGACAGCTGGTCCTCACTAAGTGCCAAAGAAAACATCCTATTTCCTCTGACTTTTCTCCCTGGCAGACTCTATCAATGCTTCATTTTCTTTTTAATACAAAGCCATTGAAGATGGATTGAACCCCTAATACAAGCCCACATCTGTGCTGAGTTCTTTACTTAAATTAATTCTCCTACAGATGCCATAAAGCAATATTTTATAAATGAGATGAATGAAATGAGGCTTAAAATAATTAATAACTCCGTGTTTCTACAGCTTTCCCAAGCCAACTACAGGGCACCTCCGCTTTGAGGTCTGTACCAAGAGCCACAGAAAACCTCTGGTCATCCATATCGGAACCCCCTTGCTGTTGTGGCAGGGAGATGCCTTTGAATAGAGATTCAGGGAGAGGAAGTCACAGCGTGAGTATGGATTGAGAGCTCAGAAGGCTGATTTAGATCAGACCTGTGTCGACAAGCCAACTCCAGTCTGCCCTGTAATGCCTGTTAGAAGGTTAACGGTGACTGGAGTGCACAGCTCGGTTCTCAACACCTGAAAGTGATGAAGGCTTGTCAATTGGAGATGAGGGGTTCCCTAATCCTGCCTCAGGATCTGATGTGGAGATGAAGCTACCCAGTGATAAGTGGTCTTTCTCTCTTCCTGCACAGCCTGGACAGCTGTCGGATGTGTTCAGAACAGGAGACTGGTCAGCTTTCCAATGATTTCTCAATGGTTTTGCTTCCAGCTACAAGTCCAGTCACCTCAGGTAGGAATTCCTTTATTCTGAAAGACACCCAAGATGACAGTGGGCAGTGTCTCAGTCTGTTCTGTGAAGGATAGGTATGTCCCAAATAGGAAGCAGTGCATGGCAGCTTGCAATTTGAAGACAGGCTGTGTTGCTGGTGAGAGCCACAGAGTGTATTATCATGGAAGAGGTGTGGAAACAGAAGTAGCCATGTGTGGAAGCACCTAGAATGTTGGGATCTGCCTCAGCTCTTTATAAGGGAGGCTCTTCTTGACTCAAAATGGCTCTTCATAGTTTCCTCTCTTCTTACCACTGTCATGTGAGAGACTGGGTGGGGCCAAAGCAACCCAAACCACAGCAAGAAGTTTCAGAACTAGCTCACTCAAGCAGAAGCAAGGTAGGACAATCTACCTTGACTCTATCAAAGAACATCTCACAATAGCCACCCATCTATTCTTGTCCTTCTTGAGATGACATGAGAACACGATGCATATTCTTAAAGCAAAAAGCCTTGATCTCAGGAGACCCCTCTTGTTTCTTATTTATTTTCTGAATTGATTTAAAGAATAATTTTATGTTTAAAGAAAAATTAGAAAGCATTTCATAATACCATGTTCCAAATATTAGGTTTTCCCCATTATGGGCATCTTGTACCATAGGATACCCTAGTTTTAGATTAGGAAAGGCAGTGAAGAGCTATTATTATCTGGAAGGGTTAGTTTAATTTTCAGCCTAAAATCACCTGGGAACAGGGTCACAGTGAGGGACTTTGTAGACAGGTTTGCCATGTAGGCATGTCTATGGGGGATTGCCTTGACTTGTTTTAATTGATATGGAAGACCCAGTCTGAAAGACAACAGCACATTTACAGTTTGGGGTCTTGTATTGCATAAGAGTAGACAAATTTAGCTGAGCCCTAAGTGTGAATCAGTTCATTTGTCTACTTTTAACTGTGGAAGTCATGTGACTAGTCTGCCTTGAATTTCTTTCAATGACAATCTGTAGCCTGGAATTGTGAGCTAAAATTAACTCTATATCCCCAAGTTGCCTTTATCCAGGTTACTTTATCACAGAAACATGAAATGGAATTAAGGTGTTATCTAATACCATATTTTTCTTGGATAGTTGGAGCCTCTGCTCCATCACCTTTCTCTGCACCAGAATGCCACCTATATTTCCACATTCCACTTAACCCGGCATCTCTCAGGCTTCTCCTGGCTTTGGCAGTCACCAACGATTTCAGATATGTTTCATATGGGTCTATACTGCAATCTTCCTGGTACATTTTGCATGAGAAACCAGAAAACTTTGAAGAACGATCACTCCCTCTCACACGGACTCAGTATTTTCTCTGGTGGCTTCTTTCTTAGAGCACTGCTTATTCTTCCAAAATGGTCTGTGTGTATTATTAGCAAGGATGACTAGACAATGTAGGGCTGTTGTTACATGACCAGCTTCATGATATCTGTGGAAGTCCTCCCTTTTTTTGCACTCATTTTCATGTTCTTAGAGCAACATAGCATCTGGCAGGGAGTTTGGATTTGCTCTGCCCTCTGAAAGTTTTAAAGCTTTCTAGAAACGTCTAGGCCCTGAGGTAGTGCAGGAAACTCAGATCCTACTGTTGTTCAGGACCTCACAGCTTCTCATGCTGTGCCAATGACTGCTCTTACAAAGCTGTCTTTCCATTTGTTGCATCTTGGACACCCACACAAACATTCCTCTTTAGATGGCTCTTGCCTCCGCACTGTGGACAGAAGAACTGGAAATACAGACAGCTATCAGCTGCATTAGTCAAGGCAGCGGGAACACTTTGGAGAAGGCAACAGTGATGTCATGTGGGAAGAGAACCCAGCACATCAGACCCACTTCTGTAAGCTATGGCCTTGTCTTCAAATGGTCAATGCTGCAATGTACATATGTCACTTGCAAGGTGCAAGCAATGTAGTGCAGACTGGAATGCATACTATCATGCATAGGTAAGTGGCATGAGACTATTCTAGCTGTGTCTTCTATGCATTATCTGCACATTGCCTACCTCACACAAATATGTATGTGTTTGCACATATGCGCAGCAGAATTTACCATCTAAGTCTTTCTCAATCCTTCTCTATTTTATTTACTAAGGCAAGGTCTCTTGTTGAACCAGGAGCTTGCTGATTCAATGAATCTAGCTAGCTATCTTGATCCAGGAATTTTCTATCTCTGTCTACTGATCTTTAGGATTACAGATATATTTCCATGCCCATTTGGCTTTTATGTGGGTGCTAGGAATCCAAACTCCATCCTTATACTCATACAAGTGATTCACCCCTTTAACAATGTACCCAATCCCAACCATTGTTTTTTGAGACAAATTCTTTTATTGGCCTGGAACTCACCAATTAGAACAGCAATTATGAAGGATCAACTCATTGCTGCCTTCCAAGCACTGGGATGACAAGTATGTACCATAATACCTGGCTTTGTTACATATGTGTTGGGGGTTTAACTCAAGCTCCCATGCTTGAGTGACAAGCAGTTCACCACGGAACCCTCTCCTAGTCCCAGGAGAGAAGTGCTGAATTTAAGGCAAAGGTTTTCCCTTGAAATTTCACATGAGATGCTGGATATCAATATGCATACTTTATGTAAACTTTTTCTGAACTATTCAACTATTACACTTTTCAAGAAGATGTGACATTTCTTGTCCCCCCAGGGAAGGGACAATCTTTTCTTGGAGAAGAAGAAAATATCCCTTAGTTTGTGGATCTTTCCTTTATGTTGCTTTTTAGGCTCAGGTGGTGAGATATGCTTCTCATCATCTCATTTGGCCAGTGACACTATCTTCCTTTAGCCCAAAGTGTGATGAGGGGTTACTCTAGAGTCAAGGAGAAGTTACTCTAGGGTGCAGATGTCCAACAGTAAAAAAAAAAAAATTCTGTCATTGGTCTAGAGAACACTCCCATTATTTGAGTCTGAGCTTTCAACACTACATACATATAGAAACCTACATGTAAGAGCCATGGAAGGAAGACAAGTATAGTCAGAAAGATTTTCCTTTTTATACTGTTCCTTACACATTAGCAGAGTGAGGTACTAAGGACTTTGGCCATTTGGATGGCATGAAATACAGCAATAATAATACACTGTGCCATCAGAGGCAACGGTACTCACCAATACTCTAGGACTGGTAAAGCATCAGGCATAAAAGTTCCCAGGAAAATAACCAAACTTGATTTTAGAGGATTCTGGCATAAGCACACTCATCAAGTTTCTAGTAATTCTAATCTCAGCTCTTTCAGATTGTGAGTACACATTCTCTAATAAATCACTGAGTAAATGAGGTTCAGCCCACTCACTTTACATATGCTGCCCTCTCCTTGAAGTCAGTATACCTGTCATATTCTACATGGACAGCTCTCACGGAAGAAAGGGAGTTTCCTTCATCTATCAACCTGCTGGCATGCCTTGGCTTTGTTCCTACACTTCCAACATGGTCCAGCTAGTTTGGTTAGTCCCGGGCAGGGATATATGTCAGAAGGTATGAGTAAAAGTCTTCCCTGGTTCCCAGCAGATCCTGTGCCTTCAGTTCTCCGTTTTTGAGCACATGCATAACAATGTGGTCTTTCCCAAAACATGCAGGACAGGGAGATTGCTGCAGTGTGCCTCAGTTTTGACTTAGGTTGGTAGACGTCATCAAAGTCTTCATGGATAATGCAGTCATGAAATTAAAAGCTCCCTTGTCCAGGGTCACCTTCAGTATCACCCTACTTCTCATACAGGTACCTCTGCCCTCCCCAATCCCAAACTGTAGAAAAGCCACAGGATCCTTTTAGTTCCAGTCACTTTTTATGAAGACCCTCCATTCTTGTCCCGATCCAAATGACTTTCTTCCTTTCTCCTCTGTTTATAATCAGACAGAAATCATACTGGAGCTGTGTTCATGGTTCAAGACTCTTACTCCTCTGTATAAAGTCTTCTCTGTGCCCTCCCTGGAAGCTGCATTTCACTGAGGAGCAGCAGTCAATGCCAGCACCACAGTGTCCCTTCAACTGGCAGCCTGGGCAGAGTTCAGCACAGTAGACAGTTCAGCACCACAGACAACTCCCTGTTGCCAAAAGGCTGGCCTATAGGAGTTCAGGAGCAAGGACAGCACCAGGACAGTAGGATTTGGGCTGGTTTTCCTGCTTAGAATGACCTACCCATTTGCAGCTCTGCGAGCAGGGCTGAAGTTCAGGACCACAGACAGCTCCACTCCCTTTCTTGCCTTCTGGGGCTCAACACAATGAACAGCGCCCCCTGGCTGCTTGCCGTAGGGACAGCTCTTCTCAGAACTGGATCTAATGCTTGTCCAGTTGTTTTCCAGAGAGGCTGATGTCTGATTTCCTGGGAGACTCAGCATTTGTGAAAAAAGGGGTTCTTGCCTGTGAGATGGGGCACTTACTCCATTTCCAAGAACCAGAAGTACACAGTCAGGTTCACTCTATTAACAGAAGAGGCACTGAGTCATGCTCAGCACTCTGCCCCTCTGTCTGACGGGAAGTAAAAATGTCCCATCCCTTTGTGATATACTGACAGATGGGGGCACACAGAGCAGAGCTGGGCACCCATGTTCCAGCGGAACTCAGCCAACCTCTGATTTTGTTGCCTCGATATTCTTCTGATAAGCAGGCTGTAGGCATGAAGTGTATACCACCTATTTAATGTGTGCGCCAACAATGACCCAATAGGCTGCAGTGGACATACTCAGGGAACTCAGGTGTCCTCAGCTTTGCAACAAATAGCATTATACTGGAAAGAATCTGGGGAAAAATGTTAAGCCCTGGTAGAAATACCCTACCATGTTCCCACAGCTCAGCTGAAGTAGGAATTATTCTAATCCAGCCAACGATGCATTTGTGGGGCAGGCATATCAAAATCATAACAAAGGCTAAGAAGTGAGCCAAGCTGAGGCCAGGCGGCAAAGGGTTGAGGCAGAATAGATGCAGACAAGCACAAAGGAACATATACACTATTGCACATTGTTATCTTAGTGTGTGCAACTTTGACCTTCACAGAAACCTCTTGAGCCAGGACAGAAAAGTGTACCCTGCATCAAACGGGAAGACAAAGGCTCCTAACATGACTGCCTTCTGGTAGCTCATAGATATGACAGGACATGTTTTTGTCTTTTGAGCCCAATAACCATTCACAGTTCTAGGGAAGAGATTTCAAAATGTAAATGATTCTTATGGAACCTGAAGTAGAGGCAGAAAGGCGTGACTCCACAGTATTGGGCAACTTAGAGGAGGTGGGAAGTCTGCCTGAGAGACATTATATGGCATTGATGGAGGAGGTGTGTCACCAGGGGCAACTTCCTCAAGGAGGCAGGTCCATAATGTGTACATAGATGATAATAACTGTGCCAACATTGACTCAACATATAAAACCATTGCATTTTCTGTAGTTACTCTGCAACTCAGGTTTTCTAGACACAAAGATGATGCTTACAGTAGCACTCAAGTTCGCTTCACTGTATTTCCTAGGCTTCTTCACAGTTTGCCTTGATTTATTTATACTTGGTTTTTATAGCTCTGAATGTGAAACTTCTTGGAGAAGCAAAGCCCTAAACAAGAAAATTGCCAGCTTCTTTACTAGAAAACAATGTTTAGTGTCCGGATGTAAGGAAATGTCCAGTGATCCAGCTCCACAAACTCTGGGCAAGGACTCTGGACAAAAGCTTTTTAGGTTAAGAGGCCATGAGAGAGTGGAAGCTGGAAATAGGGGATAGCTGGGTCTAGAAACATAACATGGAAGGCCAGTTTTCTGGGGGCTGGAAGGATGGCTCAAAGGTTAAGAGCACTGGCTGGTCTTCCAGAGGTCCTGAGCTCCATGGTGGCTCACAACCATCTATAATGAGATCTGATACTCTCTCTTGGTGTGTCTGAAGACAGCCACAGTATATTCATATATATAAAAGAAAGAAATAAATATTTTTTTTAAAAAAAGAAAGGCCATTTTCCATGAACAATGCTTGAGTAGTGGCCAGAGAGAATTCTAGAATTGATTCCTTACAACTGCTAAACACTCCAAAAGATTTAGTTACGTTTCAGGGTCCTGGTCTGGAAAGCAAAGCAGAATACTACTTTTCCTGAGAGCATAGACAGGTCTAGAAGAAAAGATTTTGAACACTAGTTCTGGAGGACTAATGCTCAAGATACAAGAGAGTCCCAAGGAATGTATGGAACCCAGAAGGTTACCATCTAAATGTACATGTGAGGGCTCATGAAGACCATGTGTGCACAACCTGGGCAGCAATAGCTGCTGTCCCCAGAAGCTTCTGTCCTTTTAGAGCTTATGTGGTATAATCCAAGCTCCTTTGTGCCCTGAGCCCTTGTTCATGGGGCTAGCACAGACAGGCCATTTGTCCTACTCCACAGCGTGTCCTGTGAGCTTTAGCAAAAAGACAGGGCTCTACAATGGCAATGGCCTTTTCTATTGAACCTGAGCTCAGAGCTGGGTGCTGGCCCTTGGGGCTTTTCTGTACAGTGGAGCTTGTGGAAGAGTGAGTGTCTCGGCAGCATTGGTATATACAGGAAGGGATTCTATATGACACTCTCTATTCACCTGCAGATGGATACTGCCTATGTGGAGGTAGCATAGACTGTAGAGAAGAGGGTGGCAAGGCATAATAGATACTTTGCTCACCACTGTAACAGAATTCCTGACAACAGGTAACTTAAGAATACCAGGGTGAACTTTAGATCATGGTTTACGGTGATGTCGTTACTCATAGTGACATCCTGCTTTTTGGTAACAAGAGTGTGTGGTCAGGATTCCTCATTTCACGTGTCAGTGGAAAAAGAAATAGAGAGGAGGCAGACCTGGAAATAAGGCTGAATACAAACCTTAAGTTCCATTCCTTCAGTGACTTACTTCCTCCAGATATGCCCAACCTCCTAATGGTTCCATAGCTCCCCACTCAGCACCACCACTCTGTGGTGTTCAAACACATGAGCCTGATGAACACTTTACTTACAAACCTTAATACAAGGCTGCTCCCCTCTCCAAATGCTGTTTGTTAGACTGTCATTTGATCAAGAAAAAAATGGGGTGTCAAGCATCTAGGGCTTGGGGTATTCTTGTTACCACATTGACTTATCTGATGATGTGTGAATTCATAAATGCACCCAGAAATGGAGATACAGGTGACACAAAGGGGAACTTTCTTTTCTTCTATTCTCCTGGCACTAGAACTTTGCTAGAGAGCCATCTGCATGGGGAATGATGCTGGAGCCTCCACCATCCATAATACTAGTGAAGGCTCCTGTTCTCAGATTGACAGATGTGATAGATACAGGCAGTGCTGATTGTCAAAGAGAAGTTTGGATAGACCATTGGTAAAGGTTGTAAAATCATATTTGATTTAGTGATGTACTAATAAGGGAGACAGGCTTTAGCCAAAATTAATTTAAATGTTAAATTTAAATTAAATATAACAAAATAATTAATATTTATAGCAAAGATCAAGGCTACACAGAATGGATGTGAAATAATAAAGAGGGGGCTTCCATAGAAGGAGAATTCTTTATAAACAGTCCTAAATAGGATTCTTTCCCAAAATACACTACTCCATGTAGTAGCTGTCTACTAGTGCAAATAGACATGTCTTAGTCTATTTGGTGCTACTATAGCAAAACACCTGGGGCTGGATATTTCAAGAAAAAAAAACTTATTTCATTACAGTTCTGGAGGCTGAAAGTTCAAGATGAATTGTCCCATCTGATGAGCTTCTGTTCACTGATGTTTCCAGTGACCAGTTCATTCCTGAAAGATCTAATCCACTTGCTATGATGATAGGCATGACGCGCATACACAGTGGCACTCATGATGCCTCATTAACTCCTTTAAGACCCACATCTTAAAGGTCTTATAAACTCTTACATTGCTTTAATGGATACCAAACCTCCAACCCATGGACTTTGGGAGACAAACCACATGTAGCACAGCAGTAGTCTAAGAACAGGGCCACACAATGAAATCAAAGGAAAAGCTCTGAATTCTTACATAAGTTGGATTGGGGCAGGGGACTCTGCCATGATGAGTCCAAGGCAGAGGCTCTGCCTGTGCTGCAGAATTCCCTCTGGCCTAGGATGTCTACAGAGTATCTGTTACTAAAAACAGCCATGACTTTTAACAGCAAGGTCTTCCAAAGCCTTGACAAATGCTTACTAGCAAAATAGATTACTGTTTGCTATGCACGGAGCTGCACCTCCGGGAACACAGCCTCTTTTTGCAGTATCTCATTTGTTATGTGATTGAAATATGGAAATAATTTTCCCTGCCTACATTGCTTCTGTATATTGATATTAACTATAAACAACACATTCCTTCCACAGGCCAAACAAGCAGATGGGTTTTAAACACTTTAGGAATATAAAGAGGTCACTTAGTGTGTGATAACTCAGCTAAGTATTGAGCCACCGTGGAGGATCCTTCTCCCCAGCCTACCTTCCTGGGTCTCACACCTTGAGCCATCCTGTAATCCATCCAGGATCCATCCATGTAATCCTGTAATCGCATGTTCTCTCCTGTGGCACTGATTTTTATACTAGACCAAGCTTTCAGCTCCACTACAGCCTGCTGCAGGGTCTGGAGGGTCTGAACCCTCAGGTCCAGTTAGGACCATAAAGGTGATTTTTGAGAGGACAAGGCCAAGCCACAGTAGCCCAGGCTTGAATTGCTGAACCTCCAACCATCACTCCTCAAGAACCCCCTAACTTTGAATTGCCTCTTTCTTGACAAATTGATTAAAGCCCATAAAGTAAGTTTGAGAGGTCTGCAGTCCTAGAGTAATTAGGCCAATGCATGCAGCCCCCCCCTTTTTTTTATATTCTTTGTCAGATCTGGCATGCTGGACTATTTAGCTCCATAAATAAAATGTCTTTGATATATTGACTTGTTCGCATCTGAGAACATCCTGTGAGTTTATAAGTGAAGAGTTACACTGTTGGGACATATTTTATATATCCAAAACAATGTGTCTTTGTTTTTGAAAACCTGATGAAAGGGATGAGTTTCTATCTACTCCTATTAGACACATACCCATAGCCACATACCCACACTGAGGTAAGGAATCAAAATACTCCTAGGTTTGAGCAGTAATATTCCCTAGGAAGAAAAATTTCACTAAGCTTGGATCATGAGGCTCTGCTGTGGAGGTTGGCAGTAAATATGGACAGAGGTCTTCAGGTTGATAAATGGTCCAGAAGTAGACCTTTAGTCGCTAAGACAAACAGGTTTATCTGAAGGCTCGGGGATGATGCCGTTTGCTTGAGGACTTTGTGACATCAAGGGAAGAGAGCTATTCTTCATTCTTCATTGTCTGTGTTTCGAGAACCTGTCTATCCACTTCCAATAACACCCTTGTTTTCAGGATATTCCCCTTTGCAGGTCAGGGGGATGACTTCCATGGTAATCATAACTTGTGTAAGGTCACAAGGGAAAGCCCACACAGGACTCAACCACTATGATTTATTTGCAACTCTATTACCTGCTCCCAACCACATTATTCTAGTCTGCCCAAATTTTCAAAGCCATATACTTCCCTATCTGCCCCTCCCCTCTTTCATTATATTCTTGGCCTCCCTGAGAACACAGAAGCCTGCTCCATTGGCTTAGAAGAAGGAAAGTATCCTGCCTGTTCTTCTGTCTCAGAGGCCATAAGAGGCCCTAGGACACAGTTTTCTAATTTCTGCCCTCTACTAGACTTTTGAGGATAGATGAGCCAGTTGCTTTTCTGCATTCCTGTCCTGCCCACCTTTGGAGAACAGTAACAGTGTCATTTCTGTGCGTAAGTAAAATCAGCCATGGTTTTAACAGATTCTTCAAAAGGGCCTGGCTCTGCAAATCAGGAGCCATCCAGAGATAGGGAGTTATTTCTCCCTTGTAGGTGTGAGAAACTAGAACAAGCTCCTCCCCTTTCTCCTTGGGAATACTTAGCATTATGAAATAAAAAATTGCTCAGCTCACTGACCAAGGACACAGTAGGTACTTTATATGTATATGTATATATATATATATATATATATATATATATATATATATATATATATATATATATATACCTCCTACACTATGTAGTTTTATGTCAACTTGACAAGTGCAGAAGTCACCTGAGGAGGAAACCTCAATAAAAAAATACCTCTGGGTATGGGTGGGAGGGCTGGCCATTGGTGACATCTCCAGCTCTGGTTGTGGTCTAGGCTAATTGACTTAGCTACCACCCAGGCCCACACCCAGGGCTTTGGATTGGTCCATTTCAAGATCTAGTCCATCTATGCACTGCTGAGTAAGTAAAAATAGAACTGAAGGATCTCCATGACTCTGGGCAACACCAGAATATTGGAGAGGAGTCTTAGCAAGGACAAGGGTCCAGTGCTGATGGTGTGACAAAAGCCAGAGGCCTTTAACTAGACCAATATCTCATTGCAATGAACAATTGCATGTAAAGCTGTTTGTGCAGAAGGACATACTATGCAACACAATGCTGCTTCTAATACTACTACAATGCCTGTGGGACATTTTCTTAATTATTGATTGATGGGGGAGGGTCAAGCCCATTGTGGGTGGGGCCACCACTGGAATAATGGTCCTGGGTTTTATAAGGAATCAGGCTGCATATGTCAGAGATAGCAAGCCAATATGTAGCCCTCCTTTGTGGCCTCTGCATTAGCATCTGCCTCCTGGTTCTTGCCCTGCTTAAGTTTCCCCCTTCACTGCTTTTAATGATGAACTGTTATATGGAAGTGTGAGCAACATAAACACCTTCCTCTCCAAGTTGTTCTTGAACATCACAATAGTAACCCTAACTAGGACACCCCTTAACTCCTTTGCTTCCTCCTTCCTTCCACTGCTTGGAATAGAGGGAAACCACCCAGTTCTTACCCACAGCATATGGAGGCTCCAAGACCCATCATAAAACTGTCAACCAGGATGCATACAGTAGCTTGAATTAAAATATTTCCAGTCACTTGCATTGTTTGTGCCAGAGGCACACTTGGTTGACATATGTCCACAGCGCATTTGCAAGCAGGATTGACACTTTAAAAAACTATGTTATGGATGTTTTGCTTTTTCATTACTACACAGGATGAATGGCCCGCTCTGCAGTCTGCTGTTCCTTCTTGCATTGGCCTGGGGCATGCCAAGGGCACCATTACACTGTGAGCGCTTGGGTTACTATAGACAGTGCCTCATTCATCTCAAAGCAGGGAAGAACTTAGAGGGAGAGGAGGAGGTTGAACAGAGGGAAAAAAGCTGGGGTTCCTCAGAAGACCTCCATGTTAAGGAAATAACTGCTGTAAGTTTGGCTCAGAGTAACACCGGGCATGGTGTGACATAGTAACTGGTCTTGAGTTTACAGTCCCTGTGGAAGAAAAAACCCCAATTGAGAGTCTGGCTCCTCATTCTTTCCCAGACTTCCAAGGCCCTTTCAATTATACTTCTCTCTAGTTCGTGACATTAGGAATATCCATGGAGGCCACTGTTTCTGTGAACAGTTGGAACAGCTGATGGGGGATGGAGTCATAGAAGAGAATTGATGGTGTCAGCATGGATCAAGCAATGCGCAGTGAAGGTTAGAGGTCTCAGCTGTGCACATGGGCAGCAGGCTGTGTCAGGATGACTGGTTCTCAGTTGTCACTTAGGTAGCAAGCTGTGCCAGGCTGCCTGGTTCTCAGTTGTCACACAGATAGCAGGCTGTATAAGGCCACCTGGTTCTGCTCCTGAGTTGGACCTCAAGTCCCTGGATGAGGATGGAGTTAAGTTGATACAGGAATGCTGAGATAAACTAGAGCCCAGATAAACAACAGACCTGAACTGGTATTTCCAACATTTTCAGTGTCAGTGTCATGACTGAGCTACAGATCCTTTGTCGTGGACCAGAGCTCAAATGTCACTCATTGGCCAGCTCACTAGATTTTTCTTAACCAACTCTCAGTGTGAAAGAAATGTTGGGTCATAATTTCGAAAGCTTACAGCAGAATTAAGCAAACAAAGAAGAGCCATCAACACAGGGATGAAACGGGTAAAGAAGTCTTCCTTAGAGACGGTATTGCGGAAGTTTGGGATGAAAAGCTAGTATAAAGGGACTGAGTCTCAAAAACAGGCAATAAATGAATAACAAAGGGGATAACTGAAAGTGTGACAAAAGTAAAACAAGGAAAAAAGAGTATATATCCAACTGTAGAGCCCAGTGAGAGGAGCGCAAGGTCAGTGCAAGATTGTTCTGTCTGTCTATCTGTGTCTCTATAAATATAGGTATAATAATATAATATATAGTTATATAATATAATAATATTATAGTACACAATATATATATATACATATATAAATTATGTGAAATTATATATATAAAGAGATTCATGAATATAAACATATGTTCATTTTGACACAGATAGTGTATCATATACCTAGACTGGCCTCAAATTCATGATGTAGTTAAGAACGACCTTAAACATATGATTCCCCTGCCTCTGTCTCCTGAATGTTGGGAGTGCAGACATGCACCATGATGCCTGTTCTAAGCAATGCTGAAGATCAAACCCAGGGTTTCACACCTGGTGGTTCAGCATTACCAACGGAGCTGTCTCCCTACCCTGGAAGTAATAGTTGAAGACACAGTCCTCATCTAAGGGTGGGGTCTTGTGAGGCTTTGCCCATCGGCATTTGTCAGCTGGTGCTGTCCTTGTGTTGGTCTTAATTAGGAATCATATTGTTGAGATTGCATGAATGCAAATTTTCTGTCGCATATAGGAAACTCTTATCTTACAGCAGATGTCCTGGTCCCCTGGCTCTTACAATCCTTCAGTCTCATCTTTAGCAATGTTGCCAAGGTTACAGGTAATAGATGGCAGCTGAGAGAGTAACATCCAGTCTTCTCCAGGTACTAGACTCCTGACAGGTTATCCAATACCAAGTGGCCCTAAACACATATGGGTTTGAGCAACACTAAATGGACTCCTTGGGTCATTTTTATATTAACACATATGTGCATGTAACAATTATAATTGGAGAAAAGGTCATGAATCTGAGAGGAAGTGAGGGGGCTCAGGAGGAGTTTGATTTGGAAGGGGAGGGAGGCAATTATATAAACATAGTGCTCATGTATGAAATTTAAAATACCTATTCTCTGTGCCCGTTCTCCAACCTCTGGTCCAAGTTCCTTCCAAGTCTTTTAGAAGGTAAAAGCCTGTGTGTAAAAGGCTCCTTGGGAAGGTTAGTAGGAGAAGCATTTAATTTAAATTACAATTTAAATTAAAAGTAAAGGAGTGATCTGAAAAAAAATGCTTTCTGTTAGGAAAAAAAAGGGCTGCTGTACATCAAAGTACTGACCTGGGCTGTGCAGCTCAGTGGTGTATTAGCTAATGCATGAGATTTTAAAATAATTATCAAGCCACGGTGGAGACAGGAGACTAGAGAGTGTCTTCAATCATGACAAGAAGTCCTACAAGTAAAAATGACTCAACAGCAGTGGACATCTCAATAGGAAAATAGCAGAGGATCATGGCCTTCAGAAGACTGGGCAGCTGCAAGACCAGCTCCACTCAAACATGAAAATAGGAAATTGGTGCAGAGACCAGGCATCCACATCCTTGAAACACTGTGCAGCAAGAGCAATAATATGTAAACATTACATGTTCTGACAAGAATTATGAATAACAGAGGCAGGGGCTTGGGCAATCATGCAGGGGTAATATGCTTAATAAATAAGTTCTAGGGCCTGAGTGCAAATAAAGTGGAGTGCAGTAGTGAAATCTATAATCCCAACACTTTGTCTTCACAAAATGGAAAACACCAAAGAGCCTTTGTCTCAAACAATGTAGAGGGTGAGAAGTGACCCCAATGGAAAAAACCTAGAAGTCACTACCCAGCAGGGCACAGGTGTGTACATAATTCCAGAACTTGGGAGACAGAGACAGGGGAATGCTAGGCTTCATGTCAGCCTAGGTGATAGAATGAGGTTTCTGTGAAAAGAAAGAAAGAAAGGCAGGCAGGCAGACAGGAAGGAAGAAAGCAAGGAGTGAGGAAGGAAGGAAGGAAGGAAGGAAGGAAGGAAGGAAGGAAGGAAGGAAGGAAGAAAGGAAAGAAAGAAAGAAAGAAAGAAAGAAAGAAAGAAAGAAAGAAAGAAAGAAAGAAAGAAAGAAAGAAAGGAAAGAACGAACATATACACCATATAAACACCTTTATGAATCCCAAAACTATGTGCAATGAATACATAGTGATTGAAATTTATATTAAAAAGAAATGAAAATGAGGACTAGGTAGAGATGTGTCCACCACAGGGTAACAAGCATGGAGGACAGAAAGGCAAGGAGAAACTGATCATCCTAGAAAAATTCAATACAACATCCTTACTGATATATTGATACTGAGAAATCAGATGGACAAGAAGAAATTAAATTCATAAGAATTTAAATTAAATTAAAAGAAATTAAATTCATAAGAAAGAGTTCATAACTCTTTACACAATCTTCAACTTAGCAACAGTTGGGACAGTTGTTTAAACCAGCCATGTGGGGCTGGAGAGATGACTCAAAGGTTAAGAGCACCCTTGCTCTGGGGACACAACACCCATGTTGGCTGGTTCAAAACTGCTGGTAATTCCAGCTCCAGGTGATCAGATACCCTCTTCTGGCCTCTCAGGTAAGTACACAGTACACAAAGTCCAGTACATACATGTCCACTTTAATTAAAATAATCAGTCACGTGTTAAGTTCCAAAGGCAGATTTTTCCTTAAAAGGAAAATTACATGAATATTTACTAACCACAGAACAATCAAAGAAGTAGTTTATGATCCACCTGATCTACCTGATCCACCTGATCCACCTGATCCACCTGATGGACAAATGCTTTCTTCCAGGTGTTGAAGTATGTCTACAAAACAGCTCTTCATTGAAGGGAAGTATAACCCAAAAAATTGCAGAAATTCTGAAATAATAAGGATTGAAATATGATATTGTGACAGCACAAGATAGTGCAGAGTTTCCTCCAGCTGTACTCTTCCTGAAGCCATTTCAGGTTTAACTAAAATTTGATCTTCTTGATGGAAAATCCCATGGAAAATTACCCAGCTGCCCCTTGATCTAAACACTTGGGACTACATTTAGGTTCTCAATCCCGGCGTATCGTCCCAGCCGGCTGGAATAAAGACTTCCAACTGGCTATAAACTGTGTCTGAATAGTCATTTCTGATGGGCTCCCTGTAACGATATGTTGAAATATTTACAATTTAAAACAGTTCGATGCAATGAAGTCCATCATCAAAAGAAAACTCACATTCTCTGATATGAATAAAAGTAAAGTATAAATCGCTAACTCAAGAGGATGGAAATAAGAGAGCATAAAATTTGCCATAAGAAGGAAATAGAGATAAAAGAAGACACCAATGAGAAAGAAGAGTAAAATAAATAAAAGTAATAAATAAAATCCTAAATAAACAAAATAAACAGGCAAACCAACTAGATAAACATATTAGCCCAACTTGGTATGAAAACATTTGAAGGTTTTAAATGAAAAAGTCAAATTCTGAGGAAACTATAATTTACCAAAACTGACTTCAGAGGAAAAGGAAAAGTTAAGCAGACTCATTTTTCCAATCACAGAAAAACTCACCAGGCCCAAACCATGGTGGCTCAGAATCATGTTTGTTTGAGAAACATGACATGGAGCAGTCATGCCTGGGAAAAACAGAACAAGACATAAAACAGGAGAGTGATATTGTGGAAGTCATGAAATAAGCTTCACTGCATCAAATTGTTTTAAATTGTATATATTTCAACATATTGTTACAGGGAGCCCATCAGAGATGACTACTCAGACAAAATTTATAGCCAGTTGTAAGTTATTCCAGCCAGATGGGACTATCTATACTATCTGTACTTGGTCCCAAGCATTTAGACCAAGGGGCAGCTGGGTAATTTTCCATGGGATTCTCCATCAAGGAGATCAAATTTTAGTTAAACCAGAAATAGCTTCAGGAAGAACACAAGCTGAAGGAAACTGCATAATGAAAACCATGAGATGGTAACTGACACACTCAAAACTTCTATTCAAAACCTCTTTAGCTATGGGGGATTTATTCCAACAATGAGGGTTAAAGCTCAAGAAATCTAATAACAAGTTCTTCATATGGATCCAGAGAGAATACAGTACAAAGCCACCTTCACAGGTCTATGATAGCTTTTGACAAATTACAGTGTCCTCAATCTCGGTGTTGTCCTCAGTGAAGGGCACTCAATGGATCAAGCCCTGAGACCTGGGATGAACCAGAAGACTCGGCCCCAAGGACAGGAAACCATCAAGGTCTCCTAGACTAAGTATTATGGTGTGCAGGGTGCAAAGCAATTCCACCACAAAACAGCTTAGATATAAGTTTAAGAGAAAAGATGTAAAGCCACACCAGGAGACCTGGGGAAAACAAGACCCAAGGAAACAAATCCAGGTTCTTAGCTCACTCCCATAGCAGGGCCCAGTGGATACTCAAGTAAGACCCTTCATATGGAACGATAATGTGAGAACAGTGGAAGCCTCTACCTCCCACAGTGAGGCTAACAGGCAAGATTCTCAAGATCGATGCTAAGAATCTGTAATGGGAGACAGATGGACAGTGACAGTGCAATAATGAAAAGCAACAGAAAGAATGGCTGTAAGCTTTGCCTGAGGGAAGACATTGATAATCACACCTAGGGTCACAGAGTGGATGACCCATGCAACCGAAGACACAGCCACATGCTGGTGTGGATGTGGGAAGGAGAACTGCCTTTAGTTGATTTTATTTGTTTATTCTTCTGTGCCCATTTTGAAGTTTACACAGAAAAGTTGAACATGTTATCACAGCAAGAAAAGCCTAAAAAGAAACAGCTAGAGCAGCCATCTGGGACTCTGGTTAGAACAGACTGGTGGAGGGGGGAGATGTTGGGAAGATGGCTCAGACAGTAAGTGCGCATACTGCATTTGCAGGTTTGTAGAGGATCCAGGCATTTGGTGCAGAGCACCTATATCTGGTAGCTCACAAGTTCCTATAACTCTGGCCCTGGGATCCAGTGTCCTTCTCAGGTCTCTGAAGGTACCTGAGCAAACGTGGTATACATTCACTGAAATTCACATACACTTACATAATGTAAAAATAAATTTTCTTAAAATGATGAGGATTGACTCAATGACAGATGAGTGGGGCACAGAGAAATCCAGGATGGGAGCTGTCCTGGGGATTAGAGTTACTGCCTTTGACACACAGTATCTTTGTCCATGATTCTCAACATCTCTGTCCACCAGGGAAAGAGTATTTTGCAGATATTGTAGATCAGTGGAAGATCCACTGGATATGCTGAAAAATTGCACATACACACATAACGCCATTAAGTGTGCACAAGTATTATCAAATACTACACGAAGCCTAGAGGATTGCAAGCAACACCTTCAATTGTAGATGCAGTAAAACCCAAAGGTTGTAACAGTGCAGTAGTAAAAAACTACAGAAAGAATGGGCATAAATCTAGCCTATATGAAGGCATTTCTCAGCCATATAGTCAGCTTTTTTTTCCATTCGATATAGTTTTTATTTACATTTCAAATGATTTCCCTTTTTCTGGCCCCCCACTCCCTGAAAGTCCCATAAGTCCCCTTCTCTCCCCCTATTCTCCCACCCACCCCTTCCCACTTCCCTGTTCTGATTTTGCCCTATACTGCTACAGTGAGTCTTTCCAGAACAAGGGGCCACTCCTTCATTCTTCTTGTACCTCATTTGATGTGTGGGTTGTGTTTTGGGTATTCCAGTTTTCTAGGTTAATATCCACTTATTAGTGAGTACATACCATGATTGATCTTTTGAGACTGGGTTACCTCACTTAGTATGATGTTCTCCAGCTCCATCCATTTGCCTAAGAATTTCATGAATTCATTGTTTCTAATGGCTGAATAGTACTCCATTGTGTATATATATGACATTTTTTTCATCCATTCTTCTGTTGAGGGATACCTGGGTTCTTTCCAGATTCTGGCTATTATAAATAGGGCTGCTATGAACATAGTGGAGCATGTATCCTTATTACATGCTGGGGAATCCTCTGGGTATATGCCCAGGAGTGGTATAGCAGGATCTTCCGGAAGTGATGTGCCCAGTTTTCTGAGGAACCGCCAGACTGATTTCCAGAGTGATTGTACCAATTTGCAACCCCACCAGCAATGGAGGAGTGTTCCTCTTTCTCCACATCCTCACCAACATCTGCTGTCTCCTGAATTTTTAATCTTAGCCATTCTGACTGGTGTAAGGTGAAATCTCAGGGTTGTTTTGACTTGAACTTCCCTAATGACTAATGAAGTTGAGCATTTTTTTAAGATGCTTCTCCACCATCCAAAGTTCTTCAGGTGAAAATTCTTTAACTCTGTGCCCCATTTTTAATAGGGTTATTTGGTTTTCTGGAGTCTAACTTCTTGAGTTCTTTGTATATATTGGATATTAGCCCTCTATCTGATGGAGGGTTGGTGACGATCTTTTCCCAATTTATTGGTTGCCGATTTGTCCTTTTGATGGTGTCCTTTGCCTTACAGAAACTTTGTAATTTTATGAGGTCCCATTTGTCAATTCTTGATCTTAGAGCATACGTTATTGATGATCTATTCAGAAACTTTCCCCCTGTACCAGTGTCCTCAAGGATCTTCCCCAGTTTCTTTTCTATTAGCTTTAGAGTGTCTGGCTTTATGTGGAGGTCCTTGATCCATTTGGATTTGAGCTTAGTAAAAGGAGACAAGGATGGATCAATTCGCATTCTTCTGCATGCTGACCTCCAGTTGAACCAGCACTATTTGTTGAAAAGGCTATCTTTTTTGCATTGGATGTTTTCAGCCCCTTTGTCGAGGATCAAGTGGCCATAGGTGTGTGGGTTCATTTCTGGATCTTCAATCCTGTTCCATTGATAGTCAGATTTTTTTATTTAAAGTTTGTTAGAGATAAATGGCTCATTTTCCATAGAACTCTTGGTACTTGAAGAAAATGAAGACCAAGTATCTGATTAACTGGAAGCATGAGTAGAGATCACAGTTTCAACTGGCCCTCAGACATATGAAAAGGACTTGTCTTCCCTTCTGATCACAGGAGCACAAAGGAAGGCATCCATCCTTCAAGATGGCCGCTGTTGTCCAGGCGATTCTCTTCACAGCAGAAGCAGTGTGTCTGCACCTGCATCCTGAAAGAACCAAAGCTCCACATGAAGGACCAAGGAGGAAGCATTGAGAACTGGCCAGTGATGGGGACACCTGCAGTATCAACGAGGAAGTCCTGACTACACCTAGTTAGACATGAATAACCTGAGGGGCAATGGGCTACACCCCTGCAGCAAAGGAGGAAGGGATGTAGCCATGCAGTAGTCAGCCAGATATTGGGTAGAAAGAGTTAGAAAGACTATGCGATGCTTAACATGGATGCTGCAGTGGAGAATAAGATCAATGCATACAACTGCATCAGTGGTCACTCCCAGGTTACTGAGTAATTTGACGTTATGAAGAAAATTCTCCCCAAGCCCATTGATGGAACACACATGGTCAAGCCCATTGATGGAACACACATGGCCAGCAATGCTGCAAAATGAATGGTGATGTTATTTCCAGGAAAAACATCGTATCACCATCCTGTACATTTGTGTACCTTCAATCTACTAATAAGAAAAAGATCAGACAAACCTAGGGTACCAGTCTACAGGATGACCAGTATAGATAGATCTTCAAAACCCCATGCCACCACATCTGCCATCCTGTATATTTGTGTACCCTCAATCTACTTATAAGAAAACAATTAGACAAACCTAAGGTACCAGGAAGACTATAGGATGACCAGTATAGATAGATCTTCAAAACCCAATGCTACTACCTCCACCAAGACGAACCATGAGACATCATGGGGGATACTCTAGGGTTAAGATGTTCCAAAGGAAATCAGAACACATGGTAGCTAAACTCAGATTTGAAATAGGAATTCTAAATTTAAAAAAAAATCATGCATCAAGACAGAAATAAAGAAATTATATCAAAGCAAGTTGTCTACCACAGGGTAAAATTAAGAATGAAGTGCAGATCTTTGCACTACAAGTTCAATGCTTGCTTTTCAAAAATCCACCTAGACTCATGAGATCATACACCTGAGATCCTGGCAACCATCCAGCTTCTAGGCCACTATATCCTGCTACATTCTGATGAATTCCAGTTGGCAGCCCCCACACTTTCACCAGGAATATAATAAAGGGCACTAAGGTTAGGATAAGCCTGACATTTTTCTTAAAATAAAACTGTTTGTATGAGCTAAAGTGGTGTGATAAATTAAAATGTTACTTCAAAATTATTCAGAAAATACCAAATATAAACTACATTCAACAAAAGTGTGCCTGTGTGTGTGTGTGTGTGTGTGTGTGTGTCTACATGCAGAAAGAGATGAAAGGTAGGCTGACCTGGTTGTACAGTCCTGTAATCTCAGCTACTTGGGAGGCTGAGGCAGGAGAACTTCTAGTTTGATGCCTGTCTGGGCTACAGAATGAGCTCGATGCCATCCTGAATTCCTTAGGAAGACCATGCCTACAGAACTGTAAAGAGGACTGGCTGTGGAGCCCAGTGTAGATTTCTTGCTTGTTAGGGATTAGGTTGATAGGATAAAAACAGGAGAAGGCAGGTCTAATCTAGTAAAATAATCAAAGATTAAGACTAGAAAATATGTGTGAACTGTGTATTGTTGCATGGTTTTCTCAAGCTTTTCTGTAGACCTAGTAGCTACTTGTGCAAAATTGCTTGTCCCATGGCACTTCTGCAGCCTCAGAGGTATAGATGCTTCAATGCATGGCTGACCATAACCAGCAGCTCAGGCATTGCCCCAAGAAGTACGAACTGAGCAGCCAGCCCTCTGCTTCTGATTTGCATAGCCACACAGTGCCATCATGTACAGAAAATGATCTCTACAAACTTCATGTTTTTAACTGCTATGCTCTAGAATAAAGCAAATAAAGATCCTTGGCTTGGATGAGGGATCTATCTGTCTGTGTGTCTGTGTGTCTATCTATCTATCTATCTATCTATCTATCTATCTATCTATCTATCTATCTATTGTGCATATGTGTATGTGCCACATGTGTTGGCGATGCCCTCAGAGGGCAGAAGAGGCATCATCAGCTTCCCCTGAGACTGGAATTACAGACAGTTGTGAACCTCTAGATGTAGATGGGTGCTGGGAAGCAACCCTGGTTCTCTTCAGGAGCAGTAACTGCTTGTAGCTGAGCCATTTCTCCAGCTCCTATTGCTCCTATTTAAAAAACATTACAATATTTTTGAGACTTTCATGGGATAAATGCAGCTAGCGTACACGCAGAGTGAGAGAAGGCTCTTTGATAAATTGCCCTTTAATATTTTCTTGGATTTCCGGGGATCATAGAAAGAGGCACTGCAATTATAGCTACTTGCTGGGTAACAACTGAATATTATCTTTCTACCAGAGAAGCAATTAACCCACTCTAATAAGAACATGATCTTCAGGTTTTTGGTGTACAGCACTCTTTCTGAGTTTCTGGTCACTGGAGCATGTAGAGCCCCTGAGGGAAGTAGTGATGGCAGGCACATAGAAATGCCCCAGGCGTTCTGATGTCAGAGGACAAATGTCAGATGCAGCTCCACCAGTAATCAGCCAATTGGTATAGAGGACTGTGTCTAAACCATCTAGACTACAGTCCTGCAGTAAAAAGGACTGGGGCTTTGTTCTCTAAATGTGTTTTTTCCTCTCTGGGCCTCTGGGATTCATCAGAAATCACAGTAGCTTTGGAGGAAGAGCTATGGGTCAGATTAAATTTTCTGTTTTATAATTCCAAGATTCAAGCTTTGAGCTCAGCAGGCAACCATAGGACTTCAGGTTCCATTTGATGTCTTTAGAGATATGCATAGTTCAAGTTAGGATAGTTATAACAATTAACAAAGTTCTCCCCAACAATAGCCTTAAGTGGAAGTAGTCTCAATGCTTCAATTAAAAGATGCAAACTAGCTAATTGAACTAAAAAAACAGTTTCCTAGAGTGTAATCTCTAGGAAATATACCTCACTGTCAGAGATATGAGTAAAAATATGGAGGCCAATTTGCCAAACAGTCCTGAAACAAGTCACATAGCTATTCTGATAACCCGTCAGGAGAATTCAAACTGACATTAGTCAGGAAAGATAAAGAAGGCCACCACATATTAATAAAAGGAATAATCCATCAAGAAGATGGAACAGTTAACTACATGTATATGCTAAGCTTTGGAGCTTCTGACATCAAACATAAGCAACACACACACATACAAACATGGACATGAAGGACCAGATGGGCCCTGATACAGTAATAGTGGGTGACTTCAACATTGCATTTCACTAAGAGGTCAGTTGTAAAGACTAAAAAATCAGTGAAGAAACTTCAGAGTTAATCTGCACTATAGATCAAATGAACTTACCGATATTTACAGAGTATCACATATTATGCCTGTAGAATATGCATTTTTCCCAGCAGCACGTAGAATCTTCTCTTAAAAAAATAGGTTATAAGGCAAATTTTAACAAGTAAGAAAATAATGTAGATAATTTTTTGTTCCTTACATGGCTATCATTGAGTAAAACCACATGAAATAATAACATGAGAACTTATCAGCCTCTTTGGAATACAACAGATGCATGCTAGACATTCCATGGCAAAGACAACTTACATAAAGAGTCAGAGAAATCTCAAATAAATACCTTTGCTAAGGGTCAGCCTCATACAAAATAAGCATCAGCTGAAACCCAATGAAGCTGACAGAATGAAACAGTAAATACCTGGGTAGAAAACAATGTCACAGACATTACAAAAGGATAGTATGAAGAATCAATAGGACAGAGTTGGTTCTTAGAGAGAGAAGACTCAAATTAATAAAATTAGAGACAAAAATGAACATGACAAATCCTAATGGAATACATGTCATCACTAGGTGATTATTTTTAGGTGATATTTTGAAAACTTGAAAGATAAAACCCTGGAAATTTCACAAGAAATGGATATATTCCTACATATGAGCGACCCATATTAAATCAAGAGGATATGAACATGGATCTGTAACAGGAAACAAGAGTGGAGCATCAATAAATTGTCTCCCAACAAAGAAAAGCCCAGAACCAGATTCACTGCCAAACTCTACCAAACCCTTAAAGAAGAGCTAAGAGCCAAGCCCCTGGGAAGTCTCCCCAGGGGTCCAGGCCCACACCTACAGTGGTCTATCCACTGAGCTCCTCTGTCGCCATTAGGATGGCCAAGCACACTGCTGTTTGAAGTCACCATTCTGCTGATCACAGATGGCCTGAGCTCTGTATCAGATTAACCACTGCACTGGAATTCTGTACAGCAGAAGGCCTTCCTGTTTTCTTCAGGACTGGGCCTACAGAAGCCCTCTGGGTGTTTCCCTGCAAGCCCTGAATGGGGTTGCCTCATTGTCAATTTGAAACTGCCCTTGCAAAACCTGAGAAATAAATCACATACCTGTTACCAGAAAGGTGAGACCAGATGGTGGCATGAGTTGGGTGCTTGGTAAGCACCTGACCATGTGCAGCCAGAAGGATCGGCTCCTGGCTACTTCCCAAACCTGTTGTCCTTCCAGTCCTTCTGAGCCTTTTTGCCTTTCTGCATCTGTGTTTCCACCTCTCACACACATGCCCCAGGGGCTTAGACTCCTCTGGATGCCATGTTTGTCACCAAATAAAGGTCTGATGCTTTCAGACCTCTCTTGGCAGACCTTTCAATTTTGCCTTCAGTTGCTTTCTGCCATTTTAAAATTTTATCGATTCCTCGATTCTCTTTCTTGAGTTGTGGTTCCACCCACCATTCTCAAGATTCCTGTCATACACACCTTAGCCATCCATGTGCTGGGATTACAGATATCGGCCACTACACTTGGCTGAAAGGATGCTGCATTAGGAGAGGCCAGTAAATGAGCAAAAGAGAGTACTCTGGAGGTTGAGACAGAAGGATTACTGTGAACTGAAGACCAGTATAGACCAGGTGCCAACCTGATTTAGAGGGCAACATCATGCCCTCTAAATTGATTGATTTATTGGTTGGTTGATTGATTGATTGATTGATTGATTGATTAAAAACAGCAGCAACAATAGTGAAAAGCAGCAGCTGCTGCATCCAGTGCTTGACCTCAGTACAGAGCAGTGACTCACCATGAGGGAATATCCCAAGCCTTAGTCCAGGAGAGAACAGTTAGATTTATCACCCCACCTTGGGCCATCCATAGGTGGGAGTATGGTATTATGATGTGGGCAGGAATGGAGGAAACAGGTCCCTCACTATCCAGACACTGATAAAAACAGAAGACAGAGCCCATATCTGGGGTGGGAAGCCTGCGCAGATAGACTCATCAGCTATGCGGAGGTGATTTTGCTGGAATTTCTTTGTGATACTTTGGCTTTGTCTCAGTGTTTGAACAGATGCTTTTCAATCAAAAATGCTTTAATGAACTGCCTTCAACACAAGCATGTTTCTGAGAAACGTCAGAACTGGTTACGCTGTTGTATTTATGCAAACTGCTTTACTTACAGAAAACAGGAGAGACAAGATGAACTCCTCCATAGTCAGGGAGGACATATTTTGTTCACACCGTCAGCAGCAGAGCTCTTGTTTTTACATCATCCTCTTCAAAAATAAGTTCATCTTACTTTATGTGTAGGGGGAAGGAATTGACATAACCCAGTACTGAAACCCATTTGTGAGCTTGGTAAATTGTAAATAATGGTGACTCACACCTATACCTCAAGCAACCAGGATTAGGAAGAATTTGCCTCTATACTTACACAGAGAATAACTAGGGAAGAGGATTTGGCTTTCAGCGTCTGGCCTTGGCTTCACCAAGTCCTGTCTTTACAGAAAGGAAGTGAAATCTGACTGTGTCTTATATTCACATCTCTCTCCTCCTCTTCTATCAAACTCTTGGCCTTTTTCTCTTTCTATGTTGTCACTCTGATGGGTACTGAGCAAGGATGCCCTGACCTGGGCATGGTTCTTTTTATTATTGATTATTTTATTTATTTATATTTCAAATAGTATCCCTCTTCCCAGTTTCCCCTCTGCAAACCCCCTATCCCATCCCCCTCCCCCTGCTTCTATGAGGGTGCTCCCCCACCCACCCAGCCACCCACTCTTGCCTCACCACCCTAGCATTTCCCTATGCTATGTCATCAAGCCTTCACAGGACCAAGGGCCTCTCCTCCCATTGATGTCAGACAAGGTCATCCTCTGCTACAATCCTAGACTCCTGTGCAGATACAGGTGCACCAGCCACACTCAAGACTTTGCATAAAGCTTTAGGGAAGAACCACATCTAAGCTACACTCAGGGGAGCATACAGATTTGAGGAGGGGAGGGAGAAAGAGCCAATGTCCTAGTGAGGCTGAGGCATACTGAATGATCTGCAAGCCTGCTTCTAACAGTAAGGAGCAGTTGTTCCTTACCACAAGCATCCAACCACACTGTCTGGTCAATCATCACCATCAGTGACAGTCACACCTGGCTGGGACTCATTTCCCAGCTGGTTCCTTCAGGGCCCACTCCTAGGTACCACCAAGGTCACCTCACTACATTCTTTTTAAGAAGAGAGGTCTGGGCTACAGGGTGTTGGCACAGAGATTTGGAGGGGAGAAGAGGCTTTACTCTTCAGAGCCTGTAACTCCCAGGGAAGAGAATGTCGCCTGAATTTGACGAAGAATATTCTAATAACTCTCAGAACTGCTTCTGTCAATCAAGGGCTTGTCTACCACCCCAAGAGGCCAAACATAAGAGGTAAGGCCTCCTATCTGTCAGGGTTGCCTGCAAGGAGCTGCCTATTTAATAGGAAGATGGCTCTACCAACCTGGAAGCATGCTTCCTCAATGACACTAGGAATTAATGTTAAACATGAGCAAATTTTCACAAACCACCAACAGAGAATTAGCAAAACATGAAGAAACTGAAGTGGCTGGTCCGGCCTGATTGTAGCCCGGCCAACTTTACCAGTGCTGATTCCTGCTCTCACACTCCACAGTAACTTTCTGATGAGATATTGAAAGTGACACCTCACTGTCCTCAGTGAATAAAGCCTTACCCGGTCTAGGATCACTGTGAATCCACCACCTGCACTACTCCCAACAGCTGATGGGAACCCCAGAGCTGTCTCCATACTGGACAGTGAGAGGTGCCAAGGTGGCCCTACCTTCCGGCACTTTGTTCTCCTGTGCAGCTGCAGGTAGGATGGCCTTGTTTTACAAAGTTGAATACCTATATAAAATGTGTGTGTGGGGTGTGTGTGTGTGTGTGTGTGTGTGTGTATGAGAGAGAGACAGAGACATACAGAGAGACAGAGAGAGAAAGAGAGAGGGAGGGAGGGAAAGAGGGAAGGAAGGAGTGAGAGGGAAGAAGGAAGGAGAGAGAGAGAGAGAGAGAGAGAGAGAGAGAGAGAGAGAGAGAGAGAGAGAGAGAGAGAGAGAGAGAGAGAGTTTGCTCTCTCTTTGGGCAGGTTTCCCATGGTGAACATAGCAGTGATAATTGCTTCTCACACTTCAGATTCTTCTGTGGCACACCTACATCTGGCACAGCTGCCACCCTGACCTATGACCTGTGTCTTTTTCTTACCCAGTATCCACCATTCTGCATTTGGATCCTCTGATTTATATATGTAAATTATATATAAGTGAGATCCTCAATATATTTTCAGCACCTCACGGAGACAGCTGCCCTCCTGTACACTCCCTGATGCATTATTCACAGTAGCTGAGAGTCAGAAAGAGTCTCGTTGTTTTTGACAGGCAGAAAATAAAGAAATCATGATATAACTGTGTGATCATGACACCCAGTATGCATTTTTACATATACAACACGTTAGCAGACACACACACCCTACACACATGCGTGCACACTAGCTATGAGTAGCTGTATTCACTTGCTTGTCTGTAGTACCCACTTCATTATGCACATGTGCATCCAAGCACCATGCATATACTTAAAATAGTTTCAGTAAAAATGAAATGATACATTTCTTTTTAAAGGACCTTTCCAAATGATTACCTACATACTGTACTTTGAAAGTAACATGTCCCCACAGGCTCACATGTTTGAACTCTAGGCTCCTAGTTGGCAGGAAAGTTTGTAGAGACCTTAGGAGGTGGAGCCCTGCTGGGAAAAATTGTGTCACTGGGATAGGAATTGAGGCTTTCTTGCCACATTCCTCTCTCTTTCCTCTGCTTCCTGGATGTGGATGCGACATGACCAGCCAGTCAGCAAGCTCCCTCCACCATGCCTTCTCTGCCTGATGCATGTCTTCTCTGCATAATAGACTATAATCCCCTGGAATTGTGAGCCCAAATAACCCCCTTCCCCTTGAATGGCCCCTTTCAGGGTAATTTAATTAAAGTAAAAAGAAAGGGAAGTGTCTCGTCACAGGTTGACTAACCCTATCATGAAAAATGCAAACTCCAAAATGTTCCAAAATCTAAAAGTATTTTAGCATTGATATGAAGCCATGATGGAAAATGCCACATCAAATCTTATGAGACAGGTCACAGTCAAAATATAAACATACAAAAAAAATGTGGTATAGAATTACTCCCACCATGTGTATAAATGGTAGATAAAAACCCAGTGAATTCTATGTTGACCTCAAAAAGTCTCATTATATAAATGATATGCAGAATCTTAAAATGAATCAGGAATAAGAATAACTTGGGTGCCAAACTTTTTGGATAAGGAACACTCACCCTAGGCATGTTTTTGAGTTTTGACTGTGAGTTTATTTGAGTCTATGTGTAAGTTGGGCTTCTAGCCATGTAACAAAATTATTAAGCCTATGTTGGCTACAGTCAGAAGCTTTAGTACATGATCACAGGATCTGGCCATGTTGGGCCTTTGCTAAGGAAGAAGATCTTGACAGAAGAATTTGGAGGAGGAGGAGGCTGCTGTCAAGGTAGCCAAGGGGCAAAGAGGGGAGCCATGGCCTGGCATCCTCTTCAAAGTCATGTCCCAATGTCCAAACCTCTTTCCACTAGGCTCCCCCTCCTCAAACAGTGCCACAGGCTGGGGACCATGCTTTTAGTACACACATTCTTGGCACATGCACCTTTAAGGTCCATTTAAAATCTGGGCCACAACTGCCTCATCAAACTATCAACTTTGTTTTTAAAGTAAGGGAATAAATAAAGCTTGTTCCTGGTAGGTCTCAGCATCATAAATCCAAGACAGTCTGTGATGATGCTGAATTTGAGTTTGACTTTTTTCCAAGCTAGCTTGCTCCTGCTGTGGCAAACACTGTAACCAAAAACAACTTACAAGAAGAAAGGGCTTATTCCACCCTACAGCTCACAGTCTTTCACTGAGGGAAGTCAGGGCAGGAACTCTAGGTAGGAACTTGAAGGCAGAAACTGAAGCAAAGACCAAGGAGAAATTGCTACCTAGTGTCTTGATCACTGGTTTGTGCTTAGCTGTCTTTCTTCTATAGCCCAGGCTTACCTGCCTAGGGGTGCCACTCCCACATCAATACTCAATCAAGACCACCTCCCACAGGCATGGCCATAGTTCTCTCCCATCTGGGCAATTCTTCAATTGAGGGTCACTCCCCTCAAGTGACTCTAGTTATGTCAAGTTGACAAAACTTAACCAATATAACCTCCAAAACTTAACCAATATAATCTCCAAGCATTGCTTGTAGTAGAAAATAGGTTGTTCACCTTTTGTCATTAGAAGATAGTTCAGGCCGCACCCCACCCCCAATGGCCCCCAAGCCAAACACTGTTATAGGGCTCTGAAACCTGTCAGCTAGTTTCAACAATGAAGTCACAAGCTAATCTGTGTGAAAAGGTATGTGCATCCTGGCAAGTGTCACCAGGCTCCAGGGCCTTAACACAGTGTTCAACGCAGCCTCATAGTGTTCCCTGAACAATTCTGAACACGCAGGTGCTCTCAGATGGCTCTGTGTGTGTCCCGGGGGCATCCCGCTCACCACTTGGGCAGTGAGGCAGTCAACTATAAAGCAGGGAAACCTCTGGAATATGTTGTGCCATAATTCCAGCATTTTGAGGTGCTCTCTGTTACAACTTCCAAATAAAACCAAACTCGGATCAAAATTTATTTCGTGTCAGAATTTTATCCTAGTTATAAACCCTATCAGGGCTCGAAAGCACCACGACATTGAGTTTATTCGCACTGCCAGACAGAACATAAGGGAGGGGGTGCCTCACATTTTTGGTTTTTATTTTACCACTACTGCATGGAGAAGTTAAAGGCCCCTGCTTCCTAACTACACCAGTACACATGTTTAATTCGGTCCACTTGCCTGGGACCACCACTGAGGATAAGCATCTCCCTCCAGGCTCTTTTTGAGGCACCATCCTTTTCTTGGTTTAACTATGCTTTCTTGATCTGACTAGAAATGAAAAAGCCTTGATAAGCAACAGAAATGGCTGCAGGCATAGCCATTGACAACTACCCTGGGAGCCACACCCCTTAATGCATATGGGGCTTTTAGAACTCTTACAGCTCAGCTTGTCCCTGAGCCTTCTCAGAGGGTAGCAAGCCTGACGATTTAAAACAGCATCTCCTAAGTGATTCAGTTCTCCACTTGATAAGGCTCCTTAGCCGGGATTCCCAGAAGGCAGTGAGCAGGCTTGTTCCTAGGGATACATCCAAGTTCAGTATGTTCAGATCAGGGCCCTTGATATCTGCCCGGGTGATACCGCAAAGGTGTGATAAACAGAGAACACCCTGTGTTGGAAACTGAAGTCTCTTTGAAGAGAACTTGTCATACTCCCTGAGCCATCTAAGGCTTTTCCTTCATGAGAGCAGCTCTAGCCTCTGAGGTGAAGCATGTGCCTCCTTTTGAAGGTATCTCTCCCTTGGCTGGAATGTCACTGTGGGACAGAGGATGAAACGATGAGTCCCCACCTGGCTCTCAGGAGCTGCATCTGTTCCCTGCCTGTGATTCGTGCTGCTGAACCTTCCAGCTTCAGGTCAGCTAGGGTTCACGCATGCCTAGAGGCTGAGGTGGCAGAGGCAGGATGTGACAATGACGGATGCTGCCCCCAGTCACACTGTATGTGTGCACACACTGCCCTCGGTTCATGCCCAACACAAGCACCTCACAGAGACTGTCACACTGCACACAAAGGAAGCTTTCTAGGCTAATGAGCACCTAGAAGGCCAGCCTTGAGCCTGTGATAAGAAAATTACATCCTAGAATGCTTTGCCCAACACACAATTACAGTGTATTTAACAACTCAGTGGTGTTGAAACAAGCTAGAGCCAGGAAGCCAGTTAAACCACCCCTGTGAGGGTGAAGCTGCCAGGTACCATTATAGAGAAAAAGAGAGCATGCTTTATAGCCTCACAGTGCCTTCAACCCTTATAACATTAAATGGTCTCAGGAGTGTGTCCTGTGAGATAGGGGTGGGGGGTGGGGGGGTAAGAGCGGGACACATCCTAGGTGCCTTCTCACACCTGCTGACCAAAAGACAGAATGGTACTGGAGATGGGGTGGGCTCTGTGTGGGGGTATCTCCAGCCCTGGTTAACTAAGAAGGTTGTATGTGGGTTATCCCACTGTCATGACTCTGGTCACAAGTCAAAGTGACTTTCCTGATGCTCCAGCCTGTGGGGCTCCAAAAATAAGGAGACCTTTGTGGTCACATAGGGTCCCCAAACAACTTCCTTCTACAGAGTCAAGAACCCCAGTCAGAGACTCCAAAGGCACGTTGATGCTTAAGTTAAGGTCTTATAAATTAGGGCTGATTTAAGAGCTCCAAGTTTGTTTTAACTGCGAAAGTTTCCATTTTATGTCAATGTTGACAAATGATTATCAGATATATAAATGAGGTTTAAAAAAATAACTATATACAAAGGTCACTGAAAAAAAATATAGCTTTATTGCTTTCTTAATTAAAGACTAGGAAGAAAGTATCTGGCTGGCTTGTCTGCTTCCCTAACCCTTCCAAGATTCATTATGCATGTGGTTTGCCGGAACATTCACAAGGGCAGCAGCATGCTGGAGTCATGAAGAGCAGCAGGCTATACCCAGGTTTAAGGAAGGACGAACTTATGATGGATCAGGGCTGCAGTGCAGTGATGAAGGGCCATCAGCAGTGGAACCAAGGTGTCAGGGTCCAGGCAGACCCTGCGCCCACGACCACTGGCCATCGCTGGCCAGTCGGGCTGCAAACAGTAGTGGATTTATGGTGCCTTTCACCACACAGAAGCCACTTCAGAACTCTGCCTCCCACCAGTCACGAGAGACTCTCCTCCATCTTGGTTCTCAGACTCCAGAGAGATCAGACAGACTGAGGTACGCAAACATAACCCAAGGCCAACATTGCGGGGGTCTAAGCCCGACGGGCATTGGCCTGCACCCAGGCCCTGGGCTGATGGGGGGGGGGCATCGGGTTGCCAACCCAGCCAGGACGTTTTTGCCCAGGCCCGGCGCGTGTGCAGCCATTTTGCCTACAGGACATCAGAGAGTTCTAGCCGGCAAAGCCAGCTAACAGGCATAGCCCAAGGCTAACATAGCGGGGGTCTAGGCCCCAACAGGCCCAGGACTGACCCCAAGAACTGGGCTTCTCGGTGGGCCATCTGTGTGTCAACCCGGCCAGGAGGTTGTTAGCCCAGCAGACACTCCCGGCACTTTCAGGGAGCGCGAGTGCGTGCATGCCCGCCATCCTGGCCACCTGACAGACCCAATTAACAGTCAGAGCCCGAGGGGAACTTTGCTCGGACCTTGGCCTCCCAGGCTTTTGCCTAGACTCAGGGCCTGAGCAGCTAGGCTAGCCTTGTGTGCACCAACCCGGTTGGGAGATCAGCTGCCCAGCAGAGTGATCAGCAAGCGGAAAAGGTCCCCACAGCATACATCATCAGCACTCCCTGAAGGAGCAAACGGGCTCCATCTGGTTCACAGACACAATCTGGGGCAAAGCACACTAGAGCTGCAACGGCACCCAAGAGGAGGACAGCACATCAGCAATCTGCTACAGGGGAAATCCAGCCATCCTTTGTTGCAGAAATAGCCCCAGAGCCCCTCAGGAGGCTCAAATACTAGCCAGAGACAAGACCAACTAACTCCAGAGAATAAGATGACAAAGGGCAAACGCAGGAATGCTACTAACAGAAATCTAGGCAATATGGCAGCATCTGAACCAAACTCTCCAACATCAGCAAGTCCTGGTTATGCCAACACACCAGAGAAACAAGATTTGGATTTAAAATCACTGTTCATGATGCTGCTAGAAGAACACAAAAAGGACATAAATGGATCTCTTAAAGAAATACAGGGGAACATGAATAAGCTAGAAACCCGTATAATGGAAACACAAAAATCACTTAAAGAAATGCAGGAGAATAAGGCTCAAGAGATAGAAACCAATAAAGAAGAAACACAAAAAACAAACAAGCAAACAAACAAAAAAAACGTAAAGAAATGCAGGAGAACTTGAGTCAAGAGGCAGAAGTCATGAAAGAGGAAACACAAACATCTCCTTTTTTCCCATAAAATAAACACATTTTTTATTCGATATATTTTTATTTACATTTCAAATGATTTCCCCTTTTCTAGCCCCCCACACCCCGAAAGTCCCGTAAGCCCCCTTCTCTCCCCCTGTCCTCCCACAAACATCTCTTAAAGAATTACAGGAAAACACAAACAAACAAATGATGGAACTGAGCAAAACCATCCTGGATCTAAAAACAGAAGTAGAAACAACTAAGAAATCACAAAGGGAGACAACTTTGGAGATAGAAAATCTTGAGAAGAAATCAGGGGCCATAGATGCAAATATAAACAAGAGAATACAAGAGATGGAAGAAAGAATCTCAGATGCCGAAGATACCATAGAAACCATTGACTCAACAGTCAAAGAAAATGCAAAATGTAAAAAGCTTGTATCCCAGAACATCCAGGAAATCCAGAATACAATGAAAAGACCAAACCTAAGGATTATAGGTATAGATGAGAGTGAAGATTTACAACAGAAAGGGCCAGCAAATATCTTCAACAAAATTATGGAAGAAAACTTTCCCAACTTAAAGAGAGAGATGCCTATGAATATACAAGAAGCCTACAAAACTCTTAAAGAGAGAGATGCCTATGAATATACAAGAAGCCTACAAAACTCTAAACAGACTGGACCTGAGCAGAAATACCTCTCGCCACATAATAATTAAAACCACAAATGCACTAAACAAAGAAAGAATATTAAAGGCAGTAAGAGAAAAAGGCCAAGTAACATATAAAGGAAGACCTATCAGAATCACACCAGATTTCTCACCAGAGACCATGAAAGCTAGAAGATCCTGGGTAGATCACATGCAGACTCTAAAAGAACACAAATGTCAGCCAAGACTACTATGCCCAGCAAAACTCTCAATCACAATAGATGGAGAAACCAAGACATTCCATGACAAAGCTAAATTTACACAATATCTTTCCACAAACCCAACTCTGCAAAGAATAATAGGAGGAAAACTCCAGTACAAGGAGGAAACTACACCCTGGCAAAAGCAAGATAGCAACCTTCCTTCATCAAACCCAAAAGAAGATAACCACTCAAATATAAAAATAACATCAAAAATGACAGGAAGTAACAATCACTATTCCTTAATATCTCTTAACATCAATGGACTCAATTCCCATAAAAAGACATAGACTAACAGACTGGATAAGGAAACAGGACCCTACATTTTGCTGCATACAGGAAACACACCTAAATGTCAAAGACAAAAACTACCTTAGAGTAAAAGGCTGGAAGACAATTTTACAAGCCAATGGTCTTGGGAAACAAGCCAGAGTAGCCATTCTAATATCAAATAAAATTGACTTTCAACCTAAAGTTATCAAAAGAGACACTGAGGGACACTTCTTGCTGGTCAAAAGAAAAATCCACTAAGAAGAACTTTCAATTCTGAATATCTATGCACCAAATGCAAGGGCACCCTCATTCATAAAAGAAACTTTACTAAAGTTCAAAGCACACATTTCACCTAACACAATAATTGTGGGGGACTTCAACATTCCACTCTCCTCAATGAACTGATAAAGAAAACAAAAACTAAACAGGGACACAGTAAAACTAATTGAAGCTTTGGAACAATTGGACTTAATGGATACTTATAGAACATTTCACCCTAAAGCAAAAGAATATACCTTCTTCTCAGCACCTCATGGTACCTTCTCCAAAATCGACCATATAATTGGTCACAAGAAAGACCTCAACAAATACAAGAAGATCGAACTAATCCCATGCCTCCTATCAGATCACTATGGTGTAAGAGTGGTTTTCAATAGCAACAAAAACAACAGAAAGCCCACATGCACATGGAGGCTGAACAATGCTCTACTCAATGACACCTTGGCCAAAGAAGAAATAAAGAAAGAAATCAGAGACTTTTTAGAATTTAATGAAAATGAAGGCACAACATACCCAAATCTTTGGGACACAATGAAAGCAATGCTAAGAGGAAAACTCATAGCCCTGAGTGCCTCCAAAAAGAAAATGGAGAGAGCATACACTAGCAGCTTAACGACACACCTGAAAGTCCTGGAACAAAAAGAAGCCAATTCACCCAGGAGGAGTAGAAGACAGGAAATCATCAAACTCAGGACTGAAATCAATCAATTAGAAACTAAGAGAACCATACAAAGAATCAATGGATCCAGGAGCTAGTTCTTTGAGAAAATCAACAAGATAGAAGAACCCTTAGCCAGACTAACCAAAGGGCACAGATACAGTATCTAAATTAACAAAATTAGAAATGAAAAGGGAGATATAACAACAGAAACAGGAAATCCAAAAAATCATCAGATCCTACTACAAAAGCCTATACTCAACACAACTGGAGAATCTGGAGGAAATGGACAATTTCCTTGACAGATACCAAATACCAAAATTAAATCAGGACCAAATAGATCATCTAAACAGTCCCATAACCCCTAAAGAAATAGAAGGGGTCATAGAAAGTCTTCCAACCAAAAAAGGCACAGGACCAGATAGTTTCAGTGCAGAATTCTATCAGACCTTCAAAGAAGACCTAACACCAATACTCTTCAAACTATTCCATAAAATAGAAACAGAAGGAACACTACCCAATTCCTTCTATGAAGCCACAATTATGCTGATACCAAAACCACACAAAGATCCAACAAAGAAAGAGGACTTCAGACCAATTTCCCTTATGAACATCGATGCAAAAATACTCAATAAAATTCTTGCCAACCGAATCCAAGAACACATCAAAACGATCATCCACCATGATCAAGTAGGCTTTATCCCAGGGATGTGGGGTTGGTTCAATATACGGAAATCCATCAATGCAATCCAATACATAAACAAACTCAAAGAAAAAAACCACATGGTCATTTCATTGGATGCTGAAAATGCATTTGGCATTATTCAGCATCCTTTCATGCTTAAAGTCTTGGAAAGAACAGGAATTCAAGGCCCATACCTAAACATAGTAAAAGCAATATACAGCAAACCGGTAGCCAGCATCAAACTAAATGGAGAGAAACTTGAAGCAATCCCACTAAAATCAGGGACTAGACAGGGCTGCCCCCTTTCTCCTTATCTTTTCAATATTGTACTTGAGGGACTAGCTCGGGCAATTCAACAACATAAGGAGGTCAAAGGGATACAAATTGGAAAGGAAGAAGTCAAACTATCATTATTTGCAGATGATATGATAGTCTACCTAAGTGACCCAAAAAACTCCACTAGAGAACTTCTACAGCTGATAAACAACTTCAGCAAAGTGGCAGGTTATAAAATCAACTCAAGCAAATCAGTAGCCTTCCTATACTCAAAGGATAAGCAGGCTGAGAAAGAAATTAGGGAAATGACCCCCTTTGCAATAGCCACAAACAGTATAAAGTACCTTGGGATAACTCTTACCAAACATGTGAAAGATCTGTATGACAAGAACTTCAAGACTATGAAGAAGGAAATGGAAGAAGACCTCAAAAAATGGAAAAACCTCCCATGCTAATGGATCAGCAGGATTAATATAGTTAAAATGGCCATTTTGCCAAAAGCAATATACAGATTCAACAATACCCATCAAAATCCCAACTCAATTTTTCACAGAGTTTGTAAGAGAAATCCTCAAATTCAACTGGAATAACCAAAAACCCAGCATAGCTAAAACTATTCTCAACAATAAAAGAAATTCTGGGGGAATCAGTATCCCTGACCTCAAGCAATACTACAGAGCAATAGTGTTAAAAACTGCATGGTATTGGTACAGTGACAGGCAGGTAGATCAATGGAACAGGATTGAAGATTCAGAAATGAACCCACACACCTATGGCCACTTGATCCTCGACAAAGGTGCTGAAAACATCCAATGGAAAAAAGATAGCCTTTTCAACAAATGGTGCTGGTTCAACTAGAGGTCAGCATGCAGAAGAATGGGAATTGATCCATCCTTGTCTCCTTGTACTGAGCTCAACTCCAAATGGATCAAGGACCTACACATAAATCCAGACACTCTGAAGCTAATAGAAAAGAAACTGGGGAAGACCCTTGAGGACATTGGTACAGGATGAAAGTTCCTGAACAAAACACCAATAGTGTATGCTCTAAGATCAATAATTGACAAATGGGACCTCGTAAAATTACAAAGTTTCTGTAAGGCAAAGGACACCATCAAAAGGGCAAATCGGCAACCAACAAATTAGGAAAAGATCTTCACCAACCCTACATCAGATAGAGGGCTAATATCCATCATCTATAAAGAACTCAAGAAGTTAGACCCCAGAAAACCAAATAACCCTATTAAAAAATGCGGTACAGAGTTAAACAAAGAATTTTCACCTGAAGAACTTCAGATGGTGGAGAAGCATCTTAAAAAATCCTCAACTTCGTTAGTCATTAGGGAAATGCAAATCAAAACAACCCTGAGATTTCACCTTACACCAGTCACCATGGCTAAGATTAACATGAAGAACTTCGGAGAGCTGAGAAACACCTTAAGAAATGTTCAACATCATTAATCATTAGGGAAATGCAAAGCAAAACAACCCTGAGATTTCACCTCACACCAGTCAGAATGGCTAAGGTCAAAAAATCAGGAGACAGCAGGTGTTGGCGAGGATGTGGAGAAAGAGGAACACTCCTCCACTGCTGGTGGGATTGCAAGATGGTGCAACCACTTTGGAAATCAGTCTGGCGGTTCCTCAGAAAACTGGCATGTCACTTCCTGAGGACCCTGTTATACCACTACTGGGCATATATCCAGAGGATTCTTCAGCATGCAATAAGGACACATGCTCCACTATGTTCATAGCAGCCCTATTTGTAGTAGCCAGAAGCTGGAAAGAACCTAGATGTTCTTCAGCGGAGGAATGGATACAAAAAATGTGGTATATTTACACAATGTAGTACTATTCAGCCATTAGAAACAATGAATTCATGAAATCCTTAGACAAATGGATGGAGCTGGAGAACATCATACTAAGTGAGGTAACCCAGTCTCAAAAGATCAGTCGTGGTATGCACTCACTGATAAGTGGATATTAGCCTAGAAACTTTGAATACCCAGGACATAATCCACAAATTAAATGATGTCCAAAAAGAATGGAGGAGTGGCCCCTGGTTCTGGAAAGACTCAGTGCAAGAGTATAGGGGAATTCCAGAACAGGGAAGTGGGAAGGGGTGAATGGAAGAATAGGGGGACAGAAGAAGCCTTATGGGACTTGCGGGGAGTGGGGAGCCAGAAAAGGGGAAATCATTTGCAATGTAAATAAAAAAATAAAATAAAAATTAAAAAAAAAAAAAGAACAGCTTGTTGGGGAAGGGAAACCTGAGGGAGGAGGGAGGGAGTTTGGGGAAAAAAAAATTCAGGAGATAGCAGATGTTGTCGAGGATGTGGAGAAAGAGGAACACTCCTCCACTGCTGGTGGGGTTGCTAATTGGTACAACCACTCTGGAAATCAGTCTCGCGGTTCCTCAGAAAACTGGACACCTGGGCATATACCCAGAAGATTCCCCAGCATGTGATAAGGATACATGTTCCACTATGCTCATTGCATCCCTATTTATAATAGCCAGAAGCTGGAAAGAAGCCAGGTATCCCTCAACAGAAGAGTGGATGCAAAAAATGTGGTATATATACACAATGGAGTACTATTCAGCCATCAGACAATGAATTCATGAAATTCTTAGGCAAATGGATGGAGTTGGAGAACATCATACTAAATGAGGTAACACAGACTCAAAAGATGGATCATGGTATGCACTCACTAATAAGTGGATATTAACCTAGAAAACTGGAATACCCAAAACATAATCCACACATCAAATGAGGTACAAGAAGAACGGAGGAGTGGCCCCTTGTTCTGGAAAGACTCAGTGAAACAGTATAGGGCAAAACCAGAACGGGGAAGTGGGAAGGGTTGGGTGGGAAAACAGGGGGAGGGAAGGGGGCTGATGGGACTTTCGGGGAGTGGGGGTCTAGAAAAGGGCAAATCATTTGAAATGTAAATAAAAATATATAGAATAAAAAAAAAGAAAAAAAGAGAGAGAATGATGTAATTCTATTTCAATTAAAGCCATATTCAAAATTAAAAAGAAAAAAGTCACTTTAAGAAACTGCAGGATGGGCTGGAGAGATGACTCAGTGGTTAAGAGCACTGATTGCTCTTCCAGAGAACCTGAGTTCAATTCCCAGGAACTACATGGTGGGTCACAAGCATCTGTAATTGGTTCCTGTGCCTTCTTCTGGGGTGTCTGAAGATAGAGGCAGTCTACTCACTACATAAAATAAATAAATAAATCTTTAAAAAGAAGAAGAAGAGGAAAAAGAGGACGGACGGACTTATTGAAAGCAGCAGCAACTACCAACCTTAAAGTCCAGAGTCAGCTCAGAATGGCTGGTGTTCCCATCATGCACAGAGAAACTTATAAGCTGAACACAGGTTCCTTCCTCCCTTTCCTCACTGGCTAAGTAATCAGGAGGGTATGGTCTTACAGGCCATCTGGGCCATATCATCCCCTCTGCCACTTAACATTTGCCTATTTCTCTGCAAGGACTATGTGTGCATTTTCTCTGTTTTACATCCTGTTTATTTCAAGCATACAACTTTTTCACATCTGCAGGTCATCAGGCAAGCTTAACTCTTGGTAATTTTCAACTCTAAGGTTTTATTTTCAGTGTAAGGGAGGGAGCTTAGCAGAGTTTCCTAGCTAGTCAGGCTGCCAGCAGCAGAACAGTCTTTCCTGCTCCTATGTACCTGGACTTAATTCACTCAAGGTCCATTTGTCTTGAAAATGGATCGTTATATTTTAGTTCATACACAAATTCTTAGAAGTAGAACTAGTAGGCCAGTTGGTCTCTCTCTCTCTCTCTCTCTCTCTCTCTCTCTCTCTCTCTCTCTCTCTCTCTCTCTCTCTCTGTGTGTGTGTGTGTGTGTGTGTGTGTGTGTACATTAAGGAAAACCAGAAATGGCTTCCTGTGTATCCCCAGCAATGATGTAATAGAGTTCTTTTTTTGAAGCACTATCCCAGACTAAATTGACCTTGAATTTGAACTTCTAATCCTCCTTCCTCCACCTCACAAGTGCTCCAATTAGAGCTATGCATGGTTCCTGTAGTGCTGGAAGTTGAACCCACATTTGTTCGGTATCCCAAGTGCTCCACATCCCATCCAAAACTCATTGCCAATCTTTTAAATTTTATCTTTTCTGGTGGGAGTGTCGCATCTCAGTTCAGTCTCCATTACTTGTGCTTTTAAAAATGTGAGCATGGAACTACACTCACTAACTTCAAAACATTCTGACGACCAAAAGAAGCTGAGAGCCTCAGGAAACACACCTTGGGTACACATGATAAGCAGGCTCTATCACCTGCTTTGGATCTAGGAACAAGGCAGGAGTTGGGTTGGCCCCCAGGCTGAGTACTGAGCTAGTGTGAGCTCTGTGAGAGATGCTAGGACCCATGCTTTCTGTGTGGCTCTTGTTACTGGCAGCTACTCAGGTCTGGGCTCTGGTCCATTCTAGATAAGCATAGATCTGACAAACACAACCCAGGTTCAAGAAGACAGAACTATCTCCTTTCTCTCTTGGCTATTGAGACATACTGGTCTTCCATGAATTGTCTCTTGCTACCACTCTGTGTCTGTGAAGTCCTGTCACTAGGATGGATCACCACAGCTTCAACTGGTGACTGGACAGAAAGGCTGTTTGGTTGTGATGTGTAGAATCAATAATGAGATGGTGAGATGAGGCTTGGCAATTCCAGCCAGTGAGCAGTGGCTTGCAAAAGCCATTGATCCATGATCACCAGATTGTGCTAATGCCCAAAACAATCTTTAGTCTACCACAACACTGATGGAGTGAAATGCTAACCACAGGGTGTATGGAGGATGGACAGGGGATGGAGAAATCTTCAATCTTCTAGGCTTGGAATGGCTGGCGTTGTCAACATTCCACAGGGTGTTCAAAGCTGCCTCTCACTCAAATACCACATCTTGGCTGTTTGTAATCAACGTTAAATATTGGTTGTATCCAAAGTTCAACTTCATGAACCACACAATGTTCCACAGGCATGCCTCAGAAGCTTTTCAGTTCCCACCCAAACAACTGGAAGCTAGAAAAAGACACATTCTCTTAAAAACAAATCAGTCAAAAGAAAATGGCAAGAACCGTTTTGTATTCAAAGAGGATGTTGCCGCAGTTTAAAAATAGACTGTTTTCTGTAATAAGAACAATGACTATTTTACAAAGGTTAGTAGCTCTAGGCCCATAAATCCAGGGAACATCTAAATGTACCAGGCAAGGGCTCCTCCTTCTAATTCAAGCCCTCCATTTCTCCATTAAGCTGCTAACTAGGTCATTAGCAAGGGACCTGCAACAGCTCCCATCAGCCCACGCCTGCTTGCTTACCAGCTGGATCCGGAGTAGGAAGCTGGGAGTGATGGATAGCAAGCCTGCTGGGGACTCATCTTCTTTCCTGGGGCACGTCCCGAGGACCGAACTGCATGGGCCTGTCTGGGATGACAGTAAATAAGCACTCGGTGATTTTCTTTGGAGAGATGGATGGAGTCTCTGCCCTTCTAGTTATTGGGGTTTTACAGCACATGATGCCACAGGAGTCAGTCACACCAGGAGCCCAGATCAAAGGATAGAGATTGTGCTAATGCCCAATTAGAGCAGCAAGGAGAAAGTCGATTATTATAACAATTATTGAACACTGGCATATGTTCTAATCTGTATGTTTATATGCACACACACACACATACACACACACATACACACACATACACATACATATACACACACATACACACACATACACACACACACACATACACACACACTTGCGTACATGCATGCTACAGTTGTCAGGGGGGAAAAAGACATTGAAACTCACATCTCTGTGTTTCTGGGCTATGGTCTAAGGCAAGAGGCTGACAGGCATGAGGTGCTGGCAAAGATTCCAAGCTTGGCCATTAGCTGAGAAAACCAGGAGTGAACAAGGCTCCTTTTGAACATGGTTATTCACTATCAGTGTAGGTCATCCTGTGGTATGCTCAGCAAACCCTCTCCTGCTGTGACCCCAAATCACTCACTGCCTGGATGTGCTGGGAGTGAGTGTTGGGGAGTCAGCTTTTCTGGTCAGACTTCACTTCTAGCTAAAGTGGATGATTCTCGTTGACAGCCTGCAAGCAGCTTAAACCTGTCAAGACTAACACTGAGAGTCTTCCCCATTCTGTCTTCTTCCCTGGCCCCTGTCTGTCCCTATGGTTGCTGCCTACACCCCTTCTGCAGTGTTCCTCACCTGAGGGGTCCCTCCACCCAGAGAGCTGTCCAGGACTCAAAGTTGGATATCTACCACCTCCATCCCTCCCTCCCTGCACTCACTCAAGATTAGCCAGATACCAAGTTCAATTTTGGCAAGTTCTAAATCAGGAGGAAACATCAGCCACTCCCTCTTCAAAATGGAATCCTATCTTCTCAGCTACAGAAATCTGTTCTACACAGGAGCCATCCTAATGGCACTCAAACAGGAGGCTAGAATTGCAGTGTCTCCATCAGGTTCCTGGTGAGTATCAGAGAAACAGAATGTCTGTATGTGGGTCACCATGTACTATTAGAGTAACTGGCACCTTTGTAAGTCAGCTCAAATGTTGGTGCAGCGAGGTATGCACTGCCGGGATGACAACCCTCAAGTGAGACGTATACTACTACTATGTCTATCCTCTAGTAGGCTGTGTACCACAAGTCTGACAACCCTATAGCAGGATGGAAACCTGACCCTCTCCCTGTTCTAAGACTGGAATCTAAGGCTCTTGGGACATCATTGCTCCACACATCAAGACTACTCTTCCCCCTATAGCCCACCTGGTTGGCCTGTTCACCTCTACCAATCTCAATCCTTCCGATCTCTTGCTTCATGCTTGCCTTTAGGCCTCTGCATCCAAAGCCTTGAACCCTTTCTGATTTCTGCCTCCATTTGATTCCAGAACTTACCCAGGTGCTTTTGATCCTGACTTGGCCACCTCTTCCTCCAAGAAGTCTTCCCTATTTCTGTGCCAAGGGTACTACCTGGCATTTTCCTTCATAGATCCAGCCATTGTATGGGATTGGTCATTTGTCTCCTTGTGGATAAAGAACATCTCATTAAAATTATTGTTTTTAAATGTTATCATTGCTGCATCTATACCATCTGTTTTCATGTGATGAGCAGCAGTGGCAATAGCCAGCAGATCCAGGGAAGACAATACAACTGCTAGATGATTGAATGTTAGTGAGATGTCAGCTAGTTCATGATCCTCCTTCTAGAAACTTCTACTGTGCTTAGACTGTGGGGTTGTATCAGCTACCCAAGAACCAGCTGAATCTCTTCACTAAGAGAACTTGTGCCACCTGGGACTGTGGCTGCAGGTTTGTTCCCTGAGAAAAGTTCCAGGATGGAGACAATGCAGGGTATGATATATCTGTATCAAGAATCAACAGATAGCCTGTAAACCAAGGTACTTTACTATGGCTCAAGGTCTTGTTCTGAGGTCTGTTCTTCATTGCTGCTTGAGTCTTTGTGCCCTGTCCTCAGGGAACCTGCTTCCTGAGGCCAGGCACAGGAAGATATAGCTGGCCTTCTTCCAGTAAGCAGAATCAAACGCATGCATCATAACTCCCTGTATGATGACTGTAATGATATTGGTGGCAGATTCAAAGCCCTAAAGTTGGCCTTCATCTGTAGCTCCCAACTCCTCCTCAGAAGGATGCTTTACTGGGTGTTCATCTCTTTGAGGGAGATCTGTAGAAGACCATCCCCCTAAAACTTTTAAGGAAAGGAGTTGTCTCACTGCAGCTTGTTATTGGGCAAGGCATGTATGAAGAGTTTCACGGCCAGCATTTCAATACTCATAAAGTTGGGATGCACATTGTACTTGCCCTTGGGCTTGGGCAGCCATTAATAATGAGTTTGGTTTCTCTCTAACCTTCACCCTTCTCCATATCTCTCAGTTGGTGATATCTTCTCATATCTGGCCAAAGCCTAGTCAGCATTTGTTCCACAGAAGTGGTCAATGCTGACCAACAAAACCTACTGTACTCTGTCTCTATTCTATTCCTGCCCTGAAGCTATTTGGTGGGGTCAGTAAAGGCTAGCTTTTTCTCCTGAGGCAGCAGCAAGCAGTGTTGGAGATGAAGGAGATACAGGGGATCAACTTAACGTTTCCTAGTCATACAAATCCAGAAGTTTTGGTGACCAAGAGTCTATAGAGAAAGCTACAGCTTGTTCTCTTGCATCATGGGAAATGTAGACTAAACCCAGGTATTTAGATGCTCTTGGCAGGAGACTATCAACAGTGATATTTGGAAGACATGTCACGATATTAACAGTAGATCCTGGACATTTCCAATCTATGTAGGGGAACTCATCTCAAAGAAGAAATGGAAACATGTCCAGGAGTAGATGATTTAGTCCACAGACTTCCCCAAAGAAGATTGGGTATGTGTGCCTTGGGGGGACACTAGGCAGGGACTCCTGATGGAGCAGAGCTCGGGGGGGCAGGAAGCTTAGCCACCTACGGCCATCACACAGCAAAGCTGGTGGAGACTCCTGCCAATCATGTTCCTCAGCTTCCATCTTCAGCATGAGATGGTAAGACAAAGCCACCCACCTAAGATAGAAGCTCTGAGTTAGAAGCAGAAAGCAGGCTGATTCCTTTTTCCA